>NC_044572.1:143001761-143309261 GCF_901933205.1 Camarhynchus parvulus
CTTTATTTTTGTTCAGGCAAATCCATTGAGCTCTTTGGAGCAGGACCTTTAGCCTATCACCAAATGCCTTGTTTCTTTCCTTGTCTGATTTAATATAAAAAAGTCCCTGGGAGCTTTCATAATAAAAATGTATTTCTTGACTACAGGAAGCAGCCCCCAACTGCCACCTGCAACATTCAGATTTTTTCTTTAAAAAAGCTCTCCCTAGATAGAAAATATAGCAGATCACAAATACACATTTCTGCAGCATTTAACTCTTGCTTACATAATGGTTCTGCTTCAGGAATGTTACATATTATTGTTGCTATACTGCAAGTCAACAATCATCCTTATTTCAACTAATTTTTGACACACAGAATATTCCCCTGCAATTTCTGTTGAAGAAATCTCCCTTGTTTCTTTTATTTCAGTTATTCATTCTTGCTCTGCCAGTGTGAATGGTAACCCTCTGGGTCTCTGGTATTGTAGATACAATAGGAAACTGGCTTTCTTTTCTGTCGCTCTTCAGACTGAAAGTGTGAGTTGTTACCCACCCCAGGGTCTTTTCTTTACTGTCACCCATAGTCTTTTCTTCACTAATGGGTAGAGC
Source organism: Camarhynchus parvulus (assembly GCF_901933205.1). Lineage (NCBI taxonomy): Eukaryota > Metazoa > Chordata > Aves > Passeriformes > Thraupidae > Camarhynchus > Camarhynchus parvulus. The sequence goes on from NC_044572.1 coordinate 143,002,351, forward strand.
AACACTTTCTGTTCCACACAGCTGGAACCAAAAAATAACCTCTGGGAGAAGGAACAATTTGGTAAAAACAGTGTGAAACTACTGTGCAAGGCTGTTGCTATTACAGTAGGTTTCTTTAGGATAAACTTTAAATTCCTTGAGCATAGATGGGTCAGATTATCTTCCTGAGCAGCAAAGGTACACCATACTGCTGCCACATGCACTAATTTCATTACAAAGACAGAGAAATTGGAGTATGAATTTGAAAGTTTTAGAAGCATTTTAGTCAGCTGCGCTTTCTTCAGCAACTCAAGGGCAAAAGTAGAGAGTTGGACATTTTTCCTTAAAATGCCTTACTTACTGCCATGCACCATCCTCTTTGCCAAATGTGGCCACTAGCAGGCAGAAGCTAAGCACAAGATACTGATAGCAGGAAGTACTAGCCCTGTCTTAGAGATTTCTTTTGTTGCTTTAACCTAAATAGAAAACCTGTTCAGTTTTAACCTCTCCTCCATAAGTATTTTTGCCATCACTGATCTGTGAATGGGATAGGGAGCAGAAAGTTATTTTGATGAAACAGAAATGTTAGACAAACCTTCTATACATGCTTAGCATCACTAGAAAGTGATTAAATTCTGGGGGGGAGTGCAAAGGTACACAAAGCAGAGTAGAAAATTTCCAAACACAGCAAGAGTGCTTGTGGAGAGTTCCGCTTCTGCCCTGTTGAAGCCTGAAGATAAACTAGGAATGTGCTCCTGACTGTATAACCTCACCCAGCACAGAATGAACAGGTACACTATAAGATGCAGCATTTTGGACATCAGTGGTGGATTTCTGTGGCAAATACACTTCTGGGGGTTTATGTGTGGAGTTAGTAAGAGACCTGGCACTCTCTTTCCATACGTTCCTGTTAAAAAGGATAATTTGCATTTGCAATGCCAAACTTTCCTCTCATGCAAAAAATATTAAATTGTAATAATTTCCCTGTTTAGCTGATGGCAGCTGTCTTTGCAATCTGTTGCAACAAGGTGTCTGCACAGCAGCTCTTAATACTCCTTTCAGCTAAGGTGTCTCAAAACAGCAAATGTTGGGCTGGGAATTGTAGGACATACTCAAAAGCTCCAAATGTAAAGATGCATATGGGCAGCCACAACTGCTATAGCTAATTCCCTTTTGTCAATTATGATGCTTCTATCCCATATAATCTGTTCTGCTTATGCTGGATATTAAGTTCTGCACCTTTAAGTCTGGGTCCAAGAGCAAAGGGGGGAAGAAGCAGCACGCAGTTTGTTTGTAGAAACTGCACTCGGGCCCTAACATCCTGCTCCTCGACTGTGTTGTCTGCAGTATGGACAGTGGGAGAGAAGTTAGTTAGTTTTAGTTAGTTTTTTTAACTAGCTGAGGCAGACAATTTCCCTAGACTGTGGCTGTTTTTTTTTCCCTGGAACTGATCAGCCTTGCTCTGGACTGAAAGCCCAGAAGAACACTGGGAGCTCACACCTGTGGCTCATCGGGGCCTGGGATGTGGCACCTTCCAGCGCATGAGGGACTGACAAAGAGACTGAGCGAGCTGAGCTACAGCCCATGACAAGGACTCTCCCTCTGAATTTGCCATCTCTTCAGAACAAGAGGTTCCATTACAGAATCACAGAATCACAAGGTTAGAAGAGACCTCCAAGATCATTGAGTCCAACCCATGCCCTAACACCTCAACTAAACTATGGCACTGAGTGCACATCCAGTCTTTTTTTAAACACATCCAGGGATGGTGACTCCACCACCTCCCTGGGCAGACCATTGCAGTACTTTATCACTCTTTCCATGAAAAACTTTTTCTGAATATCTAACCTATGTTTCCTTTGATGCAGCTTGAGACTGTGACCTCTTGTTCTGCCAGTTGCTGCCTGGAGAAAGAGACCAACCCCCACCTGACTACAACTATTCTTCAGGAAGTTGTAGAGAATGATAAGGTCGCCTCTGAGTCTCCTGTTCTCCAGGATAAACACACCCAGCTCCCTCAGTTGTTCCTCACAGGGTTTGTGTTCCAAGCCCCTCATCAGCTTCATTGCCCTCCTCTGGACATGCTCAAGTGTTTCAACGTCCTTCCGAAACTGCAGGCCCAGAACTGGACTCAGCACTAAAGGTGCAGCCTCACCAGCACCGAGTAGAGGGGGAGAATGACCTCCCTGCTCCTGCTGGCCATTGTTTAATATTATCCATTTTTCCATGTTTTTGAGTACTTCTTAAATAAAGTCAAAATATCGTTTTTTAAAGTTAAAATGTAGTTAAAATATAGTTTTTTCCACTTTTCTCAAAGGAGATTTATGTCTTCTGAACCAGTGAGGGGAGGGGTCACTTGAATTTGCTTTCTAAAGGGACCCCTTTGGAAGTTTCCTCCCAAATTTGCCCTAAACCAGGACAAATAGTTTTTGGTGACCAATGTGGGGCTTGAGAAAGTGGAAAAAAACCTGTACTGATTACATTTTGGTTTCACTTACTCTATATTGGGATAAAGCAGGATACCCTTCTTTTTAAGGGGCTAACAAAAGCAGAAGCAGCTTAATGGCAAAAGTAACCCAAAGGGATAAATGTCAAAAGCTCCATCTCTTACATTGTAATCCACAGAAGCAAAGTGCGAGATGTCTGAAGAGCAGCTGCCACCTTCACAGCCACATAACCCAGTGGGATGTCACTAGAATTTACTGTTAGAATCTGTCAATATTTCTGTCTCTCTAGAATGTGTTTCCTAGCAGAAAATCTTCAGATAAATCCTGCTGAAATAATTCTTTTGTTTACAGAGAGCACAGACCATAATATCCTGAAGTTTAAAACTCCATGTACCTACCAACATTTTCATTTATTCTGGCATCATGTCTCTTCTAAGATTCAATTAATTCCATAAGGGAGGGCTGTCTAAAGTTTATCTGCCACTTTTAAACATGTGCTTTTCCTCATCTATAATAAAAAAGAGAAAAGCAAATTTAACAGGAAAAAATAGTTATGGAAATCAGAAATCTATTTTATAATGGATCAAAAGAGGACAGTTTGGGGAACCTGAAGATGACTGAGAGGGAGATGCTTAAATCTGGGGGCTAATAGTAGGAAGCAGTAAATTCAGAGAACTGTGTTCTAGGAATAAAACCTTTTAAACTGAAGATTAAATGGACTCTTAACAGCAAGGGAAGTTCTGTAAGAAGGTCCCAGAGAATCATTAAGATTATGAAGTTGAATTATTTCAGTAGAAGAGATTAAATAATGGAAACTTGGAGTGTGATTTTTTCAAGGGGAGATTGTAAGATAGGAAAAGGGTGAGATAGGAGCTTGAAATTAAACCATACATTATCAGGATAAGATCATTCGTTTGGCTTCCTAAAAAGGGGGATGAAAAGAGACAAAACTTGGTGAGTTTGTCACGCTCTTTTCATAGGAGTATTTAATTAGTTCACAGAATACTTTGCAGCTCTACTATTGCCTGTAGGCAGTAGAAAGAAATATTATTTTCTTGCTTGTTGTCTAACTCTGCTTCTGGGAGACAGAGAAAATTGGTTTTCTTCTGAAACATCAGCAATTAGCTGTCACTGGAAAAGTCCCCTGGGCAGAATAGTTTGGTGCATCCGCAACAGCCAGAAGCTTTCCAATATTAGTGCTGTCTCTCTCACATGTTCCTGGCTAAAAAGTGTTCTCATGTTGAGGTTAGGAAAAAATTTCCTGTAACCAGAATCACAAGGACCTTAGGTGACATGTAGCTGCATACATGGGTCTCGAGGTCCTTGACGGTCTCACCCACATCTGTGGACTAAAGTTATTCACCTGCTCAAGTTCATTTTGTACAGAAAAAACCTACCCTACTCTGGATCTTACGTTGCAGGAAAGCAGGACATTGATCAGAGACATACAGGACAAAAGGTAGGAGCTCCTTAAGCTCCTGATGAGGAAAGACGATGGATTTGTGGGTGTTTTGGGCTTTTTTTGTGTTTGGTTTATTGCATTTTTTCTTCATTCCTCCTTCACAATATTTCCTTCTGAAATCACAGGTAAAACTTACTCTCCTTGTTGTTAAAAAATCATTATCACCTCTTTGATGGATCTTAAAAAGCAGACAATTAGTAAAGGAAGAGGACATCATTTTGCTTTTCCAGTTGCTTGGCAGTACTAAACATAAAGTCTCTTGTGCAAGTAGAATATTTGGATTCATCTCTGTTTTCCACTGACAAGGATAGGGAGCAAATACCTTCAGTTTACTTTTACTTCCTAATTATATGATATAAAATTAAAGCAAAACAAAATGCATGAGAAATTTGCAAAGTCCTTTCTCTCCTATAATTTATCACAAAATCCATGCCAGCTACAGCAAGGTAACAAAAAGCTTTTGGTGTATTTTCAGCTTAAAATAGGCACATCCAGATTTATGTTTTATGATGGATGAATTGACATCTTCTTTCCATCAATTGTGTAGGGAATGAAAGATATGGAGAAGTTTCTCACCGAATGCCCAAAGTCTGATCTAAGTCTCAGCAACCTTCATCAGCTCCATGCTTCTGCTACCTAAATAGTATAAATTATTCAGGGGGGAAAAAATCTTGTAAGCTTTGGGTTTCTGGTGGGTCAGGTATCAGAAGGAGACACCCCGTGTTTTTTTTTTTCATAATCACAGTATTGCTCTTCTTTTTTCCAGGACAAAAATTTCATTTTGAAATTTAAAGCGTCCCAGGGTCATGGTTGGTTTCTCTCTTTATCTTTACTGCAAACATCTTTTCTCAGTGTAATGCTAAGGAGGTGGGTTTGCACATATGCATGGGCCCTAATAGCTTGTGACAATCAGAAACACAGAAATCTAGCGACATATTTTGCAAAGGTCTGTAGTTTATACAACATCAAAGTGATATAACAAAAAAAATAGGAGTTATAATTACATCTTATTTTGAATGTAACCAGCATGACATTTTCACTTAAATAAATTTCATGAGACAGAATGTGTTATATTGAATTAACACCTTTACAGACTATGTGCTTTTTAAAGCAAGTACATAAATTTAAAAAATCTTTAAGGACAAAATCCTGCATTTCTTGAAAGTGCAATTTGAAATTTTGTTTTCTAATTTTTCTTCTTTGCCAATGATTTTATTATACTCTTTATGATTTTTTTTTCTCTGAGGGGTCGACTTTCATATTCCATGACAATGATGGGAAAAGCCCTCAGTTATTTCAGTGCTTCATCCAAACTCGGGTGCTTCCTTTAAAAGCTCTCCTTTACTCCTGAGCATTGCCTCCATTGTAAGCATACTGCAAAAGTCAGGTTCCATTAGTGGATTGCAAATTTGTTAGGAACAAGAAAAGAAAAATATTTCTTTGTCTCAGTGCCCGCCCTGTGCCCTCCCACCTCAACAGCCATGCCAGGCCCTGCCTGCTGCCCTCATGGTGGCACTCCTGGCCCTGATGGCCACGCCAGGCCCTGCCTGCTGCCCTCATGGCAGCACTCCTGGTCCCGACGGCTGTGCCAGGTCCTACCTGCTGCCCTCATGGTGGCACTCCTGGCCCCGACAGCTGTGCCAGGCCCTGCCTGCTGCCCTCATGGCAGCACTCCTGGCCCCCAGGGCTCCCCAAGGCCTTCTTGGGGGCACCTTCCTGCGGCCTCAGTCCCTGCACGGGACCCAACAGAGACCTGCAGAGAGGTTTTTCCAAGGGCCTGCAGGGACAACACCAGGGCCATGGCTTCCCACTGACAGAAAGCAGGTTTAGGTTGGCCATGTGGAAGAAATTGTTGCCTTTGAGGCTGTTGAGGACCTGGCCCACGCTGCCCATGGAAGCCATGGCTGCCCCATCCCTGGCAGTGCTCCAGGCCAGGCTGGATGGGGCTGGGAGCAATGTGGCCTAGTGGCAGGAGTGCCCATGGCAGCAGGCTTGGAACAAGACAATTTGTAAGGACCCTTCCAAGCCAAGCCATGATTCTGGGATCATGGGGGCTGGGGGCAGCTGAGCTTCATTTCTGATGAGAACCAGTTCAGCCCTGTAAGTTTGGTTGAGTTCAAGAAGAAATCTCCCCAGTCCAGAATCACAGCGTGTGATATTTATCAACACTATAGGTCTGGCTGAGATCAAGAAAGTCTTGCATGCTCTCGACCCTGCAATATTGCATTTTATTGAAGCAACAGCAAAGCAGTTTCAGGCTTGTCAGTCATAAGTACACTAACTATGGAGTATTAATAGGTGTCCCAACAGAGAGTGAAACTGTCTATGGCTGTATTTCTATACAAAATTATGAGAAATGGGGTATGTATTATATCTATTTTAAAAATATATTTATGCAATAGAAAGTTTGCCTGTCAAATGCAGCAGCTGCAGAGTGCTAATATGTGTCACTAGAGATAGTGTCAGCATATACAGCTAAATTTATATTGTTTGGTTAATATTTTGATGACCTTTACCTGCTATATAAATATTTTCAAATTTAATAAAGTTTTAGTTATAAATATATTTTTCAGTGTAATTATAGAGGAATTCTATAGTTGTATTTTTATTTCATTTGTATATGATTTAGTAAATCATTGTTTTGAATGAAATACGATATGTGTATAATATATATTTTATAAAGATATCTGTGTAATAAAAATCTTGCCTCTCATAAACGCAGCCACAAGAGAGTATTAATATATGTCACCACAGACAGTGATGCTATAGTGTTGTGGTGTGTGGTTTTGAGTGTACTTCGGTCCTAGCAGTCAGTTTTATAACGCTCCCCTATTTTGTATTGTTATAGCATATTTTATTACCAATGGTTGTTCCTTGCCCCGCTGTGTTGTTGGTTTTGCCCTGGTTGCCCATCTCCCCAAAGACCTGCCTTTTTGTTCCTGTTCCTCCTCCCACTGAATGTCAAGCCCTCCCCAAGCCTGCCCCTTTCTCTAGAAACTTCCCTATCAATTTTGTATCCTTCAAAACCCCATTGGTTTGTTTAAGTTGTTCTCCTCTCCTGTGATCCCCTACTGGTTTAAACATTGTGTTCCAAGCCTTGTGTTCCACCCCCAGTTTCTCCCAATTGGCTAAAGATTGAATCCTCCCCTGGGACCTCCACTGCTTATAAATTGGTGTGTGGATTTGACTCCGTGTTTTTCTGTCCCTCACTCTCTGGGGAATAAGCAGATTTGGAAAAACATACAGAAGACCTCTCCCTGTTCCTTGTCCTTACTCTCAGCACAGTCTATCCCCAATACAGTCCACCCATGCCATAGAGCAGCTGTGCCCTACAGCCACACCCTGGATTCGACCGCTTTCTGGGGGCAGCCCACTCTCACTGACGGTGTCGGGAGTGAATTGGGCTGAAGAAATCCGGCACTACAACACTATAGATTTGCTATATCATTTTATAAAATACTATGGTAACTAATAAACTATCAATATAATATGTAGCCATTAAAAACACATTTGTGAATAAAATCTTCCTAATTATATATGTTGTGGCGTGGCCGCTTTGCTTTTGTGTTTGTAAAATTTAAGGTTTAAAGTTATATTTTAATGTTGTTTTAATATTCAGTTGGTATGCTCCAGTTTCCCCCTGGTTTTGTTACAAATGGTTCTGTCTTAGGCTCCCTCCCCACCTTCCCCCTCTGCAGTTCTCTGCTAATCCCACAGTTGCCTTGGAAACTCCCGCTATTTTGTATCCGCTGTTGTGTCAATCCCTAGCCCCTCCTTAGTTGCCATGGTTTCTTAGTTGACCCCTCCTATGTTCCCAGGGCAACCTCCCTGTCCATCACCCTCTGCCACTCCCAGTCCCTAGAATCTTCCCCTCTAGGCTGAGGGTGATTGGTGCAGGGGTTGCTGTCCCTCCCCAACTCGCTTCCCATTCGTTGTTCATTTTTGTCAGTCAGTTGGTTCTGTTCTGTTACTGGCCGGGGGGCGGGTTTACTCCTCCCCTCTGGTCCTCCTTAAAACCTCATGTTGTCCACACTCTCTCTGGCAGATCTTTGCAGCCCCTAGCCGTCCCTGTCAGTCCCTCTCCTAATAAACATTTCCTGGTCCGAAGAACTGCTGCCTCTTTCGCCTGGTCCTTGCTGCCTTCGCTTTGCTCGCTGCCGTAGCCTGCCTCCCGGGGAGACGCCTTCTCTCACCCTGCCGTGAGAGAGGTCTCCCTAGCCAGCCGATCACGCTGACCACTCCCTGCCTGGAGCGAGGGCCGAGTGGCCACGCAGCTGGCCCAACCAGCTGTGGCGTGCTTTCTTGTGGAGCGTGCCAGGCTCAATGTCACACGCGGCCACAATATACACACACGCTATAGCTATATATTCATCTGTCTACCTGTCTCTGTAGCACGTGAATTCCTGTCTTTGCCACAGCACCGTGAGCTCCTTCTCTGCCACCAGCTGCCAGCCCCACGAGCACAGCTCTGAGCACGAGCCCTGCTAACAATGGCTACAGGCCAGCACTCCTGGCAGGCGATGGTGCAGATCAAGGGAGGTTTCCATTGCCTGGGAGTGGGCAGTCCAGTCCTGTGTCAGGAGGTGGAAGAGGTTGGGTGGCTCAGCTGTTCGTACATCTGGGGCAAACTGATCTCCTCCAGAAGCCTCTGGTTGCACACAGTAAAATTCTCCAAGGGTTTCTCTTCCAGGGATAATCCAGCTGCTCCAGGATATCTGCAAGCTGAGGCACAAAGTATCTCCTGTGCCACTACGACACTGGCACTGTGTTCAGCAGGCACATGACGATGATCTTGATGGAATATATGGAGAAGTCTTGCACGCAAGAACACTGGCCAAGAGCTTCAGGCATTTGAGGAGGGAGCTGTCCTGGGGGCCTGCCTGGCCATGTACCTGCGGACCTTGATCTCTGCCACAGCGTAGGTCTCAGCACATTGTGCTTGGAGTGTAGGGCCCTCGAGGCCAGCTGCTCACAAAGAAGTCTGAGAAGCCTGGCTGCATCCCAAAGAGCATCTTAACCCAGAAGCTTTGTTCTTCGTTGGTCAGCCTGAGTATGCAGGAGCGTTTGGAGGGCAGCAGCACTAAAGACCAACTGTGTGACCAGGGCAAACGCCACCAGGTTGATCTCACCAGTGCGCAGAACCAGTGGACAGTTTTCCTCACATCGAGGTGGGAGTGGTGCACAGGATGTCTAGGAGGTTGAACTGCCACGTCATCCTCCTAACCACCTCACAGTGGTGCAGGAGGCACAGCAGGTGTGCCCCCATTTGCTCCCTCAGACAGGTGTATTACAGCTCCACACGGACATGGAAGTTTCTTGCCAGGCCTCTGCCGCTCAGTGTCAGGTGGAAGGTGTGGTGTCCATAAGGAGTAAGAGTACCAGCACACAGTACACGACTTCTCCTCATGGGTAGTCCAACTGTGAAAGGCATTGCCAAAAGCAATGGCTCCTTGCAGCACCAGGAAGACATGTTCTTCTCAAGACACACCTGAGGACACCTGCGAGGTTGTCTGCTGGAGTCCTTGCCCGAAATTCCCGGCCAGCAAACGGGCAGCACACGTCCAGCAGTCCTGGGGGTGGCTAGCAGCAGCAGCAAGCGATAGCTCCGGCGTGGAGACGAGCTTGGCAAACCAGCCACCTGAGGTCGCGACCTCCCGCGTCAAGGCGGTCGGCTTCGCGCCTCAACCCTCGGACGAGGGAATAAATCAGGCCGCCAGTGAAGCCAGCGAATGGACAAAAAGGAGGCAGCAAACAACCTCAGCAAAACAGCATTGGTTTATTGACCAACAGGGGAGGGAGCGAACCAGGGAAAGGCTGAGGAAGTTTGCCGAGGAGAATAAGGTGCAACACGCTTAAATGCAGAATGGGAGGACCCAGGCTAGACAAAGGGAATTGGACACACAGGGAGAAAGGCAGAGCATGAGACCAATGGGGCATGTAGAGAGGAGGGACAAAGGTGTGGCCGGAGCTCAAGGACCAATCCCGACCCAGCCAGAGAAGAACCCTCTGGAACATGGGCCGGGTTGGGGGGTAACTGACACTTGTAAGGAGAGGTGGGCATACACGATAGACAAGGGAACTAGGGTGCAGATTGGTTGACATGAGGAGAGAGAGAGCGAGTGACAGGGGCAGCTTACTCAACCAGGGGAGGGACTGGCAAGGAACGAACCAACTTTGAAACAGGATGAAGGGGAGGGGGGTGGAACAAACCATCAAACAGTACATGAAACCAAACCCGTACAATAATTGAAAACCATGAAAAAACGGACGCACCGCAACAGTTGTCCATCAGGGACAATGCTGTCCTCTCACAGCCTGTCTGTTGGTCTTGTATGGGCTACTTAATGTGCTCCTCTAGAACCCATCCCAAATCGTAATTCCCATGTCTTGTCCTCTTCCTCTTCCTCATTCTCCTCCTGGCCACTGCTCTGTGCCTGACGGCTTCTTTGCATAAAGCACAGTGCCAAAAGAAAGAGCAGGAGCCCAGCAAATACCCAGACCTGTCAGTGCTGCAAGGCAGACCAGAGCAGGTCTCCCCAGGATTTGCTGCTCAGCTTCAGCATGAGCTGCTCCAGCTTCCACTCTAGCCAAATCCTCTCCTGTTCCTGAAGCTTCACATGCGCCTCCATTCGCAGACGTGTCACCTCATCCAAACCATCACCTGCAGGCTGCGGGTACTGGGCAAGGCTTTGCAAGTGCAAGAACCAGAATACCTGTGAATCCATGGCCTGCAGGAAGATGGAGAGAAGGCCTCAAGTGGCACTGGGAGGAACGCGGCTGTCACTGGGGACAGCAGGGATGTGAATCCCAGGGATCTGGGGGCAGGAAAGATGGGTCCCTGGAGAGCTGGCATGCAGCAAGGCCTGTCCTGCTGCCCAGCAGCAGCAGCAGCAGTGTGCCCTGCCCAAGGATCTCCAATGAGGGGCTGTCCCTGCATGCAGGGGGAGGAGTCAGCCCTGGTAGTGTTTCTGCCCCAGCCCAGCCTCCCCACCACGTGTGCACTCACTGTTTGCCCAAGCAATGCAGGGCCAGCGTTACCTGCTGAGGCCTTCTATATGCGCCCCCATAGTGACATGGTGCCCCCATGGTGTCACAGGTGCCACAGCACATGACAGTCAGTCCTGCCCTTCATCCCCACCCTGGGTCAGCCACTCAGAGTGGCTGGAAACAAACAAAGCCCCTACAGCAGTACAGTGCAGGCCCACCAAGCATAAACGGGCCCCCAGGGGCTCCTTCCACATAGCAGCAGAAACCCTTTGAACTCTTATCAAATGTAAAATGGGCTGACACGACCCTTGGATGCTTTGCTCGCTTGAGATCTCCTCCTGTGGGACGGCATCAGTTCCCTCAGCACTGACATCTCTGCTTGAGGCTTTGCTCTTAGGCAACCCCTGGGTGTGTGGCAGTGAATATCCTGGTGGTGGGGAAGGGGCCTCTGCCTGGCAGCCTCTTTCTTCCTGCTGTGCCATTGTGAGAGGACATTGTCTTACAGTGAGCATTAAGTATTTTTTGAGTAAGGTCTAGGGTGATTATTGATATCTTTTGAGCAATGTGGTTTTTAATCTGTCTTCTTTATTTCTCCCCTTTTTCTATACACTGAGTTTGTTGAGAATAGACAGTCCTGCACAGCATTAGTTTCAGGCTTGCTGGACATATAGTGGGTCTATTACATTGTAGTGGCAATAGGGTCAAGTCCAATCAACCTGAGAAACCATACTCTCTAATCATTGCTATCACTGGGAAAAAGATATGCAGACAAAAAATCATGGACCATATTGATCTTCTTTATGGAAATGATCGAAGTGGCATTTGTGTTGTCCAATTGTCAAGTTGCCAGCTGAGTGACTGATCATCATACCTGCTCCCTTGCTGTTCAGGACAGAGCAGTAATTTCAGCAGTGAAGAGAATTATGTTTCTCTTCTATGTAAAAAGATACTTTTGCATCTGATGAGTCTGTAAAAATGCGTGGAATAAAAGTTTAAAAGTCACCTACTCACTCTTACCGGTATTTCTATTTGGCAATTTTCCGCTTCATGAGCAGACAAGTCTTTCCAAAAGAACAGCTATTGAACAAGAGCAGTGCTGTTTTTCATTTCTACTGCATAAAATGCACTGATCATACTGTGAAAGTTTGCCTGCTGTATTCCATTAGCAATAATCTGTACCATCGAGACAATGTAATAACTTCTGTTGTTGCTGCTGTTGAGTGACATTTTTAATCTCAGTTTCCAACTAGAAATACCATTTTGAGAACCTCTTGAGTACATAAAAGATTTCTGGGACAAGTGTCAGACAAAATAGACTTAATCAGCAGAAATTATTTGCAGAGTTTTGTCAGTGTACAAAATACTAAAAATTTTATTTTATTCCTTGTTTAAACTCCAGAAGTACATAGCTAGTCTGCCAGTAGTATTCAAAATTTGACGTTCCTTTAAAAAACATTTCACCAATATTTAAGGGCGTTCATTAACCCTTGTGTTTACTTTATTTAGTAAGCTGTACTCTTGCTGCAGTTCTAATGAATATGCGTTTGGAAGTCTCCTTGACTAAACTGAATTTCAAGGTTTTATAAATTTCTTGGAACTGAATTACTTCCAGTCTATTTTGAGATTTGCAAAACACTTTGAATTATATTCCATCTAGGAGGATATCAATCCTTACTGTAGCCAACTGTTTTTAAAGAGCTATATTTAACTAATAATAAAGAGCTAGAAAAAAAATCTCTAACCATCCAAGACAACAACATAACAAAACCAGAAACTACCCCAAAATGAACCAAACAAACACACATGCACACACACCCCAACACACAAAAACCCCTCAGAAAATCGAGAGGGTCAGCAATGGGGTTTGGACAAAATCTAGCCATGGTGATGTCATCCCCAGTGCATATTCACTGACCTACTTCTGCATATTTGCAATGGCAAGTCAGTAAATGGTACCATGATGACATATTAAGACTTACCAGTACCTGAATGTCATTTCTTTTTTAGTACAGATTGGATGCTTCAAATCTTTTCTATGCACCTAGAGAACAGCTGTGATTACTGTAGTATTTTCTTGTCACTGAAAGGAGAACATTATACTTCCATTTCTTAGTCTGAAATTATTTTCTTATTTTGGCTGATAATAAGCAGGTATTTGAGATCTGATTCAAAGTCAAGATACAATCAGTAGATGTTCTTGCTTGGATAGCCTGGTGCGAGTATTAATTGGGCTGTGGGCATCAAAACATTCTTTGTGTGTTTTCCAGAATCCACTGAAATTGCTGTTAGCAGCTCTGCTAACCATGAGATGGGAACTGCATATGTGAAATGACTTGGGAATGACTTTTGTTTAGGACAATAATTTTTAATTTTGCTAATATTTTTCAATGTTGAAAGTTTGGCATGAAAGTATGGCATAGGTCTGAGCTTTGAAAGAGAAGTTTCCAGTGAGGATCAGATTCTCTGAGGTCTTTACCTCAATCCATCCTATGAGATCAGAAATACCTCACCAGTTCCCATTTCTGGAAATCAAGCTGGATGTCTGTTGCAGTGAGTGTTAATTGGTCAGTTGTTCAGTAACATCATTCAGTTATTCCCCATGTTGACCCAGATGGTTCTTCCCTGAGAGTGTCTTGCCCTGTAACTGTCTCTCAAGTTGCCCCCTCCCTTTGTTCCAGACCATTTCCTGACTGTCAAGGCAGCCCTACCCCTTCTGCCTTTTCCATCAGAGTAAACCCTGCCCTTTGTTCTAGAATGTTCTGTGCCAATTATCCCTTGAACCAACCCCCTGTTGGACCCTCTCTCCTCCCCTGACCCTGATTAGTTATTATCCTGAAACCACACCCTAAGAGTTACCGTATTGGTTATTCTATTGTATCCACCCCCTGGTTTTTTGGATTATTTAAAAAGCCATGCGCAGAGGGGCTCTTACTCTTTGTGAACCTTTTGCTTGTGGACCCTTCTCCTGGTTATCCTCCACCTTTCCTCGTGTATAAATGGGTTTGAATCTCAGCACAGGAGAGTCTCCCCTGCCTTCTTTATCCAGTCCTTGCTGCATTGGTGTAGAGCACCTTTGAAGAACACTGGGCTCTGAGGTTCTGACTTTAGCAACACCCCAGCCAAGTCAGCTCCCCACACTTGTTGCTGATCTGGGACTTCATTGAGCTAGCTAGGGCTCTGGCAGGCAGTGACAGATGTCTATTCTCCACCCTTTGCTGATGGAATGTCCATCCCTTAAAGCTCAAAATCTTTGGAACTTCAATGAGGAAGCCTTGCTCAGCAAAGATATTCAGAGGGCTCATTCAAATCATCAAATGAAATGAATGAAGCTAAAACTTTTGAATCTAAAATTCCTCCTTTGTTTTTTAGATGAATTTAGATTTTTTAATTGGTTTTGGGGTTTTTTTATTGCTAATAATATGGAAAGGTTATTTAAAGAAATACAATATGTAAAGCAGTATTTGGATCTTTCTTAGAGCCCCCAAAGTTTTTCAGTGTTTTGGAACATTTGGCTAGTTCATGCAATTATTTATTTAATGAAATGGGCCCATAATCTACAGAAAAGAGCTTCTTCCCCCCCCCCATACGCACAGTGGGTATTTCCTTCGGGGGAAACCAGCTCTTCCTGAAAGAAAGAATAAAGAGGGGTGCAAAGAGATGACTACTGAAAATGCACAATGTTTTAATACGAGATGCTATAGCAGATACACATTTTTAAATCAGTAACTTTTTACATTCCTCTGTAAAGATAAGCATGGAAAAGACATAATGAATTTGAGGGTTTGTCAGTAACAGTTCCTCAAAATAATGTAGGAGTCATAAACACAATGTACAAGCAGTCTTCTTCATCTGTTTGACAATTTGCAAACTCCTAAGGGATTTCTGGTATGTTCTGCCCTGAGCTGTTGATCATCAACCCAGTATAAATCAGATCAGCTCATTAGGAAAGGCCTGTAATCTAGGGAGAGCACCAAAATGTAGGATACGATCATTAATTTTGACAAATATGAAGCAGGGGAATAGAAATAGAGGTTGTTGGAATTTTTTGTCAGGAATAGCATACTTGTTGAAAAAGGCAGTTTCAGAGTAACAAAATAAATAGGAAATCTATTCTGATTGGGCATATTTTTTTAATTTAATTTTTTTAAATTCTCCATATAGTGGTGGAAACAGTTTGACCTCTTTTTTTTTTTTTTTTTTTTTTTTTTGAAATAGCATGCATTTTTAAAATGCAGCTTGGTTTTATTTTAGAAGTATATTAAAACCTGAAAAAGACATCTTTTAAATTTGTTCAAAACAGATTGCTTAGGGGTTATTATTGTTAAAAAGAGGAAAAGAAAGATAGAGAGATTACTTAATTTTAAAGGAATTAGTATTGTTTGTAGACCATTTTATTTCTCTCAGCTTCTTATATTCACTTAATAAATCAACCGCTTACTAATGAAGGCCATATTCTGTGCTGCTGAATGTTGCACACTTCCACCTTGATTACCCATTTCCAGGAAGATAACACCTGGAACACATGTGGATTAATCCAGATGATGACAATTCTGGTGCTTTTAGTGAATTTTTCCTGATTTATATTAGTTTATAGAGGAAGAACATTCATGCTTTGTTCTGATATGTTTTGCTTTGTTGTAATACTGTTCATTTAGGTAGAATTAACAGTTACTATCATGACTAAAGCTGGGAAAGCACCTGTAAATCACTTGAGCTGATCATATAGCCCTGAATCTCGAACTCAGGTCTCTAATAATAGGTTATGAATGATGCTTAGTATTTATAGAATTAAATGGCATTTAGGGGCCAAACAACTATTCTTTTCTCTTTCCTGGTGTAATAAACTTCTATTTATCTCTCATCAGAGCAGAGAGAAAAGCTGATATGTCAGCTGTCTAATGAAAAGGTCTTGATAATGAATAATTTACTATTCTTGGAGATGTTTGTGAAAATTAAGTCTCACCAAGGGTATAACTGTGCAGCCACTCAAGTGAATCAGAAAATACACTCTGTAAGTAGTTTTAAAATCTGGCTCAGAGCAAAGAGAACTTCTTCTTTCTAGATGAGAGTCTGTTTTCACATAGCTAAAGGCTGTCATTCATGTTTGTACTGAATATAATTCAGCTAAAAAACACTAACATGGTGACAGAGAGAAGAACAAGACAGCACCTCCATCACTGGGAAAGTAAAACATGCTTAAGAATTTACAGGCCCACAGTATATATCTCCAACAATTGCTGTAAATGATTCTGGATGCCTTGTTTACTGAGCGCTATGTGTTAAAAAAAAAGGATAAAGTTAAGTTCCCCTTCACTTTTCAAGAAAATTAGGACCTTGAGGGTAAATCTTGTTCAAGTTTTGCTTAAGTGGAACTCCAGTTAGTTGCTGAAAATAGCCATGTGCTTTTGGAAATGCTTGGTTTGGGTAGGGGTGGGTTGAATGGAGAGCATCCCCATCGTGCTGTTATCCAACAGGGCAGATAGCACCCAGTACTGTGAGCTGCTGCTGTGTGCCTGCCCAGCAGGGGAGCACTGCAAAGCCCTGGGGCCCAAAGAGGCAGGGAGCTGGCATGGAAAAAGGGAGAAGCAGCCCCAGTCTTTGGCCTTGCAGGTGCCATCAGCAGGGACTGAAAGCTGAGGGTCACCTCTGAGCTCGGCTGCTCCCTGTGGGTGTGGGAGGAGGTTTCAGGGAGACCTTACTGCAGAGGGCCAGTACCTAAAATGAGCTACAAGAATGATGAAGAGGGACTTTTTACAAGGGCATGCAGTGATCGGGCAAGAGAGAGTGGCTTTAATGTGAAGGAAGGTAGGTTTAGATTAGATGTTAGGAAGAAATTCTTTACTATGAGCAGTTCTTTAATATCCTTTAATAATTCTTTACTGAAACAGGTTGCCCACAGAAGTTGCCAGGATGCCCCATTCCTGGAAGTGTTCAAGACCAAACTAGATGGGGCTCTGAGAAACCTGGTCTCATGGAAGGTATTCCTCCCCATGGCAGGAGGGTTGGAACTCTATGATCTTCATGGTCCCTTCCAACCCAAAGCATTCCATGACTATGATCCTATGTACAAACACCAATACTGCTGCTTCCTCATCTGACCAGAGGTAGCAATGGTGAGTGGAACAGAATTCCACAAGGACCCTGCTCCTGCTCTGGACAGCAGATCAAACACCACTGATGCTCCACTCAACAGCATCTTAAAAAAACACTCTGGCCTATTCACAGTTATTCCTTTCCTTTCCATTACCTGTAACTTGATTTTGAAAAACTTGCTATTGGCTCAACAGTCATCTGACCCCTTCCTGCTTTCACAGAAGCAATGTAACCAAGGCTGTAACTCAGTCACTTCTCACCACCTTCTGCATGAAATTAATTTTTTTTTCCCCAACATCAAAACAACTGTTCTGGGTCATTTGAATATGCTCTCTGCCATTAACTCTTCACCTTATTTTCTTTGTCCCTAAATTCCTTCCTTCACATGACCATGTTGAAAGTTGGGGGTGCAGGAGTCCAGGATGGGAATGAACAGCATTTTATAAACTGACAGTTCCTAGGCCATTCTCATGTTGTGTCAGCCGTCTAAGGCAAGAAGTATAGGAACAATTGCTTACAGGGATGGCTTAGCATTTCACTATGAAGTCCAAAGTGCCCAATTCATCTTTCCTATTCCAAATGCACCAACATTTACAACAATTTACAATCTCTTTCCTATTTCTCTAAAACACATTGTGGTACTATAAACCTGAATTGCTTACAACCATTACACCTTCAGCCAGTTTTACTAATGTCATATGAAGCATCATAAATACTATCAGATTAGTGGCATTTCCCTACCATGCCTCAATCATAAGTTTTCAGAAATGCTTTATCTTCATTATTTTACAATGTGTTCCCTTCCATTCACAAGACTAAAAGGTTTCAGTTTTGATTCATTTTCCTTTTGTAGGAATTAAAATTCAAAGCATGACTTTAGAGGGACTCTAAAATTGCTTCCTGATTTAATCTTTAAATCAGCATTCTGTTTTTTTTTTTTTAATCTTCTGAGGCAATATCTAGAATAATGAGACTGTTGAAAACATGAATAATAGGAATGCCACTTCCATACTTTTTGGCTTGGAAAAGAAAAAGATTTTGCTTTCTAACACAGAAGAGTCCAATCTGTCCCAAAGGTAATTGTTGCAAGAAGTAGAGTGAAAAAGTTTTCTTGTAGTGTAAGTAAAGGACAGCCCTGTCTTCTGTCTCACAAGGCAACAAAACTGTTGTGTAGTCAGTGAGCAGATGTTAGATTTGAAATTAAAAGAACTGTTTCATCCCAGATGAATATCTGGCATTGACTGCAAGTGGAAGAGCCTTAGAGATCAGTAATGACACCATTAAAATAGGAAAACATCTCATTTTCCCCCTTCTTTCTCTCTCTCACCTGCACTGACACAAGCTCTGAACAATATCTCAGGCAGCTAAGAGCTGTGAAAAAATTGAATGTAATTTGAATGCTGGAGTGGCTCCAATGAAAAATGAAAGTGTCTTAGAGTTAGGGGCTACAAATTTGATCTAAGGTAACCAGTGGGATTCTCAGTATCACTTGAGAACATCAGATCCCTTTGCAGTTCTAGGAACGACTCAGGTTTTCTCAGGATGTAATTAGAGAGTAATTAAAACAACACCGTAGGATAAATCCTGGGCTCTCATACCACTGTGAAGATAATTAGTATGGATTTTTAGGTAGTTTTGTTTTGTTTTGTGGGGTTTTTTTGTTTGTTTTTTTTTTGTTTGGTTGGTTTTGTTTTGTTTGGGTTTTTTGTTGTTGTTGTTGTGGGTGGAGGTTTTGTTTGTTTGGGGTTTTTTGGTTTTTTTTGGTTTTTTTTTGTTTTTTTTTTTTTTTTTGTTTTTTATCTTCAACAACTCTATATTGCAAAATATTCACAAGTTCTTGACAGAGACCCTAAGACTTCTTTTTTCCCAGGCTGGTACCCAGCCACTGTCTCCTCCCAAACTCACACAGAGCCCTGTAATCTCAACAGTTACCTGGCCTCTACCAAATGCTGTGAGTCAGCTACTCTCTATAGTCTTTCAGGCTACAAAAAGAATTGCTGGGCAAAAACCACTATGAATCTGAACATCACTGAGACAACAACCATGTATTCACGCAAGTAAGAATATGCAGTTAGGTCTGTACAGCATGAATAAAAAGCAAGACATTTTCAATAAAAAGCCTTTTGACACAATGTGTGAGATGTTATATTCTATCTGCTTAATTAAGAGGTTTTTGAACAATATACAGAGGCATCTAAAAGAACATTCTGATGGTGATGGAGAACTTCAGCTTTCTTTAGAAAAATTTTCCAGCAGTATAATCATCCATCAAGTGTTGAAATGTACAGGTTTTGGTGTTGGGTTTGTTTCCTCTTTTTTTCCACCTCCTTGGGAGCTGGAGAATCAACTAGAAGAAGAATGACTGTTTCAGCTTTCTTTCCAGCTAATTGGGAGGAACTGACAAAGACTCCAAAGAATAAGAAGTAGTTTTGAGAAAATGAAGAATAGCATTCTCTACTTTTTAGGAAGTGTGAAAAGACTCTAGAGTAAATCTAGGAAGGATCTTGAATGCTTGTTGTGCAAAGAGGTAGGCAAGATATCTGAGGAACACAGTCCAATTCAAAGCAGGCAGGTGATCTGATAGGGAGTGTATTATATATCTAGAGATAAACTCCCCAGGTGAAAAAGACAGGTAGGAAGCAAAGCGTTGTAGTTGAATTAAGAGCCCTTAAAAGGTTTGAAAATAATGCCATTAAAAAATTGTGCAAGTGACTAAGAATGAACATAAATGGATAACATATTGTGAGAAAAAAAAAAACAACCAGAAAAATATACAAAGTTATTCTTAGTGAAGGAAAGAAAAATCTATATAAATACTTCTACTTCTGAAGAAAAAAAAAAAAAAAAAAAAAGGCAGTAAGGAAAAGAGAAATTCATTACCAGATGGGAAAACAAATCCTGGCACAAAAAGCTAGTGATATGTAGAGGCTACAGTGCAGTTTGCCTTCTCTGAAAGGCTCCATATTACAAAAGTGGCACATGACACAGAGTCAGAATGAGGCTCAACAAAGAGTGAAGAAATAGAGAAAAAGCATTAAGGACTATTTAAGAAATAAAGAGATCAACAGTTCATCTGCAGTTCACTCTGTGGTGCTTACAGGAGTATCTGGCTAAGTCACCTCATCATTTGTTGTTATCTTTGGTACCACATAAGGGATGGGTGGTAGTGAGAACTGAGGAGAGAAAAACTTTGGATCATCTCTAAAAAGAAAGAGGGATCTCATAGAGAAATTCAGGTGGCTCAGCCTCACTGCTGGAATGAGACTTTAACACATTTTTATTACATAAACTATTATAATAATAATAATGTGGCAAAAAACAGCCAGCATGGGATTTTCAAAACAAGTCAAATCAAATTATTCTAATTTGTTGTTGTGGGAGGAAGACAAAGGAGGTGCAGATAGTCTGTTCTATTTGCATTGTGGATAACTTATAAATTTGAATTTAAGGGTTTGACGCTGTCTCCCTTTATATTCCTGTAAAAAAGGGAAAGGAAAAATTTTCTAGATAAAATCATTGTATTTGCACAAGTGATGGGTGAAAAATGCAAGTAGAATATTTTACTGGGAGGTACTGCAGTCCATTTGTTTCTGTGTGTAACATTTCAATTACTAAATGCTGGAATCAAGCACGCAGTGATAAAATATCAGGGTGGCCTCCCAGTGGATTGAAGTTAGACTGTGCACAACCCCTTTACACTGCAAATTTGACATGAGCCAATGAAGTGACACTGGTGCAGAAAGGCTGAGTGCATTTCGGCGTGGCATTCACAGCTGTGCTGCATGTGAAGAAAGAAAAGGAGTAAATAAGTCTCTGTTAGTCGATGTTTATGAGGTCCCAACTGTAGTACTGGGAAGCCTCAGTGGAGAAAAGGAAAGAGAGGTTTGAAAGATGATTTTTGAAGGAAAGTTAACAGGCCCTGGGCCGGTTTTTCCAGGAAAAGAAGTGATGTAGAGCTGAAGCCACCCACCTTTCTTTGCCTAAGGCAGACTATGTTTGTCCTTTTGTTTCTTAAAGGTTAAATTAATAAGGATACCACTGTTTTCCAAAGACATTTATTGCAGCTCGGAATCTAGTTTTAATATTGCAATTTTTCTCAGCCCTTGTTGCAGTGTGTTTTCTTTGTTTGGTAGTTTTACTACTTAATTTGAGGCTTTGTTCACTGTTTTATTTGTGGGTTATGTAATCCCCCTGTATTGTCCTTCCCGTCTTCAGAGTGGCATAGGCTCCTCATTTTGTATCTTGTGTTTCTAAAATTAGACGTACTCCCTTATTGTTATTCAGTTCAGTTAGATGTCAATCTTTTATTTGTCACCTAGCCACTCCCTACCAAATCTTAATCCCCAAACTTCCCAGTCGTCAATCCTTCCTTTCCCTGCCCTTTTTCCCCAGAATCCTCCTTGCTTTCCCCTCCCATCGAGTGTCAATCCTCCCCCGAGCCTGCCCCTCTCTTCTGGAGAATTCCCTGTCTATTCTGTGTCTTTTAGAACTCTATTGGCTTACCCAAGTTATGTCCCTCCCCATTGCTCCCTTATTGGTTCAAGTGTAAAATGTCCCGGTTTCGACCCCTCCCCAGCCATATCCCCCCTATTGGTTTGCTACCCTAAACCCCCTCCTTCAGAGTGAGGTTTTAAAAGCTCTTGCATTGCCTCAAGTCTTGTCTTGGGTGCTGGTCATAATAAAAGCCGCTCGTGTTTCACCTCGAAGACCCGTGCTGCTGCCTTTTTGCTCCTGTGCAGAACCACTCCTGGTAGCTGGGATTTGCAGACCTTGAGAGGGGGATCTGTCGCGCCCCTTTTGTCGTCGTCCTGGCTGGGGCACAGGGACGCAGTCAGCGCAACGCGACAAGCACCCTTATTTTTAGGTTAAACACTGTTTTTTTTCTCCTCTCTTGTAGGCTTTTTTAAAATCTCTGATAATACCTTTAATTCTCCTTGAGTTCTGTGCAACTTCCCTAAACACATTGCCCAGCCCTGATTATCCTCCTTAACATATCTCTTTTAAGGAACTGTCACTGTCAGTTCTCTTTACCACTTCCTGTGTGCATTGGCCTCTCATAAGCGCTGACTTGTCACTGTTGTGATTGGACTGAAGTGCACTGTATTGCACTATACTGCTTTATCTCTTTTTATTCTTTATGGTCTCAGGGTTGCAAAACCTGTCATTTCACTGGCTGTACTAAATATTTCATTCTCCAATCACTATTCCTTCATAATTAGAAAAAGATCTCAGAAAACCAGTAGGTATCTGCTATTTTAAATTTCCCTACTCAAAACAAAACAAACACAGTAAACAAACCAACCAAACAAACCAAAATAACAAAAACACCTCACAAAATAAAGAATTTCTCAGCCTTTCCCTTCTGAGGAGGCTGTAATCTGATCCTAAGACTCCTCCCATGGGACACCTGATAAAATCCCGGCCCCAGGTCTGTGTCCTCCCTCTCTGCCCTCTCTGCTCTTGGCTCTCTGGGCTTTGTTCGGACTCCTGGGCCTCTGCCTTCTGCAAAATAAAATGTACTCACGTGCTTAACAACGAAGACACTTGTCTCATCTGTTTTCCCTGCCATCAGTCGTGGCCTACCTGTACAGATTGTCACTGCAGCCACACACTGCTACAGTATTCTAAGTATTGGATGAACTGACTTCTTTTTCCAAAAGCCCCCAAGTGAATGACATTTTGTCAATTTTAATAATTTCAAGCCATATTTTCTGGAAAACTTAACCAGTTTCTCTCCAAGAGTTTGATCCACTTAGATGTCAATTTGGTACCCTGTACAAGATTTCCCCTGTGACAGCCACAATATTCTCTTTCTTTCTTAAACACTTAGATGTTTTTCAGCAGTTCTAACCCACTAGATTCCTATTATATACTTCCAAATACACAAAAATACAACCAGAACATAAAAATTGTGTCTCTTGAAATGGAGAAATTGTGTCTTCTCAAAGATTCGGGAATTTGACACAGTTTTAGGTTGTGACTAATGTCAGTTATAGACTTAAACTTGGCATCTTTTTTTTCTTACCTGCACTCTGCAGGTGTTTCATAACACTAAAGAAAACTCACAGGAATAATATTAGAAACAAGGTTAAAGCTTCCAGTTTAATTCTCCCCTAAAATCGCATAAGCAGGAGCAAACTGGTAAAAGTTACTGTGCAAAGACTTCAAGAACTTGCAGATACAGAATAAAATATTTTAGTTGCAAGGGACCTACAGTGGTCATCTACTGCAACTACCTGAGCACTACAGGGGTGACCAAAAGTTAAAGTAGCGCGACAGTGGCATCATGACAATGTTTCTTGAGCCACTAACAGGTTTAGGGCATTGAGCCCCTCTCTAAGAATTCTGTTCCAATGTTCAACAACCCTCTCAGTAAATAGATGCCTCCTAATGTCTAGTGTAAAACTTCCCTCATGCATTTTTGAAATGTTCCCAGTGGTCCTGTCGCTATGTTTAGATTATTATCAGTGGATCACAGAATCAATGAGGTTGGAAAAGACCTCTGAGATCATTAAGTCCAGCCCGTGACCCAACATCATGTCAACTAGACCATGGGCACTGAGTGCCACATCCACTTAAACACCTCCAGGGATGGTGACTCTGCCTCATCCCTTGGGCAGCCCATGCCAACGTCAAATCACCTCTTCTGTGAAGAAAATCTTCCTGTTATCCAACCTGCAAGTCCCATGGCACAGTGCAAGGCTGCCTCCTCCAATACTGAGCTTAGTCCCAGCCCTCCTGAGAGCTCCCACAGCTGCTGAAACTCACACATGATCCCCTTTCCTGCAAAAAACACGTCTCCTGAAGGATCTCCCATACAGCAGTGTGGTGTCTTGTGTTTTTTAAGTGGCATTATTTGGTTATAAAAAATAGTCATTTATTGTTAGTTAGAAAAATAGTTTACCCCTCTGTACTCCCATTGAAGTCCCTCATAATGGTTTCTCCCTAAGTTGTTTACCTCCTGTTTTTCCCGCCACTGAGTTGCCCTTTAAGGTGAGCGATCCCCTGCTCCTCCCCTTTTGTCTTTAGATGCCTGTGTTAATCCTCATGGTGCTGCCCACCACCCCCCTTTCTTTCGAGAAAATTCTGTGTCGATCACCCTTAGTTCAGTCCATGATTCACCTCTGAGGCTATTTCCCTCCCCTGTACAATCCTCGTTGGTTCTGCCTTGTCTTGTACTCCTCCCCTTACCTTAGCTTATCAGTTGCCTTATGTTTCACCCCATATGCCCACGCCCCTTATAAGAGCCCTCCCAGACCCTTGCTTCCTGACAGTTGTCCCTGGTTCTATCATGGAATAAAGCTTCCTTGGCACCCATACAAGTGTTCACTCTCTCATTCCTTCACCTTGGGACCTCGCAGCGTGCATCTGCCTCCATCACCCACGCCGCAGCAGCACCACTACCTGGTAGTCTCAGGGAAAGAGCCTGGGAGTGGCCGCTCTTGTGGCCTCCTCTGATCACGTGTGGAGCAGCTGGCCGGCTTTTCCCAGCTCCTGTGACCACAGTGCGAGCCACAGGGGCCTTGGTGCTACTGCTCCACTGAAGGGGCCCAGGCACAGAAACATGGGAAATATGGCATTGTTCTGCTTTGACAGCTCACTTTCAAGAACAGACTAAATAGCTTTAACCTTTGTATCAAGAACAAACACAACTAAAGTGATGAGTTTAGTAAGTATACCGTAGTACAGGCTGATGAGTTTAATAAGTATACCATAGTACAGACTAACACAAACCAACATAAAAATTGTCACATAGTATGTGGTGTATCAGACCTCATCTAGGCCTACTAGATAATAAACAAATCTCAGTAACTAGAGATCAAACTCTGTTTTGTTGAAGCAGCCCTTAAACTAGATACAACAGTTTAAATTCAGCACACACTTTATTAGCTGGCTTCAGTTTTCAAAGCAAAATCTTGTCAGAGTAGACATTGAGTGACTGTGAATAAAGTGACTATCTCAATTTTTTCCTTAGTTTCTACTCTTGTCAATCAAATAACTATTTTCTTTTATTAACCTTTGATTTTTTCATGTCCACACATATCTACAGTACTTCATATTAAAATATCCTATTTTGAAACCCTTTCCAAGTTCAAGGAAACCTACTCCTTTTGACACCTTTATTGTGGAATCAGCTCTGGGCAGGAGCCCGAGGGGTTGCGCACACCACTGCTCCCTTTGGTGATGTGGAGGAGGAGTTAGGCAGCTTTGCTGTACAGTAGAGCTGGGGCTTCCATCCTCACAAGTGTGTCTAGGAAAACACCTTTGGGTTTGTTGTCTAAGGTCCTCACCCTGGTCCAGTTCTTGTCAGGTCATGGTGACAACCTGGAATTACGCCGACGGAATAGAAGGACAGTTCTCAAGCAGGACAGGTAACTTGGTCTCTTGAACTGCAGGTTGAGTCATCTTTTCTAGGATGTTATTCCTTTGAATGGTACCGGATGTCTCTCAATTTACATACACGCCTGTGACGTTACCTTCTTCTTTATAGCTATGGCCATTTTGGGAAGCAGCGGAGGTAATACTTGATGGGTAAAGAAAAAGGGTTTCAGGTACAGAACTGTTGGGTAGGGTGATTAACAACATTGGTAATTAACAGAATCAATGCATTCAACCTGCTGATTAACATTTAACAACCAACAAACATGGTAACTATTGATTAACTGAGTTAACCTATAAACTTGTTCAGAAAAGCTGGCTTCAGTTTTCAAAGCTAAATCTTGTCATTGAGTAGACATTGAGTGACTGTGAATAAAGTGACTATCTCCATTTTTTCTATAGTTTCTCCCCTTATTAACCTTAGAATTTTTCATGTCCACACATATATCTACAGTACTTCATATCAAAACATCCTATTTCAAAACCCTTTCCAAGTTTCAGCAACCAGAGCTGACCTCCTTTCTGCCTTTCACGCACATGACATACTTCCCTTTAATTAAAGTTTACAGGAAATCTGAGGCTTGAAGGAGCAGAAGCATCTGCCAACTTCTAGTATAAGGAGGACAGTGATAAATTATTCTATGTTTTTAGGAGAGGAAGACAACAAATATTTAATAGAATTTTAGAATGGTTGGAAGGGACCTTAAAAACCTTTGTGTTCCCACCCCATGGCCATGGGCAGGGACATTTTCCACTAGACCTTGTGGTTCAAAGCCCCATCCAACCTGGCCTTGAACACTTCCAGGGATGGGGTGTTGTGGTGTGTTCCTTTATTTGTGCTTAATTGTATAAGTTCAAGTTTAATGTAATATCCAGTTGGTTTGTTCCAGCCCCCCATTTTAAGTCGGAATGGTTCTGCCCAGGGCTCCCCTTCCCGCCTTTACTGTATCCATTTTTATGCCAATCCTTTGTCCCCACCTTAATTTCCATAGCATCACCTAAACCCCGCCCAGATTACCATGTCAACCATTATGCTCTCTCCTCCCAGTGTCCTGTCCATCACTCTCTGTCCTTGCCCCTTCCCTGGAAGCTTCTACCCAGGACAGAGGGTGATTGGATCAGGACCTGGAACTCCTCCCCACTTGAGTTCCCACTGGTCGCTGTGCTATGTCTGTCAGTTCCCCTTGAAGTTTGATTTGTTCCTCGAAGTCCTTCCCCCTTCCCTTTATAATCACCCTGCACCAGGTTATTGGCGTAGTGCTTCCTGCTCCCGTGTTGGTTTAATAAAGCTGCCACTTTGCTGCGGAACACTGGCTGTCTCCTGCCTTCCTGTCGGCTTCGTTGGGATTTTCCTCAGCCTCATCCCAGTGTGAAGCCTCCCCACTGTCAGCCGTGGGAGGTCGCTCTAGGTGACAGCCTTGGCGAGCCTGCCTCGGAAACAGAGCTGCTGCTCCTGCCTGCAGGCTGTCTCCCCACATAACTGCTGGTCTGTGCCGTGACTAGCCTGGGCTTTCGGAAAGCACACCAACAATGGGGCATCCACAGCTTCTTGAGTAACCTGTGCCTCACCATCCTCACAGTGAAGAATTTCTTTCTAATATCCGATCTAAACCTCCCCACCTTCAGCTTAAAGCCATTCCTACTTGTTCTATCACTACATGCCATGTGAATAGTCCCTCTCCAGCCTTCCTGTAAGCCCCCTATTTGCATCACTATTTTAGCAAGACACACAATACTTATCAGAATTTTTTTTTTACTCTAAGACAGATGAAATATAGGGATGAAATTTCTGGAATATGCTTCACTAAGAGGTTTTTTAAAATGGTTTAGATAAATGTCTGTTGGCCATCATCTATTTGAAAGATTAATGTTGTGACATATGAACCCAGAGCTACACAAAGGTCGTGGAGACCATTTCAGAGTGCTGTAAATATGGATATAATAAATGGTTCATGTCATGCCATCTCAAAAAATAAGTACCCTGCCTAGAAACAGAAGGCATTGCCTCTTCAACATAAAATTATTGAAAGAAAAAAAGAACCCTTTAACATTCACAAATGAGATTTCACTGTTGTGATAAAGAGATTTCACAGAGGGTAATAAAGAAAATGTGAAATGTCAACACACAAAATAAAATGTTCCTTAGACTATTCACAAGATTATGATTGAATTTGAGCTCATTATAGAAGTATTTTCAGCAGAAAGCAGAAATCTGCGCAGGAAAAGCCAAGTAAAAGAACATTCTGATCTTATAAATAACTCTAGAAGGCAAGATCAGCATTGTACTTGAATATAATGTACAAACCTCTCAAAGTTTACGGTTAAAGAAAAATAGCTGAAGAAAACATTTCTTGGGCTAATTTGGAATTTCAACTTCCATATATTGCGAAAAGAGTTCTAAGACCTGAGAACAAAAAGTTGTTCAGGATATATGACAAGGTTAGAAATAAAGCCTGTTCTCTCCTTTTGTACTTTTTCATTGGCACAGGTCACAAATACAGATCAGTGTTTTGTGGCAGGTTTAGCAAATGAGACTCAGGTTACATGGTGTCTTATTTTTCGTCACCCTTTGCGTAGTAAAACCAGAGAAACCAAAATATTTGGAACCAAGCTGCAAAGCGAACTGTTTTTATTATAAAAAAAAAAAAAAAAAAGTGACATTTTTAAAGTTTTTTCCCAGCTTCTGGACTCATAAAAACCAATCCACTAAAGAAGTAGGATCCTGTCAGGAGATTCAATTTTACTGAAAATAGGCCTTTCTTTCACCATTTTTCCTCAAGCCCTTTGATGTCCATCTCCACTATCAGATGGATTTTCAGGCTAATAATCACAGGTCTTGATTATAAAACCTGAATAGCAAACAGAAAAATTATGTTTTCAACCTTTTTAGTTACTTTTAATAGTATTTGCTTTATTTGCATGTCTACAAAATAAAGCAGTTTTGCTAACAACCCTCTGGTATTTGGGTAATGGAAATTATTATGAGCTGAATTGTGGTCACTGGGCAGGGGTTCTGCTTTCAGCCACTGGCTGCTCTCCCAGCTCTACTGAAAGTGTGAAATTTGTCTCTGAAACAGGGTCCTTTTTGACTCATATCTTTAGCCCTTTTGTTCTTGGCTTTTTGGTTTTTTTTTTGCTATTTTACCTTCCTCTTTATTCTAATGCAGCAATATAAAAGCACATATATAATACAGGCATACAAGTGTATGGGAACATGGTATGGATACATTTCAGATGTATACTGATGTTCAACAATATTCTGTTTATGTCAGTTGGTTATAGAATATTAACACTGACTTCAGCAGAATTAATTGTCTTTTACTGCAGCGTTTCTAAGGCCATGATTGAACTTGTTCTTGCCTAAGAATGAATTCCACCATTAGGAAGCCACTTTTAATACAATTCCTAGAGAGAGATGATGCTAAAAGCATTGGTTATATATGCATGAAAAGAAAATATGACCACTTATCTAAGGATACTTTGGGAGAATTAATGAGAAAAATCCAGTACTTTTTCCCCAAGAGACACTAAGTATTTTAAAGTCCTTTCACACAAATAAGGGCAAAAACATTGGCTTCTATCCAGCCTTTTGCTTTTTGGAGCCAACATTCAAATCATCTTGTTGATTACATGGAGTAATGCGTGCACTAAATAGAATGCTAATGTTTCTACGAAGAAATGGTTCCAGACACCTGTCTCATTTTCTCCAGACACATCATCTGGAAAATGGTATGATTTGTGGAATTGGGCTCAGAGGGTAATAAAGAAGCCTTTGGTTAAAAGGTGCTTTAACCTGGACTTGACAAAGTAAGCAAAGTGCTTTTTGTCACATCAGGTAAGGTTGTTTCAGTTTGTTCAGGCAGTTTTTTTTGATAGGTTGGAGTTTTTTAAGAAAAAAAGCTTGTCATGGCCTTTATTTCTGAGAAGGTGAATATCAATATCAAAAGACAAAATGAGACAATGCTGCCTTCCCTACATGACAGAGAGCTGCAAATGACCAAGAGTAACTTGGACATTGGAAATTAGACTTGCAGCATGGCATGCATGGCAGAAATCTTGGAAATTCTAATTTGCAAGTTTCCTCCACATAAGAACACATGGGTTAATAGCCATATATCTGTGTATCACACTGAGCCCGCATTTACCTTCTAATCCCTTAGCAAAAATGTTGACCTGCTGGAGAAATGTATTCAAATTGGTATTATAGCTTGTGACAGAAAGATAACTTGAGAAGGTAATCTCTGTAGCTACATATCATGTTTGGGGAGAATATGGGAATGATAAAGCATGAAGACTTCTGATGGCTGGGGAGGCTCTCCAAAGCACAGTGAAATCCCATTTCAACCACAGCTGATGGCTTTGTGCATACCAAGAAGGTCTAAGAAGGCTTCTGGTGAGAATACCTACCCTCTGAAAGGGCTGTAAGAATAAAGTATCATTCTGAATAAGATAAAAAAATAATGTGACAAAGAAAATTCTCAGGATAAACATGCCATTTCTTTTGTTTTAACTGAATAACTGTGAGTAGATTGTGACCCTGACTGCATCTATTGCTTGAAATTTGACATATTTAAGCAAAAACTGAAAATATTTGCATTTATTAAGTCAGGCTGAGACTTAATGAAACAATTAGCTAGGTTAGAGTTCTCTTATAATCACAGGTAGAAGAAATTAAATAAAATAGAACAGAGACTACAGCATCTTTCTTTTAATATTAGTTGTATTTGCAGTAAACATAATAGAAATATTTATTTCAAAATGCACTCTTGCATATTCTACCTCTCCTCCTTTTTCTCTCTGAATAGAAGACAGCTGTGTAGCTAGTGAGTGGAAATTTTCTTCTGGTTTTCCCCACTGCTGATATTTATGACATTTCACTTTTATATTGCATTTTGTGTGAATTGAACAGTTCTACAGCAAGCTGTACACAGTAAGCTACTTGGAAATAGATTCCAACCTATTCAAACCCAATCTATCTGATGAAAAACTTAATATTAACTGAAAGTACCTGTTGCGCCTCTTCGCTAATACAGCACATCATCACTGCCACAGATAATTTGAAGTGATCTGAGGCATTGTAATATAAGATGAAAATTTCAAGGGGGATCAAGAGCATCTTCACAAACTGGATGCCAGTGTAGTATGTGATCCTTACAGAGAGCACTAGCAATTAATTTAAGTTCTCAGAGTGTCACAGAAGATATTATTAGTCATATTAGGCAGTCTTATTTGGGATAAAATGAAGTTTATTTGATCTGATAAAAAGCAAGAAGTTATTAATTACATTTTGAACGTTTTTCCAAACTAAAAGATGCTACAAACACCAAAGACAAATATGAATTCCTGAAGGATTAATGAAGTAAACAGAAATCAACGAGGACAAGAATCTCAAAGCAAAGAGACTCTTAGAATGGAATTAAAGCTAAGAAATCTCAATGCTACAAGCTATAGGAAATGTGACATGCAGTAATGGGCCAATGGTGGTTAGACAGACTGGTTTTCAAGCTAAAAAAAAGATCGTTTTGTGGATCCTTTTGAGATCAGAGACCAGATTGCTGGTCAGATGATAGGTGTGTAACAGCAGCCCTAGAAACCTCATGTTGTCTCAAAGTCTCGGGACTATTTTGTCCAAATTTACATAGGAAATAAAAAATGCAAAGTATTTCCTCTTTATGCAGTGCTCCCCAGTCTGCAAGTTTGGTTCCAGCCTGCTGGGGAGTGTAGTACTGGCCATCAGTCATATTTCAGAAACAACACAAGAAAAGACACAACTGCAGAAGAGGAATGGGCATAGAGGGCTTCCAAAGCAAACTGGACAAGATTAGTTAAATTTCACAGAATATTTAGTGTTACATAGTCACAGAAGTAGATGTTGTCCTAAACTTATGCTTGCAGTCACACGCAACTGATGATCTTATTTTATGTGAAGGGTACTATTTAATCCACATTTGAGGTTTAAAATCCATATGGGAATAAAAATGGAGGTGCAAAATGTTCTTGGAAGCTTGAAACTTATACAGGAGAATAGCATACAAAACCCACCCCCAAACCCACTCAAACCAGCAGATTCTCTTTATCATCATCCCCTTCTCATTAAGAAATTAATTTTTTGAGTCTCTGAAATTATTAAGCTGATATTGAATACATCATCAAGTATACTTTGAAAGCAGCCTCAGGCAGACACCATTATTCCTTCTCACTACAGCACCTCCCAGCTGACAAGGAACACAGATTTGGGGTGGTTTTGATGGGTTTTTTTGAGACTCTCTCTCCTGCAGGTGTTGGCCATATCCGAGAGCCCTTTCGCATCCGTACAGCCAGGGCACAGTGTACAAGACACACAACACAGGAAGAAATGCACCGAGGACATGATGACTGTGTAGGAAATGAGCAACTTGAGCTGATTGTCCTCAGGATGGTGGGATAGGGGGATGTGGAGACCCTGGCAGGAGCAGCTGTCCCTGAAGGGCAGCAGCCCAAGAAAGGGTCTGACCTGTGGGAAGGAAATGGAGGAGAATAGGGGAAAACATTTTACTTCTGCCTTTCTTTCTCCCTCTTTGACTGTATTTTAAAGTACAGTAAGTTAAATTATATTTTTATAGGATCATAGAATATCCTGAGTTGGAAGGGACTCAGAAAAATCATCTAAGTCCTATTTCTGCCTGTACAAGACACCCCAAAAATTCCACCACATGCTTGAAAGCATTGTCTGAATGCTTGAAATCTGTCGGGCTTGGTGCTGTGACCACCTCCTGTGAAGTCTGTTCCAGTGCCCAACCACTCTCTGGGGGAAGAACATTTTCCTGATATCCAACCTAAACCTCCTCCAACTCAGCTTCAGGCCATTCCTTCGGGTCCTGTCACTGCTAGCAAGAGGAAAGAGATCAGTTTCCATGAGGATGTTAAAGAGCACAATGAGGTCTCTCCTCAATTTCCTCTTCTTGGGGTTTAACAGACCAAGTGACCTCAGCTGCTTCTCCTCCAGACCCTACACCATCCTCACATCCCCTTTTTTGAAACTCTCTATCAGCTTTTTATTTTTCTTGTATTGTGGCTCCCAAAACTGCACACTTGAGTTTCCCCAAGTCAAATCTGTTTTGTCTGTGATGGTGAATGATAAATGAATTTCCCTGTCTGTATCTTAACCCATGAGCTTTTGCCTCCTATACTGTGCCAGGTCATGCTGAGAAGGTCGAGGTGGGTGGGTGGCTGGCTGCTGGCTTAGATCACCCCACCACAGCAGTTCATGGAAACACAGTAGTTGTCTCAGATAGGTGAATATGCTACACCTGCAAATGTTACAGCTACTTGCAACTATAATGTAAAACACTGCAATTTCATGATTTTGGATGCCGTCACTGCTCATGATGTAGCCCACTGGAGCATGGGCTACCTCTAAACACTCCGGCGGCCATGCCAGGAGCGGGGAACAGAAGAGAACTGGGGTTTGCCCACAGGTGATCTGAAGGGCTGTAAACTCTACAGTGCACCCTGTTACAGCCACAGCAGGGACCAAGCAAAAGAGAAAGCTCTTTGTCTTAAGGTTCCACAGGAAAGGCTTATTTGAGGTGAATGTGGTAAGGCAAAAGAGCACCCACTACCTCTGTGCACCAGGGTTAAATAGAGTTACAAACCAGGAGGTGGATACAGTAAATAATCAACCAATAGGGAAACTTCAAGGGTGGAGCAAGGGGATTACATCAACAGTGTGGGACCAATCAGGATAGGGGAAGAGAGGGGAAAGGTCACATGGGCCAATGGGGCATGGTAGATTAGGGAATTTCCAAATGGGTGTGTCAGTCAGGGATTGGCCCAGGGAGAGAGTGGCAGGGAACATTCTGGAAAAAGGGGCGGGGTTGCCTTGATAGGCAGGGAAAGGACTAGAACAAAGGGAGGGGAATAGCTTGAGGGACAGCTCTAAGGGAGGGTACAACTCAGGAATAAGCCAGTTTATGGAAAACATGGGAAGGGGATAAGAGAATGAACTATTTAACAGCAACTTAGTAAAATAAACAAGAACTGCAACACACTCACCCTTCCTTTTTGGTGGTAACTCACAAACCTCAAAGATGTTACTTGAGATGTAACATTTTTTTTAGGACTGAAGAAATCTAGTCAAAATAACTGTGAAAGGAGGAAAAAACCCCAAACGTGCATTCAGGTATTTATCTATTTTATATATAGATTCTCCTCTTGATTTTATTTCCTTGAAGACTTATTTATTTTTATGAAGTAGGTTATTAATATATTTCACAGCAGAAAACAAAAAAAAAAAAAAAAAAGAAAAACAACAACAACAAAAAAACCAACAACAAAAAAAAAACCCAAACCCAACAACCATCACAAATCACAAAACCAAATCATCAGTCAGTCTGGAGTAAAATTCCAGTTAACTAATTCTTGTTTAAATAATGTCTGTTCAGTCTCTATTCTTCTGTACCAATTTAGGAGCACAGCAAACAAGGAATAAAGGCAAACAAACAAACCCCAACCCACAACAACCCCATCAAACCCAGCAAAGGTGGAGATGAAGAACTAAAGTGCAGATGATGAAAATCAATGTGTAGCTATCCATGGGTATGCATAAGATTTAGTTTATTACAGACTGGAGCTATATTCTGTCATTTTGACCCATCCTAACATCCATCAGGAATTATAACAAGGAGATTATTAAATGCTGAGCTAGTATCTCAAGTGTTCATACAAAAGCACTACTGGTATAATTTAAAAAAAAACAAGCATCAAATAAGCAGGCTATAAGGAGTTCTCCTGTTCTAGCAAAATGGGTGGATAACCTGATTCAATAGCTATTTACCCTGTCTAATACTCATAATATATATTGATTTTCTCCCTATTATTATTATTGCATTTGCAGTTTAGAAACAAATCCCAGCGCTTATTTACCATATTGCATCAGAAAAGGGATTAATCTTATTCTATTTACTGTATCTCTAATGCTGATACATTTGTCATAGCTGTTTAGGCTTCTTTTCTAGTAGACACATACTGGATAAATGGAATTAATGTTGTTTTAGGCATGTTGCATCACATGGTACGTCAGTGAGTATTATGTGTTTTATGATAAGGAAATTGTGTTCTGATCTCCCCTGTTTAATTTGACAAATTCTCTGTATTGACACATGTACAGGGGCTGGGAGTGAAATGCTTAAGAAGATTTTTCTATTGAACTATTAAATGTCATCTTTTCATGTTCAGCTGTGAGTCTGAAGCGTAACTTTTGCAATGCCTTTGGAGGAGCACTGAACAGCTGTGCCAGGTGAAGTTGTTACTTGTTTCTCCTTCCTACTTGTTTCTGATCCGTTGACAGATGCTGCTTTCCGCTCTTCAAACTGTGTTTTACAGAAACAAAATTTCTGGATTAAAACAATTTTTCATAATGTCAGTGTTTCAAAAGTGACCTTCTCTGCTTAGGAAAAAGGTAACAGATTTCCCTTGTGTCAGCCTTCAAAGCTAAACAAGAAATGTAGAATAAAAAGAAAAAAACGCTTACTGCAAAAAACAGTAAGTTATCTTTTGGGTTTTTCCTCTTAAATCTAAGTGTCAAAGAATAAGAGAGAACTTCTTTTCCCTTGTAAGATGTAATAGTGATACACCAACTAAAAAAATGTCTTTGTCTTATTAGGAGAAACCTGTGCCTGATCAGTAAAAGAGGAATTGGGGAAACATGTTGGTTCCTTAGGTCATGCTTGCCTCAAGTTGGTGAGGATGAAACTTCTCTTTTCACCACTGCAAGTTCTGCATTCAATATATTCAGAAAGAATTTTTCCACTTTACAGCAAAATATTATCACTGATGTCACCAAAAAAAAAAAAAAAGAATAGGCAAAGCAAGTGGGTAAAAGCTTCTCTGTTTGTGATTCAGGTTTTAGCATCTTCCTGTAAAAGGGCTGTGAATAAAATAATCTTGAGTTTTAAAAGCAAGTGAGCTAGCCATGCTTGAATACAAGGAATTTTTTTCAGAAAATTTGTGAAGAAACTATTTATTTCCAATTGATAATGGCAGTTCTTTTCATATTTTGGAGACAACAATGGTTTTCATTTCACTAAAAAAAATCTTTGCTAAAGATGCCTAAATATTTCTAGATATAAGCTTGTTATGCTCAAATCCTATTAAAAATTGACTGTTCCTAACAATTGATCAATCTAAAAATTGTAATTATGTCATCCTCTTGGTTTTGCAACAGCTTTCATTTTCCAGGTCACAGCATTGCAAAATTCAGATTTTTTCTGAATGTACAATACAGAATATTTCTTTTAAAGGCATTTTTTAAAATATTCTCTGTGGATTTTAGTAATAGAATTTTTCTTTCCAGAAACTTAAAGAAGTAGAGTTTTATCTCACAGTCAAATAACAAAATCTGTTTTCTTTGTCCTACAAGTTCATAGGCACAGGATCTTTCATGGACTAAGTATTCTCTTACATAAAAAATATTGGAAATACAATAGGATCACTTTATTTCCCCTCAAGAGGGATCTGGGATGACTACATTAAAATATGTTTTTATGAACAAGAGTATGTTTGATTCTCTAACTTGATTATTAATATGAATTGATATTTTTAAGTATATTTCAGTATCTTGTACATGCCCTTTCCATGGTCTTTATAACCAATAGTGACTCTTCTCAGCACTCCAATTGACCCTTCTAATGTTAAAGGACCCTTCTCCTTACTCAGAAAAAGTTACTTTATAGAAGCCAACGTGTTATGCGAGTGTTAGCAAGGCTGTATTCTTCAGGTATCCGTAATTTGATATGGGATATACAGAGCTGAGCAGCATTAAAAAGCTTCAATGCTGTGATTTAAGCAGCACTCCTGCAATGAGTACCAGCCATAGAATCCAAACTGTGCGAACTTCAAAATACAGAATCAATAAACAGTGATGTATTAGCGTGAAATCAAAAAGAAGAGAGTCTTACTAAGCAATAAATAGCTCCACAAATTCATAACAAGGGGTTTGAAGTATGTGGAAGGAATATTGAATATAAGGAACAGTTGCTAGTACATGAATGGAAATGTCAAAATGAAGCAACAGATAATATATGACCTAAGTGAAGGAGATTTGCTTAAGGCAGAGAACAGACAGTCTCTATGCTGTGGTTATATAGTGTTTAAGGGAAAAAAATCTTTAAATGGCAAACAGCTTAAAAGCAGGCCAGAAACACAATTCACAAATCTGGTTTTCATGTATACTCAAAGCCATAAAATCTTATTTTATTAAAACAAGTAGTTTTCAATAGTCTTGAATTTGGCACTACTAGAGTTCTAAGAGAGAATGAGTTACTGGTCTGGCTCAGTTGTCATAGAAACAATTATTTACTTCCATCTGGATAATCTTTATCATTACAGACCTGAAGCCAGTTGAAAAAATGAGTGAAATTCTGTGATTTTGGTAATTATTTTTTTTAAAGGATGACAACTGCGCTAGACCTTTCTATACTTAGATTAATGAGGCAATTGTCCTTACAACACCCTAGAATGATTGGGGTTAGAAGGGGCCTCTACAGATCATCTAGCTCAGCCCCCTGATCAAGCTCCTGCACAGGATCACATCACAGATGGTTTTGAGTGTCTTCAGAGAAGGACACTCCACAACCTCTCTGGGCAGCCCATTGCAGCACTCTGCCACCATTCAAGTAAAAAAGCTTTTCCTCTCCTTGCTGGGTCCTCCACCACCTCTGACAAGAAATAACTGATGGTCTGCAGAGCCCTCCTGGGATGTGTGTGCCCTGCAGATATCAATGGTTGGGATTTTCCAGGAGTCCAGGGCCTGTGATCTTGGCTATTCCCAGGTGTTTGTGAAAGGCCTCATCCACTTCCTTTTCCTGACCAGGTGGCCTGTAGTAAACAGTTTCACCCATGTTAGCCTGCCCCTTAATCCTTATCCATAAACTCTCAACTAATTTATAAAACTTCATAAAATTTAAAGCTAGGTCATGAAGGAATAGTCTTCATTCTGTAGGAGTCACAGAATCACAGAATCACAGACTGGGTCAGGTTGGAAGGGACCACGGTGGGTCATCTGGACCAACCTCTCTGCTCAAGCAAGGTCATCCCAGAGCACACGGCACAGGATTGTGTCCAGACAGTTCATGGATATCTCCAGTGAGGAGGCTCTACACCCTCTCTGGGCAATCTGTGCCAGTGCTTGATCACTGCATAGTGAAGAAGTTCTTCCTCATTTCAGGTGGAACATCCTGGGCATCAATTTCTGCCCATTGCCTCTTGTCCTATTGCTGGGCACTGAGCAGAGCCTGGTTCATCCTCTGACACCTCCCTACAGACACTGACAGACATTGATGAAGTCCCCTCTCAGCTGTCTCTTCCCAAGGCTGAACAGGCCCAGCTCCCTCAGCCTTTCCTCGTAAGAGAGATCTCCAGTCCTTTAATCATCTTTTTTCCTCAGTCCAGCAGTGTCTGCCTTGTACTGAGGAGCTCAGAACTGCACAGATCACTCCAGGTGAGGCCTTGCCAGGGCTGAGCAGAGGGCAGGATCCCCTCTCTGACCTGCTGGCAATCCCCCTGGCTGACGTGCTGATGCACCCCAGGGTACCTTTGGCAAATGAACAAAGTTCATATTTGTATTCTTGAACTAAAGCAAGAAACCTTCCTGCATAAGAAAATTCTCAGTACTAGCTGGCCTTCTCCAGCAGCAGTATCTCAAGGCAGCAATGTGTGAGTTGTAACACATCCCACTTGCACAGGGACATTTATTTAGTGATGCAGTGAACACAATCTGGAACTCACTGAGTCATCTCATTAAAACCGGTGTTGTCACTTTTGCAAGTTGACTAGTCAAACTAGACCTCCACTTCAAAGAAGCAGCATTTTAAATCCTAAAGTGAAGCAAATTACACTTACCACAATTTAAAATATTTCAAGGGTGTCTGCTATGGTCTGACACTTAGGGGATTAAGGCAAAGTGAATGTTATGTTTGTCATTACACAGTGATATTGCAGGAGTCACTTATTGACTGAGCACTCTTACAAAGAAATAATTAGATTCAGGGAAATGTTCCTATTAATTTCTATTGTAAATCAACCATATGGATCAATGATTGTCTAATTCAGCTCTACTCCAGCAATACAGCTGTTTAATCCTCTGTGCTGGTGGGTAAATGTCAATTGGACTTTCCAAAACATAAGGGAAACACAATTTTAATTTATTTGTAAAACAAACAAACAAAGTGAAAAGCTGGTAACTGAACAGAATGACAAAAGAGTTTGTTCTTTAATTATTTTCTAAGCAAATGAAGAGTTAGCTGAAGAGTCCAGGCCCTTGCAGCACACAGACTTGGAGGGACTTCTATCCCTCCATTGACTTGGATCTGCAAGACAAATTCAGGCACTCTTGAGACTCTAAAACGTCTTTGCTATCAGCTGTCCTCTCTAAAATGCCTGGCAAGAAAACATTAGACAATCGAGTGGTTTTAATCACATAGGCTTGAGATTTTGCAAATAAATGCAAAATAGACAAAAATATAAGAAATTAGCATTGTATCAACAGATTTTACACTGTAGTGATAGCAACACAGTGGACTCAAAAATACACTTACATGATCACTGAACTGCAGTAAGAACTATCATTTAATTCAACCACTCAGAGAGAATATGGAAAACATAATTATGAAAAGCTGTTAAATAACCGATCAAAACAATCTGGCAGCGTGTTCTTGCAGCCCAGGAAGCCAACTGGGTCCTGGTCTCCTTCAAAAGCCCCAAGGACAGCAGGCTGAGGAATATATCATTTATATTCTCCCCTTATATTCTGCTCTTGTGAGACCCCACCTGGAGTCCTGCATTCTACTGTAGGGCTCACAGCATAAAAAGAACATGGGCCTGTTGGATGTGTCCACAGGGCCATGGAGATGATAAGAGGACTGGAGCACTTCTCCTATGGAAACAGGCTGAGAGGCATGACATTAAGATGGCAAAAACACAGATTCTAATTAGTTTCATACTGTAAGAAAACTTGTGATGTTGTGTCTGTCAACTGGTGGGACAGCAGTGAAAAATTCTTTACCAAACTTGTTTGTCTTTGTTCAAACAGCACAGTCCCTCAAACCCACCTAGAAAAGCACTGTCATTATATATGTGATTCTGCTAATACGGGTTTCTGCTGTGTTAAAATTAAATGTTCCCAAGGATATATATATGTATTTTTATATATACAGATATACATACCAGAATTCACTGCATATCCTGAAAAAGAAAGCAAAGTTCTTTTGTTTTTTGTTTCTTTTTTTTTTTAATGGCTGAGCAGCTGAAGATTGGATGTGGATGGTGTAGGTTAGAGTTTAAATGAAAATACAGGGCTATTTTGAATACTTCAGAAACTAGATAGGGACACTGGGATACTTTACTATCTAAATGTTTATAAACTCAGTGTAAAAAATTGGCTTGGCTGAGAACTGTAGTGAAAAAGCATTATTACCTGATTCCCTACTTATTTTGTAGATTTGGTTTTCAGATTCAGTAGACATTACTAGTATTAAAAGCATGAGAAAAGACATACTGAATTGTACTAGGATTGCACTGCTCTGATATCTTGTGTAAAACTGCACAAGTTTGGGAAAGTTTATGAGAAATTTGCAGCAGCTGAATGTATGGCAAAATAACCCAATGATCAGATTACCATTCAAAGCTTAACTTGGGGCTGGAAGGAAGTTATTTGCTTCCCTCTAAGTCTGTGCTGTAATTGTAATGAATGATGGGTTTTATATAAAAATTGGTACCAGTCCTTTTCTAAATCCTCTTTACTTCCAGCCGAAAATTGCCTCCTGCAGCAAAGGATTCTATCAAATAATTACAGTGTGAAATGGAGCTTATTCCCTCTTTGCAATTTTCAGTTCATCACATTTCAACTGCATTTAATGCCCTCACATATGTTTGCTATGGAAAAAGGGGAAAAGGGAAGAATTCCTTGTCTGACCCTTTCCAGATTATGTAGTATGTGTACATTTTGTCTTATGACTTAATTTACTTATTTCCATTCCATAGCAAACAACCCTGTGGTTTTCATGATTTTCACTTCTTCTTTGGTTTGGTATTTATTCCAGGTGTTTGGACCTTTGTCAGCCCTTCTCAGGTCCTCTAGCTGTGCTACAATATCCTCCTTAAGATGAGATGAACAACAACATACTCCATTCAAAATGAGGTCACTTATTACATGATATTCTCATTCTTTGCTTTCATTTGATTCTTTCATTTTATTTAGTTTTTTTCTTCTGAATGGGAAATTGAAAGTAAAACAAGGATCTCTACTGAATTTTTGTATCAATTTAGTATACAACTAGCTCAATTTTATTACAGTATAATGCACTGCTTTACATTTAGCAACAGTTGGTTATATCCAGCATTTTCTTGATTGTTAAAACTGCTTATTTGAGTTTTTGTTGTTTCTTTCAATCATCTCTAGGTTTGACTAACCTGTCTATTTTGTGTCACTATGAATCATTCTGTGTTCTTACTAAATAATTCTAAATGAAAGGTTTCTGTAATACTTAATGTAAAGTGCAAGTACTAAATGTTACATTTGGTTAGATAACCACTACATTAAAGTTTGATTCATCCCTTGTGTAATTCCAGTAACAGAGTTAGGATTTTACCCAGGAAGCTTCTAGCCCAGCTGCAATGTTACATGTGTTTGTGCAGGAAAAATATTAGTAAGTGACTTGGATCCTGATTCAGGATGCCACTTGATGTAAAACCAGAGGTACTAGTAACTGACTCTGATCCCAATGAAAGGTGCCATCTACAGTTAATGGCTTCAGAATATTTTCAAATATTATGATGAACAAACACAAAAGGATTCAGAACTTTGATGCTTTGAGTTCCTCATCCCATGCATTCCTTTCCTGTCCCTCCCTAATCCAGACTGCCAAGTCCTTAAACATGGAGAAATGGTGCTACTGGGACAAAGAGTTGCAACTACATATATCAGAAACAAAAGACAACCAACATTTCTTCTTACTCTTTGGGGATTGCAGACAAAAGTAATATAAGAATTTTAATAAATATGTGAAAGCAAAAGAACAGAACTAAAGACTTCAACTGAAATCACTAACAGGATTAGTCCAACAGGTTTTACATTGGGTAGAAACTGTTCAAGTGCCTGTATGTTAGGTTTTTTTGTACTGGTGTATTGCTGCTTAAAGAGATGGCACAAGTATAGTGGAATTAATGGCTTATAAAAGACCACATTTTAATCTTGGGATTGAAAAGCACTTGGAGATTATTTACTGCAAATCAGCACCACAAAACTGCATCACTTCACATGGTAATCACATCATTCAATGCAATTATGAGCAACAAGTGAATGCTTGCTAATGTGCTTAGGATGGCAAATTGGAGGCCTTTATTATTCAGGTAGAACAGCTTTATTAATAAAGAGTTAATATTAAATAACTTTCAGCCTCCAAAGTGGTCATATGTCAGAACTGAGACACTTAGACTTGCTCAGAAGAGACTTTTGCTTACCATGAAGGTTTTTGAATCACATGGCAGTTAATTAATTGTGTCTTAGGGGATTTGAAGACTGCAAGTCTTGGAATGCTTACAATCAGGTACAAAATCCTCTTGACATGGCAGTTACAATACAGAGAATAGTCAGTCCTGAACTTCAGCCCAAAGCCTGCACATATCTTTAGTTTATCAAAACTTCTGGCTTCCAGGTTTCAATGCAGACAGCAGAATGCAACTGAGACGTGCACTTTGTGAAGAAAATTTTTTTTTCAGGCTGCATCCTCCAGCTTTACTACTGTTTCTGTTATTTGTCTTGTTCAAACAATGACAGCTTCTCCCTTACCTGCTGATGGTCCCAGCTCTTTATTTGAGATTGCCCAAAGGGAGAGCTACAAGTGGTAACTCTCCTGCCTCTGTGACTTTAGTGGGGAGCAGATCCAGCTGGTGCCTGGCACATCCTTGCCTCCTCCAGTCTGTGCTTTCTCAAGTGTCCTGTTTACACCAAGGCCAAGAGCACAAGGACATAATAGGAGCTACCTCTGCTGGAAATCCTCCTCAAGTCCAAGTGCCACTTCTAGGACTGCTCTGATTCTAGACAGAGTAGGGACAGCAGAGACAGAGAATGAGGCCTCTTATAATAGCTGAGGATCCAAGTACCTTGTCATGGTCAAGGTGACAGAACTTCAGATATCTGTTGATCTTTTTAAAAAGAATTATAAATTCTTGTATACACCTGATGGGGCACCACTCTCATTT
Organism: Camarhynchus parvulus; assembly: GCF_901933205.1. NCBI lineage: Eukaryota > Metazoa > Chordata > Aves > Passeriformes > Thraupidae > Camarhynchus > Camarhynchus parvulus. The sequence continues at coordinate 143,044,936 of NC_044572.1, forward strand.
ATGCAACTAACCTACAATATCCAAAATACCTAACACCAAATGCTACTAACTGAATCTAGCAGATCACTGCTCTTTCTCTCAATGCCCTGTTCAAAGAGAAACTGTTGCATTCTTATGCTCCTAGACTCTAAACCCCCAGTGTCTGAACAAACAAGAGAAAAAAAAGTTCAATAAGGGGTCTGCACAATGCACAGGTTGTGGGGAGTGGACTGGTTTTCTTTTGGAAATGAATGCCAATAACATTTAAATATAGATTACTTTTCTATTATGAAATACTAAATAAATAAATTTTATTCTTAGGGAAGCTGCAGTAAGAATCATCATAATAAATTTGTATCTCTAACAGTAGGCATCTAAACCAACACAGACTCCCTTGATAGAAGCAGGGATCTGTTTTTCTATTCCTGAAGGAGGATTTTTAAATTTTATTTCTATCCCCTGCTAATCTGCTAACTACAGGGAGATCCCAAAATCTTAAATTGGGTGAGGAAACACCATATTGGTATTCTGTGCTTGTATCAGAACACCCCCATTTCAGAATTTCTGGGGAACTTATAGAGAAGATCTAAAATAATAACGGAAGTAAATGTATCACTTGGAATAGCTGCAGCTTCTGTAAAAAAAAGCTTTTAATGTATTATTGCAAAAAGATTTAGCTACACTGGAAAAGACGGGGATCTAAATGTTAAGAACTTAAAGGAAGGTGATAGAGGGTATTGTTAAAGGATAAAAGGAGTCTGAACATAGAATCATCACCACCACTGAGTACCTCAACAACACCTTCATTTATAATTTAGTAAACAGAAGACAGTAGGCAATGCTGAGAAGGTCAAAATGAGAGACACTGTCAGTAGAGTAAGAATTTCATTAAATGCGATGATCTAAAGTAATAGTGTAATAGAAATTGGATCAAGTTCAATAGTAACAAATGCAAGATGTGTTAATTGAGGACTGCTAAATCTGCAACTATGAGCTAAACAAGGTTAAATAAAAATTACCCAGGAGAAAAAAAAGTATGTATTTTATAGCAGCAGACTCAACAGGATAATGTTTGACATTTATTCTAGTATCTTCATCTGAAATACCTGTTTCGCTACATGGCACACATTTAAGAGCATAAAATACCACACAATCAAGAAACCTATCAACTTTTTTTTTTTTGTTAGAGAGTGTTAGAGAGCAGATCTACTAAACATTCAGATCACAATGAGCTGGGTCTATCAGTCAAACAAAAGGGCAAGGAAAGGAATGTTTTAGCTGGAGCTTTATAAAGACTTACGGCTTCCAGTAAAATTCCCCGAAGTTGTTTTCTGCAGTGTATTTCAAATACATTCAGAGGTGGGTCTGACCTCCACAGGCTGATGATGCTCTCAACTTGGCAGCTGATTGGCTTCTCATTCTCAGTCTCTTGAGCACAAGGAGAAGACTTTAATGTTGCACTGAAAGGTTTTTAATCAAGTTGTGCTATCATCCATCTTAATCTTTAATATGCTGGATCTGTCTTGACTTATGAAGAACCTTAACGACCAAAAAAGAAAAAAAATAGTGGTTTCTTCAGAATAGAATAGAGAACACTCCCTTTTTAATAAGGTTGTCTATCAAAAGAAATTCACCTTCGTGTATGATTGGAAATGTTTAAAAAAATCAGTGATTTCTTTGCTAGTACCAGCTTTCAAATACATACCAAAAAGGCTTTATGCTTCTCTTCCAGTAACAGTGATCACACTGATGGCCAGAGTTGCTTTAAGTAATGCAGTTCTTGGCCATACCCACCTTTCTAATCCCGTTCTTGTTATGGGAAGGAAGAAGGGATGGCAGGAAGGAGGCAGCAGTTAACATTCTAAAAAATAACCAGAGATGTCAGACTGATACAGATGGTGAACCAAAGAGCAGGGATTTCCACCAGTATGATCTTAGTCCTGCTTCAGAAAAGTGACAAAATTTGTCCATTCAGAATTCAATTTCAAATACTGTCATATTTTGCCTTAGTTGCAGAGGTCTTCTGCTCAGACTGGATGAACAAGTTCCCCTGAGTATTTTTAAACATCCAACACACCAACGGATTCTGTGACACACATAGCTAGAAAGCCCTTTCCCTCCTTCTGGAAATATTCATAATTACCTTAAAGCAAAATTTGCATCCATCTGGGGGTGTGAGATTTGCCTGAACTTGTGGAGTGTCAAGAGTGGCTGAAGCATTCTGTACCTACAGCTCCTACCAGCAGCACAGTGTAAGCACAGCAAGGGAGGCATTTTTGAATCAGTCCATGTGCCACCACGGGAGGCTGCTCCAGACAGAAATGCTTTACCAGTTCCTTTATGGAGTAGTGAAAATAAACCTGTAAACAACTTCCTTCTGAGTATGCCTCTGTAGAATTCATGTCTTACTGATTATATAAAAGATACTTTTTTGCATTGTTTTTAGGAGCTAGCTTCCTAAATACCTCACAGTAAAATAAATACATTATTTCAGAAGCAATCAGCATTTTATAGCTGTGTTATCTAAACAGAAGCAGCTACAATCTACAGAACTGCAAGGCCAATCTCTCTCAGTCTATTCCACTCATTTTCAATCTGCAATCTTCATTTCCCTAGAAATCCACTGAGTTCTTTTCAGAAGTCCACAAAAGATGGATAAAAAAATCCTATTTTCAGACAGCCTATGTGGGCCCAGAGTGTCCATAGAAGGAAGTTCCTCAGCCTCTCTGGTCAGCACTGGAACACTCCTTTTATAAAGATTCCTTTTTCCTTATACCTAATGAAAAATGCAATTTCTGTGTCTTGCCTCTTGTGGTTATCACTGTGCACCTGCAAAAATATGGCTCCACCTTCTGTGTAACAACCCAACAGGCAGCTGTAGAAAGAAATAAGATTTTCTCTAAATCTCAGTTTATTAATAAGCACAAATAAAATTTATTTGAAGAAATATCAAATCCATAAATGAAGTTTAAAGAGGTGCTCACTAACACTCATTTATTATGTCCTTTATCACAACACTGATGTGCATGCTGCACCAACAAAGTCAATCCTGCTGCATGTTGGTATCTGCTGCCCCAGATCCATGAAGTGTGTTACTTCAGCCCTGGTGTATTTTGTGAAAGTATTCTGCCACCTAAAGGAGATATTTCAGACAATTCCTCCTTGAAACAGTTGGTTTGCCATGATGATTGAGACTCTATGTAGTTACCACAATTTTAATTTTATAATTAACAGATTCAGTTTTCACACTCTGAAGCTATTTCTCCCTCAAACAGACAATCCTTTACTGAAATTATTTTATTTTATTTTATTTATTTATTATTTTTAAATTGTAAATGCCCTAGAATTAAAACAGTATTTGAGGTTTTTGTCAATGACTTCTATGTCTTCAGAAATTGCTGATATTTTTTCAAGGCTTTGGGCTCCTACTAAAAATTAATTCCTCTCAAAGCATTTAAAACAAATTCTCCATGTCCTTCTGCAATCTAAAGGACTACAGCTGTATCCCTAATTAATAAAAAAAAAGTAGAATTTCTGAGAGATTGACTGAAGGAAAGAGAAACAGCCAGCTTAAAAATACTCTGGACCCTGAGCCCAAACATGAAGTTAGATGTAGAGATGTACAAATATAGAAAACTCTCCAGTTCCTTGAAATATGGAGTAGTTCATTAAACCAGCTAATTGATAACAGATCTATTATTCATGCTTCCTCCAATGAGCCAAATATGCTTTGCAGTAATTCTATTGCCAGAGTTCCTTATTCTCAGCTGAAAGCAGTGATATCCAAACCAATGTTAGACAGAAATAGTCCCAAAGCCTGAAGTTCAAACACAGCCCTAAAGCAAATGAGTTTTTACTCAACAGGTGAGTCCAAATTGTGTTAAGTGAAAAGATTTGGGAGCAGGAAGAGAAAGGGTAGTAATTCAAATAGAACATCATGTTTAAATTATCTGACATTTTTTGGTATTTTCTAACCATTACATAAAAAAAAAAATTCTAATTATTTTTTCCGTATCTTCAGATTGGTTGAACTCAACAGTAATTCTTACTGGAATCCAAAGATAAAAATAAATATATGTTTGGGTGCACTGTGTTACTATCATTGTAGCCCAATATTTATCAATATAATTCTCACATCTTATAATTTTCTCAAAATTACATACATTTACAAAATCTTAACCCTACATGATTAAAACATTCTCTATTTTTCATTTGATATGTAACATAAATTATAGTTCAGAAGAAAAATTGCATGTAATAATTTATTTTCTTTTTTAGAATACTGGAATAACTATTTAGATTTTTGCACTTGGGCATTATGCAATTACTTACACTGAGATCCAATTTTCAGGCCTGCACAGAAGTAGAATTAAAACCTTCCCTTATTTTTATGAGTATTTAAATAATCAGAGTTTTAAATAAATCTGTGAAATTGTTAAGTAACTACAAGAATACTGAGCTGTGTATATCTTATGTTCTCTTTTCCAGAATCAGTCATCAGTGGCCACATCATCCTTGTGCTCCCAGGAGACCCTGCTTTTGTGGTTTCCAGATTTTGTCTCTATTGTCTTCAGTAAGGCAAAATTAATTCATTTACCCAAGATACCAGTAAGAATACCAGTTCATTCTTGACTAAAAATTTAAGGGAAAAAAAATTGACTGATTTTTCAATATTCATAGGAACCACAGGCACAGGTAGCAAAAGTACTGTCAGGGTTCTCAGCTCCTTCTTCAGCAAAGCACTTTATGTTTTGATTCCCTGGTAGATTCTTGCAACGCAGAGATGTAATTCAGTTTGTATTTTTTAATGATCAAAGCAAAACGTCTACACTGGCATTCAGCATTGCATTTTTTGAAAGCTTATCAACACTTTTTATTAGTAAAACAATCTCATTTCATGCTGACAAGACTAAGTTTTCCTTAAAATTGTACCAAAGTTGCTTATGGTTTCCTTTAATATTCTGTGTTTTGTATATACTGGCTTATGCTGTCCCTTAAAATGAGGCAAACTCTTCTTTTTACTTATACCTCTGTTGATCTCAGTTAACGTACTGCCATCCACTTAACAAGATGCAAGTGGCTACTTTTTATTTTTCTTAATATAGATCTGTTGTTTCTGAAGGAAACAAACCAAACACTTCACACTGTTTTCTTTCTCTGGCTGTCATCTGGCAGTTGCTTTAAGATTTTTTGACTACAAAAAGGAGTCAAGCACAAACATAAACTAAAAAAAATCAAGTGTGGAATCCCAAAGACCTGCCACAAGGGCTGTAATACTTCAGGCTGGGAGAGGCAGAAGCAGGCAAGGAGAAACAGCCCTCTAAGATTAGGGTGACAAGTGCCTCGCTCCCATAGGCCTTTACAGGCACAGGTTAAAATGTCTGAAGTTCTATTGGTTTGTACACTTGTTCCACCCCAGTTCAGCCCCCCCATATTTGTATATTCTCTAGAATGTTCTCCCGTCTCCTGATCTCCATTGGTCTCAGTTTGCTGCAGTGTTCTACCTCCGTTACCCTATTGGCTCCCCTGGTTGGCTGCCCCTCCTCTGCACCAGTTTCACTTGTTCCTATTGGCCCTTAACCCTCAGAACCACCCCTTCTTCCCCATGTAAAACCCTGTGCCCTGAGTCTGAGTTTGGCTTTGTCTCTGGACTCCCTTTGGGGCTCAATAAATCATCCTTAGATTTCCATACAAAGACCTGTTCTTTGCTTCTGTTGTCAGCTACATGCTCTGGCCCGGAAAGCACTGATCAATTACAGAGGAACCCACTGAAGCTGCTTCAATCAAGACCCTCTTAAAACTATTACTGTGTTGTACTTAATCCCACCAAGCAAATCTCTTGCTCAAGACCAACAGTGTGAGGTTCGGTAAGGCCAACTGCCAGGTCCTGCACCCAGGTCACTATAACACCCCAAGCAGCGCTCCAGGCTGGGGGCAGAGGGGCTTGCAAACTGCTCAGAGGAAAAGGATGTGGGGGTGCTGGTTCACCACCACCTGAACATGAGCCAGTGTGCCCAGGTGCCCAAAAAGGCCAATGGCACCTGGTCTGTATCAACAACAGTGTGGCCAGCAGGAGCAGGGCAGTGATCGTCCCTCTGTGCTGGGCACTGGTGACACCCCATCTCAAAGGCTGTGTCCAGTTTTGGGCCCCTCACTACACGAAAGACATTGACGGGCTGGAATGTGCCCAAGGCAATGGAGCTGGGGAAGGGTCTAGAGCACAAGTCTGATGAGAAATAGCTGAGGGACCTGGGGCTGTTCAGCCTGGAGAAAAGAAGAATCAGGGGAGACTTTATCACTCAGTACAATTCCCTGAGAGGAGGCTGTAACCAGGCGGGGGTTGGTCTCGTCTCTCAGGTAACAAGAGACAGGACAAGAGGAAATGACTCCACATTACAACAGGGAAGGTTTAGATTGGACGCTAGAAAAAAAAAAATTCATGGAAAGGGTTCTCAAGCATTGAAACTGACAGTAGAGGAAAGGGGTGAAGTCACCATCCCTGGAGGTGCTCAAGGAAAGAGCTAGACATGGCACTGAGTGTCATGGTCTATCTGTCAAGGTGGTGTTCGGTCAAGGGAAGCGCTTGATGATCTCAGAGATCTTTTCCAACCTATTTAATTCTGTAAATCAGAAAATTGTTTGAAAGAAGGTCATAGCACTGGTAGGATGGTATCTCCATGCAAACATTCCAAGAGACTTTTTTTGTTTACTTTGCGCACAATTTTTATACAGTTAAGAAATGAACATCAGTTTCATGAAAGTCTATTTAATCTTCAGACTGCTGCTCTCTAAATGAGATAAAAATACTTCTAAGGCTCAACAAGTACAAAGGATCTTACATAGCCTTCTGAGGAAGTGTCAACAAACATGCACTGCAATTATAATTGGAATCAGAAAATATTCTAAGTTGCACTCACAAGATTCATCAAGTCCAACTCCTAGGCCTGTACAAGAACGTCGCCAAAAATCTCACCATGGGCCTGAGAGCAGTCCAGACACTTCTTGAGCTCTGTCAGGCTTGGTGCTGTGACCACTTCGTCTGAGGAGCCTGTTCCAGTGCGCAACCACCCTCTGGGGGAAAAATCTTTTCCCAATATCCAACCTGAACCTCCCCTGACACAGCTCGAGGCCATTCCCTCGAGTCCTGTCACTGGTCACCTGAGAGAAGAGATCAGTGCCTGCCCCTCCACTTACTCCCATGAGGATATTGAAGACCTCATTGAGGTGTCTCCTCAGTTTCCTCTTCTCCTGGCTGGACAAACCAAGTGACTTCAGCTGCTCCTCCTCTTGCTTCCCCTCCAGGCCCCTCATCTTTGGATACTCTCTGGTAGTTTACATTAATATTAATTTATTTCATTGTGGCTCCCTAAACTACATACAGCGCTTGAGGTGAGGCAAGCACCTCAGGTGAACCCCATCCCTAATTGATAGTCACAGGTTTGTAGGGCAGCCTGAATTCTTCAGAACATCTTATAGGTAAAGACTGAAAATGGAAGTATTGCTCTACCACCACATCAACTTTCCAAAGGGTCAGTTCTACATTTGCTGCTTGCAAAGGAGAATGGCACAGAAGAGTCCTAAGACAACCAGACTCATGAATATGAGAGTTGCAGACTATGCCAATCAGTGATTTCCACTTCATTGAGATCTGAAGTATTTGGGAATTGAGATTCTTTTGATCCATGTTTATTGATACTGATTTTTTGAAACACAAAACTTTCAGGTTCCCTCGTTTTTATTTGAGCTTTTGTATTAATACTGAGATTTTTTAAATCCTTCTCTGCATCTATTCTGTAGCATTGTGGTGCTATTGAGGCCCTTGGACCATCCAGCACTCACAAGCTCAAAGCCCTCTGCTACTCAAGGAAGCTGACAAAGCAGGCAGAATGGGCCTTACTTAGCATGATCACAAACAAATGGGGTTTATTGGTAGACAGATCAGGGTGCAACCCCAAAGAAGCTCCAGGGACAAAGCCAGGGGGATGCAGAGAGCACTGCTTTTATGGGAAGGTGAGGGTGGAGTTGAGGGTCAGGATCCAATGGGTATGGGGAATAATGGTGCAAAGGAGGAGTCAAGGGTTGGGTCACCCAATAGGGAAACAGGGGTGGAGGAATGCAGTAAACAAGGGCCAATGAGAGGACAGAGAAAGGAGAATATTCTAGGGAATGTCCAAACATGGAATAGGGGTTGAAGTGGGGTAATTAGGCCAACAGGCCAATGGGGTAACATAACTTTACATAGACCAGCATGTGCCTGCAAAGATCTATGGGACAAGCAAGCTTTTGAAGTCCATTTTTTCCATGGATGGGAAGTTGAGACTCTGATAGTTGGCCCCTGGGCCTCCACACTCCTCTGGTGTGGAAATTCTTTGGAAAGATGCATTCAGTAACGTATTAAAGCTGAGTGGAAATGATGTAATGGAACCAAGTGAAATAAAATCAAAACTGACTAACAGGGAACTCTCCCTGTCAATGAGAGTGAAAAGGGAGCTGTGCAAAAACAGCAGGGCAATAGTATAAGCTTCATTACAGAACCGGGTGAAAAGAGGAATAAATGAAACAATGAAACTGTGGAAGATCACCTCACGTGATAAGAGTGAGGGATCACTTAGCTCTTTTCTTTTTCTATAGGCTGAGCCCTGATAACTTTTAAAGTAAATGCCATGCTGTTGTCCATTGGAATCTTGCTTGTGTAATGATATCTGGGTTTAACTTTATGATTTTACAGACCAAATTCAGCGTGGGCATAAATGATCAAAATTACAGTTGGCATCAGTGGGGTAAGGCTTAACACAGTGCATGACTTAATTGCATGATGGGATTTGCATTTCCCATGTATGCAAGCACTGCTCAGTGGCACACAAGTGTGCTTAGAATATTATCAAGGATTAACCTTCAATTTTTGTTTCTAGTGCCTATAGCATCTGGAATAAATGCTTGTACATTCACAACTAAAATTAGAGCCAGCTCAGATACTGATTATTTTTATTTATTTGTTTTCACATGTTTGGAAGGATAGCAAGAATATTTTTCTATTTGGATATCTGTACTGTACATAGTACAAAAAGCTCTCTTCTCTACAAATATCCTGCAATATTTACAAGTATCTTAAAACCTCACAGTCCTCCAAAGTTCTGCCCTGGATATCTCTGATGTCTTGAATTCCCTTAAATCCCAGTACAAAAGCGTAGAAAGAAACACAAGAAATTTGCATTGCTCAGCCTTGAAATGTGCAGCTTAACTGCATAAATAGAAATATTTGCAAGTCATAGTTGCCAGCTTTACTGGAAGGCACAGCTGTCTGCTTAACCCCTCATAGCAAGATTCTGCTTGTATTAAAAAGTCAAGAGTAAAAATAACTATGTGTCTTCTAGCAAAAAACCCACTGTGGCAGAAAGACCCACTGTGCAGTCAAAGAGATGGATAATTGCTCAGGTCACTGCTTCTCTGCTCATTATAAATCAAAGCCAGGAGGAAGCCCTGTGTTGCCATTTCATGCAGTCCATGGCCGTGTTTATCCACCTTTGTGTCACCTCTATTCCTTTGCATATAATTCCAGTTACAACCCAGTACACTCCTGGAACTCCAAGGGCAGCAGCAGAAGAGCTCAGCTCCCAGCTGGATAAAATCACAAACATTACTTTGCAGCTCTTGCTCTGCCTGGCAGCCCTTGTGAAGGTTGACTGACCATGTTGTGAACTCTTGTGAGCTGCTGTTTCACAACTCAGACAAAGCGGTGTGCTCCGCTCCTGTGATATTACATATTGTCACAAAAACCGGCACACAGAGAAAGGCTGAGGTTTGCAGAGAGAGGAAGATCATCTGGCAGGAAAGACCAATGTAGATTGAGCTCTGATTAGCCAGAAAATTCTCTCAGCTTCTAGTAGGATCTCTCTGGGAAGGGAGAACAGGTATCAGTGACTTCCTCCACATGCCTTTCCAACATGACATGAAGAATGAGATAAGGCAGCAGCTCCTGAAAAATTGTGTTCCTTACAGTCAGTGACTGCTGGAAGATGGAGTTTTCTGTCCTGGACACAACATTTTGGTGTCACTTGCTAATCACCACTCTCTGGGTGCTTCTTGGCATCTCTGAGAAATGTACATGTCTTAAAGTGTGACCCTTGTTGAGCCAGAACAGGAGGAGAAATGCAGGTATTCTCTTCCAGGGGCTTCTCAGCTGGGATTGTCTCACCTGTGCCCTGAGTTTGATGCTGATCACGTTTACAGCAGAGCCACTCTCAGCTGAGCCTGCTGCAAGGTGCTGGTGGGAGTCCTAGCCCAGAGAACCAGCACAGTCACATAAGGAAATGAAGAGAAGATTGTGAGTATTTAAGTCCTCAGAGTTAATTGATCTGCTGGTGCTCGCATAAAATTTTGAGGCAGAGTTAGATGGGATCCAGAACAGCTCCATCTCACTCCAGTGTCTCCCAGTGTAACTGTTCTTTGCTCTGCTGAATCCAGTGAGGCAGAATAATCTGTTTTTCTGATTTCTGGGGCTGTCGTGCTGGATGGTAACAGTAATAGCAGGAGTCAAAATGAGATCTACTTTGAGAAATCCACTTTATTTTTCCATTCAGGAGCTGATCTATGAACTGGGGATATAAAATTCTAAGACTGCTAATTGCAGAGTCATTGTCCTTTGCTGGTGATGTCTATGCTATGATATGACTGCTAAGCATAGATAAGAGAGAAATAGTGGATCTGTGTCTTAATAATGGAGACATTATTAAGGATGGACCTAAACCTCACTCTGGACCTAAGACTCACAAGCCAAGATTTTATTTCCAGTTTAAATACTATGAATATGTTTGCATCTCAGTAGTGCCCAGAATTGACCAGGTACCCTCATGGGTCCTAGGAAACAGCCCTGTTTTGTGCTGTTGGCAGACTTTTAGGGACATGCAGGTACTTTTGAACGCACTGATGATTAAGCCATCGAGAGAGGGGTTCATGGGTCCTGGGTGGGAGCTGCCAGTTCTTCTACTGCTATTTAGAACAAGTTAAGCGCCTAAACTCAGTCATGTAGCCTGAGACAAAAGCAAGCACAATGTCAAAACAGAGACATGAATGGAAGAACATGGTAATTGTAATAAATCTTTTTATTACTAGGTGTTTTTCTGATCCAATGTTTAGTATTTGATAGGGACACATTCATGATACCACAAATTCAATTATGACAGTGCTGTTAAAACAGTTTCTTTCCTTCTTGTAGCAGTTGTTTTTGTCATAAATATTCTTCCTCCTTAAGGATGATAGTTAAGTGTTTTGATATTCATATCCTGGTGTTTTCTTAATGAGACAAACAAACTTTCCGTGGAACATTTAATGAATTTTCTTTTGTTCCTTTTTGTGAAGCCAAATATTCCTGCATAATCAAATTGTTTCTTGATCACAAAATTCCAGCATCTCTCTAATACATTTCAGACTTTTGAGAGACCAATTCTCTGATGATTTCCCTGTAGCAGACCTGCTTTCAGCTCCTACTTGCAGTTGATATCATTGTGGTGTAAACTGAGCAATGATTGTAATCAAAACTTCAGTGTTTTCCCTAGAACACAGCAGGTTGCTATGTGGGTGGCAGCAGGGCAAGGAGAGTCTGCAGGAATGGTTTTTTTGGCACTTATTGTTGTCAGCAAAGATTTAGCCTGGGGGCTGTATTGACAGAAAAAGAAGCTGAACACAGTAAGTTGAGGAATGAACTGTATTTTCACAAGCTGCTCTCTGTTGGTCACAGAGAATTTCATGCTAAAATTCTGCTGTTATCAGATCACTGAGCTCAACAGCTCCTTTCTGCAGAAGGTCTTCTTTCAATTACAAATGTATTTCCCCTTACAGTAGTAAAGTTGAATTCAATGCCTTTACTGCTTTTGATGTCGTTTTAACTCCCACAGACCTGGATTAATGTATTATTTTTATAACTCAAAATTGAGCCAATTATGATTCACAACTCACAGAAGTAACAATATTTTGAACAGTCTAAGATTCACTGACAAAATAATACCCAGATATTTCATTTATTTAATGGCATGTGCAACTCTGCAACACTAAGCTGATAGAGTTCTGAGAATTTGAACCTGAGTTTTTTTAAATATATGCAGTACTGTAACAGCCTGCTACCTTTAAGTGTTCCATGGCACTGAAAGAATTCTCCCAATTCCACATGATGCTGAGAATGTGTCCCAGATTTATGACTAATGGCTGAGTGTTTACTTTGCTCAGTACCAAGGATAAAGTTTTCACTGCCTGTTTCCAGTCAGTGAGAGCAATGCCCACATTACCTGTCAAGCATGAAGTCCAAAGGAAATTCAGTGGCTGGGTTGCACCTCTTTAGCTCTGGCTTTCATGGATGCATTTCCAGCTATGCTTTGGCACAGGCAGATAGATGCACTCAGAGTGCTTTGTGCTGCAGGAGGCTGCACAGGCTGCATAGGCACCCTGATTACACCAGTAAATTAGATAGAGCTGGGGAATGGTCTTGGTCATGGAAATGTGACAGATTGTACTATGAGACTGTTTGTACAGTCCCTGCTGCAGTTTCAGCCTGTTATTAACAGTCTCCCAAAAGCTCCAGAGCACTCCCTGCACATTAAAGCAGTCTGGGGTCCGTTCCCAGGACATGGTGTGCATGGAGCCACTCTGCTGTGGAGGCTGAGAGGGTTTATTAAAAACATGCCAGTTGGCTTCTGTGCCTAGGAATATTCCTAGGCACATTCATCTCTAAGTGTGGGAATTGCCACAGGGACCCCTCAGCACTCACAGATTAACTACAAAGGACGTGAGTGCAGCTCTGGGCTTTCTGTGTTCACTGCTCAACACCAAGATGCCTGTCAGTCTTTGCAAAGCCTCCTTACAGTTGTGAAAATCCTCCCAAAATGATTGGTCACAGACACCAATCAAACAGGATCAGTAAATGCCCTGAACTATTGATATTCAGCAATAGTCAACATGTCTCATATAAATAAGGTGGCCTGGATTTACAACTTCCTCTGCCAGCACCTGAGCATCAAGGTGGGTGAAGTCTCAGTGCCACAACCCAAACTGAAGCCAAAGCCAGAAGCCTTGTTGGTGGTCAGTGGTCTCTGTGTGAGCTGGCCACTGTAAGGTAAATATCTGATGACAACTGGAAAAGCAAGTATCTGTGTTGTCACAGAGCTTGCAATATTCAACAAATTGTAGTGCTTCACATGAGAGAAGCAACTTTAAGGAAACCAGAAGCAGAAACTTCTGATTCATGCTGGCAATTAAATCTAATTTGTGAATCTGTGCTATTATCAATTACTTTTGCATGTCAGTTGAACATAGCATCCTTTCTCTCTCCTTTACTTTTTTTCTCCCTAATTATTTCTAAAGAAAGAAACTGCAGCACATACAAAAATGAAGATAAAGCAGGGATGTAGATAGGCCAGGCCTGAGGTTCATCCTGCAAGGTAGAAGTGTGGGAGAACAATCTCCCACAAAAACAGGTGGCCTAAGCCAAAGTGGAGTTAAGCCAATAAAACAATAATGGAGAACCTGGAAGTAAAAGGTATTTAATGAGTATTAGGAACTTTAGTGAGTGAAAAATACCAAAAGCTCTTGAACTGAGTGTACTGGCTTACCAGCAGTGACTTGTGAAGGCCAAGATTGTCATAGGAGTGTTAAATCAGGAAAGCCAGTCCCCATAGGCAGTGACCTGTTCCTGGGAGAGGAAAAGGTGGGAAATGTGGAATTTAAGGTGGAGAAAGGTCATGGTTACTTGGGAGGTGCCTGTTGAGCGGTGTTGCATCTGATCCCTGCACTGGGGAGGGAACTAGAGCTCTGCTCTGCCTTTTCATGTGTGTCTGCCTTGTTTCTTCAGCCAGGGGCACCTGGAGTGCCTTCCTTAGCACAGACTGAGGGACACCCTGGAGAGAGGATGGAGTGTGGACCAAATATCCCAACATTCTGTCTCTGAACAATGTGCTGGGCACAAGGACTGCCACAACCTTACTCAGGAATTCTGGTCAGAACTTGATGCAATAGGCCAAAATTAACTCAGGTGCCATTTAATTAACATTTCTGGGGACAAAGTTACCCTGGTTTAGTGGACTGGGTCTTTCAAAACAGTTTTGGTTTCCAGTGGGAACAAAAAGGCAGGAAAAGAAAAGTAAATTGCCCACCTAAGCAAAAAAAAAAAAAAAAAAGGCAAGGGAAAGTATAAATGATACATTCTCCCTTCTGTTCAATAAGACTGTAGGTGCAGAGTACACACACGCTCCTTGGTGCATCTAGAGCTGTTCAAGAATAGAAAGTACGAAGTGCACTGAAGTGAAATCTCAATTTTAGTTGTTTTTCTGCTGCAGGCAATGAGATCGGGAGCTGTGCCATGTAATTCAGTGCACAAATACTAAACCTGAGGTATTAGCTCATATAACACAGAAGATGGAAAAGACTCGGGCTCTGCTGATCTGCCTCAGAACAAGCCATTGCCCATGTTATCACAAGTCCACACCTCAAAGCAAACACAGCACCATGGAGCACTCTCATCCAAGACTCAAACATGTGCTGAGGAAATCTCCTATGGATTCACTGATGGATCTGCCATCTCCCTGTGGATGTGCCTGGCACCCTCAGGCATTCCAGCTTCCAGCAGACATTTGCCACTCTGCACCAAAAGTCTACCTGAAGGTGACCTCAGCATATTCCTGGGCTCCACCAGCTTTAGGGTCTGGATCTCCATGGGAGCCTGAACTCTAGACCACAGACACATACTGGGGTTTTTTGGTTTTGGTTTTTTTCCCCCTTTCAAGCAATAAACACTGAGTGACATGAAAACCACTCCCAGGTAGCCAAGATACCCACATGGGAATTAGAACTTTCCTAAAGCCTGTTGGTGACTCAATGCCTTCTTGGGGCCGGGACAGCCCACAGAATCCCAAAGGACACAAGAAGCTCATGTTAAGGCAACTCAGTTAAATGTCCTTATGGTCACCTACAATGAGATGTTTCAGTTGGAACAAAAGAAGACCAGTGTGCTCCCAGCTGCATTACAGGTCTGTAGGACTTCAGAAAAGCAGTTTTAGTTACTCATTTTTCATTTTGCAGTTTACAGAAAGTACTAAGAACTTCTTAAATTTAACTGAAGAAAATGAGACACAAGTTAAAATCATGAATGTGAGTGCCATGAAAGTGTTATGACATTTCTGTATATTACACCAACAAGGAGGTAACTGTTACTCTTGAAGCCTTAAACATATCAAGCTTATTTATGTCCTGTTTGGAGACTAGTAGTAATTCTCACAATTGCCCTCCACTATTGTCCTGACTTGTAGCAATGATAGGTTCTAGACCTACTCTGTAAAAAAGAAATTTAAAGTAAAAAGAAAAATAAATTAATGGTGACAAGGTTTCATTTGTCTTCTGGACAAGTTTGGGAATTTTTTTTCTTTTATTTGCAGTGTTACTTGTATTTTTTTTCCATTATTGATCCATATTGACCCATTTAGTTAAGTGGTTTAGTGTTGTATAAACGCTTCCACGAAATCTCCATGTTTCTTGTTACTGCATCCGTGATTTAGAGGTCAAAACAGAGATAAAGGCAGTTGTAAAAAACATTTTTACCCACTTTCAAAATGTCTGGTTTTTTGACTTTGGATAGGCTATGAGCATTAGAGATTTAATATTGACATTTTTTAGAAAATATGCATTATATATTATACCTGACCTGGTGACTAAGGTGAAAAAGATCACCAAGAGCTTCATCTGTTCTCTGTGAGTTAGGTACTGTTAGGACTCAAAAAGCAAAGTGTGTGCAAAGGACAGATCATATATTTACAGGATCATTATTAGGGAAAGAATCCTTTACTGTGAGAGTGTTGAGACACTGGCACAGGTTTCCCAGAGGGGCTGTGGATGCCCCATCCTTGGCAGCGTTCAGGATCAGGCTGGATGGGGCATTGAGCAACCTGGTCTCATGGGTATCCCTCTCCATGGCAGGGGGCTTGGAGCAAGATGATTCTTCAGTTCCCTTCCACCCCAAACCTTTCTGTGTTTTATGATGATGAAGTTTTGTGCCTTTTTCTAAGGTACCCAACACCAGAGAATGTGTAGTCTTGCCATTGGCAACATCAGCCTGTCTCACTGAAATAATTAATCTGTATATATGATAAAGATTAGAAATTCAGTTTCAAGGCCACACTGGATCTGATTCTAATGATCAGCTATGGCTTAGAAGCAATCTACCTTGTCTAACAATACAAATTCTTCTGGACGCATGAGCTGGAAAAAATTCTACCCTCAAAACACCATCCCCAGAACACAGGTGGCATTACAGGTCAGGCATTTTCTCCTATCTTCATGATCCTGTGTAGAAACAACAAATTAAATATGAAGTGCATGCTTTGAACCGTCATCACCACAACAAAGAAAAATACACCTTGGATCTGCCAGTGTTAAGAATAAAATGTAAGTCAAGCATTGAGATGTGAAGATAAATAGCAATGATGTAGTGGACTAAAGCAGATAAAACAGATTTATAAATGCTGAGAAGCTTGAGGTTATTTGTTAAGCATTAATATATGGTAAAAACATACATGGAATTTGGTAAGCCAAGCCATGTGGAATGATTTCTAGGAACTCTGAATGAATGGTTGAAAACTATATCCAATTAAGGGGTCCTGACCTGTCTGCAAGAATTAAGTGTTTACTGAGGAGAGTAAAGAGTGCAATGGGTGTGACATATAAAATAAAATGAGAACAATATAATGACATCCTAAAAAGAAATGTACCGTAAATTTGATTGAGACTGATTCATGCAGAATTTTAATAGGAATTTCAGAATGTGACAACTGAGTGCAGTCACTCTGACAGAAAGGAGTGTACTCTGTGTTCACGTGAGTGTGGCACAGTTTGTGTGTTTGAGGTTTGTGAGCACCCACACCTCAGATAAGGCTGTGCCTGGGGAAATGCTAAATCCTCTGCCCCCTCACTCAAGGCAGCCTAAAGCCAGTGCCCCTCAGGACCCAGTGCAGTGTGAATCCTTGCTCAAATCCCTGCATCTGCACAGGTGCAGTGCAGTTGGACAGAGATTTGTTACAGCTGAAGACATAGGCAGGTATCGGGATTGCCATCAAGGTGGTTGCTAATAAAAGATATTGTCCCAGAAGACTAAGGCATACACAAGCAACGCAGGAAACACTGGCTCAGGTCTAAAAGCAAAGCAGAGTAGTAGTGGTGTAGACAAAACAGCAAGTCCAGTCCTTCAACAGAACAAATAACTTTAGACACAGAGACTGCCTGCTTAGTTTCTACAGTTTCCCGGCCTAAAGGTGTTGCTGGCATCTCCACATCATTTTTCTCTACACAAAGACATCGCCTCTAATGACTCCACTCAAGGTAAACAAGCTCAACCATGGCTGTTCACATTAGGCTACTACAGGAACTCTTATTAAAATTTACAGCCTGTGCAGTGAATGGATGAAACCAGCATCTGTCTGTATTTGTGGTGCTGCTCTAGCACATCAGCCAGGATGGCTTGAGCTCCATTTCCCCAGCAGCATCTCAGGGAGTTGGGCAGCAGCCCCCCAGGACATCTGTGCTGTTCCAGAAGGGACTGGCACAACAAGAGCTCCATGAGCTAACCTCAGGCTTAAGAACTGACAGCAGAGATCTTCAGTCTCTGTGGAGCCCCAGGCAGTGAGGGGCTACAGCATTTACCCATCTTGTTGGGTGTATTTTCAGTTTGTAAGGAAATCCAAGCTGTTGTACTCTTCCACTAGAACCTGATGTAAGTGGACAGAGACTTCTGTCTATACATGCTCCCAAGAGTCATGGCTTGCAGGACTTGGATCAAAACCTGAAATACACTCCAAGCTAAAACTATTACCAAACAAAGCCTGTCTAGAAACTAGACTCCTTCAAAAGAGATCTGAAACAAATTGCTAATTCTCCTGGAAATTAATAAACTATTCTCTTCTCTTCTATTGAGGCAGACTTGGTTTCCTGAAGAAAATCATCCCCCATCTGTCTTTGACTATTAGCTCATATAATGAATCTGACAGCAGATGGAATTTGTGCCTAGAAGTGGTGCCGACCCTTTCCTGAGAAATGAATAAATCTTTCATTTACCAAGCAGACTCGATATAAATAGAATGGCAGTCAGCAAAAAGGAGGTGTTCTCCTGGGAAGATAAATAGCTGGTTATGTTCCTGACAGCAGGAATACAGTTAAAGGAAAAGTACTTTCATTTATTTCACCTATAACAAAGCGGAAACAAACTAAAGAAAGCTGTTTTCTGAAGTGATGTCTATTGGCCTTAGTCTAATCCATGTGGAAGGAAAAAGGATTCTAAAATGGTCAGTTGTTTTCTGGCATTGTGAAACAGACAGACAGAATAAGCAGGACCTCTTCCACTTCCTCTTATGCTATTCACCTATTTGTCATGACTTCATAGGCTTGCTCTGAATTTTCACCAGTTCTAATAGTCATCATCCTGCAGCACAAGAGCTGACAAGCAGCTCAGTACTGAATACTAAGAAGCCCAGATATTAAACAACTCTGCTTTGGCTTTGCTCTACTTTCTCTGCTTTGTCTAAGGTTTTACAGACCAACACAAACTGTTTCAACGTATCCATGTTTTCATTGTCTCTTGAGATGCAGAGACAATCGTCAATCCAAATTGAGTTTAAGCCAGCTGGGGTCATACTGACAGCACTCTCAGTTACAAGAGGGTTTAGACCTCAAAATCTAAAGCAAGCTTGTTGCCGTGCAGCTGTCGGAGCACGGCTAGCCCCACAGCAGGCACGCCAACAGCCCTGTTGGGCCAGCTGCGTGGCCACTCAGCCCCAGCTCCAACCAGGAGGCAGGTGGGGCGGACAGCTGGCTAAGGTGCTCTCCCTCACGGCAGGGTGGGGATTGCAGCACCTTACGAGGCAGGCGGACAGCAGCAGGAAACGAAAGCAGCACGAACAAAGGCGAAGGAGGCAGCAGAACTCTGCAGCAGGAACAGGGATTTATTTAAAAGTGAAGCCAGAAAGCTGCAAGGAACTGCGAGGATTTGCCCCGAGGGGCGAGGTGAACAGAGTTTATAAAGTGGTCCAGAGGGGAGGAGCAACCCACCCCTTGGCCAGTAACTTAACAGAACATAATGATTGATACAGAACTGTAACAAATGGGGGACGTGTTGGGGAGGGTCAGCAGTCTCTGCTCCAATCACCCTCTGCCCAGGATGGAAGATTCTGGGGAAGAGGCGTGGGCAGAGGGTGACGGACAGGGAGGTTGCTATAGGAACATAGGAGGAGTTAACAGAGAAACCATAGCAACTAAGGAGGGGATTAAGGATTGACATAAGGACAGATACAAAAGGGCGGGAGTTCCCAAGGCAACCGGGGGATTGACAGTTAACTGAACCGGGGGAAGGTGGGGAGGGAGCCTGAGGCAGAACCATTATAACAAATGAATGGGGGGAACAGAACATACCAACTTGAACATTGCAGTTATAACTTGAATAACAAACTCCACCGTAAACTGAAAAGTGGTCACACCGCAACACAAGCTCAAAGTCTTGTTTGGTAACATTTAAATTTACCAAGCAGAAGTGAATAATACTGCATTTGAATCAACCTGTTGGTAATCACTCCTCTGTCCTTTGATTTATAAGAAAAACAAATGAAATTTTGCTGTTCTGAGGTATAGTTACAATTTCTCAGGTCTCGGATTGCCAGTTAATTATACAAACACAGTTACTTTTGGCTAATACAGACTGCTTTGTCTTTTGTTTTTCTTTTGTCTGGGTTCCTGTAACAGAACTTGAAGGTAGATTAGCCCTGCACTTCACTCTGTGGAAATCAGTGGAATGAGAAGAATAATAATTATCTGTCATGGATACACATATACAAGAGCTGTGTGGTTCAGCTGACACTCTGGAGGAAAGGGATCCCATCCAGAGGAATTTTGACACACTTAAGACATGGGATCGATCATGTGAACTTCAGGAAGTTCAACATGGCCAAGTGCAAGGTCCTGCACCTGTGTCAGGGCAATCCCAAGCACAAATACAGAGGATTAAGAGCAGCACTGAGGAGAAGGACATGGAGATGGTGGTGGAGGAAAAACTCAAAATGATCCAGCAATGTGCTTTTGCAGCCCAGAAAGCTAAGTGTGTCCTGGGCTGCAGCAAAAGCAACATGGGCAGGTCAAGGGAGGTGATTCTCCCCCTCTGTTTTTGTGACACCCCTCATGGAGTGCTGTGTCCATCTCTGGGCCCTCAATATAAGAAGGACCTGGACCTGTTGGGGCACCTTTCCTGTGAAGACAGACTGAGAGAGTTGGAGATTTTCAGCCTGGAGAAGGCTCCAGGGAGAACTTACAGTACTTTCCGGTACCTACAAGGGCTACAGAAAAGCTGGAGAGGGACTTTGGACAAGGGCATGCAGTGACAGAAAAGGGCAAATGGCTTTTAACTGAATGACAGCAGCTTTAGAATAGATGTTAGGAAGAAATTCTTTGTTGTGATGGTGGTGAGGCACTGGCACAGGTTACCCAGGAAGCTGTGAATGCCCTGTCCCTTAGGAGTGTTCAAGTCCAGGCTGGAGCTCTGAGCAACCTGGTCTAGTGGAAGGTGTCCCTGCCCATGGCAGGGGGTTGGAACAAGATGATCTTAAGTGCCTTTTGACCCAGACCTTTCTATGATTCTGTGATAGATTGTTCAATATTCACATTTGATATTAGCAATTTTGATCCCCCCTAGCTTTATTCATTCTTCTTTTTTAAACTAGACTTTTAACTAAAAATCCACTGGTTTCACTAGGAGCATTTTAGTGCTCATGTAAAGAGTAGGGATAATTCTAGGAATAACTCCTTTCATATTATCCACAGTGAACTGAAATAATGTCATTCCAAACTGTTAATAAATTCAGCCTGTTTCTGAGAATCCCCCTGAATTGCATTCGTTTTCCCAAGACATGCAGACTAATAATTGAAATATTAAATAGTATAGCATTTTTATTTAGCAAACTCAGATTCTGATAAAATGACAAAAAATACAGAGCATTCCCATATCTGGTGCAACTCCTCTGAGTTCTTGAGAGCTGCTCTCGTCATAACTTTTTTTTTTTTAATTTTCCTTTAATCAGAGAAAATTATACTCTGACTTTCACCATTCCCAGTGACATTTACCAATGAGCTGACTGTCAGAGTATTCAGGGTTGACTCTTTGGTGGGCTAAAACTGGTACATAAACATCTTGCTATAGTCCAAAGAGGTAAGACACAGGTTGGAGCTATATGAAATTAACTACCCCAAAAAACAGAGCAAAGCATGGTGAGAAGTTAAGGATTGTGTTTTTTTTTAATCTCTGTTTAATTTACAATTTCTTACCATCTAATGCCATATAGCAGCCTAGAAGGGGAAACTAAAACTGGCCTGATTACACCCTTGTGGTGCATGTGAAACCCAGATAACTTCACAGTGTGTGGACTATAGAAGTGGTACCAAAGAAATTATGCCAATTATTCCTCATGCAAGGAGGAGGAGAGGAGCAGAACTGCTCCTTGCCCCCGTTCCCTGAGGCATCCTCCAGTGTGGCAACGTAAACAGTTAAAATTGGTAACACTCCATTGCAGCTTCCCTTTTATACATCTATTATTGTGTGACTGCCAAGTATTTCTGTAAATATCTGAGGTTCCATACATCCCTAAATAGCCTGATCTAAATGGGCATAACCTCATATCCATCTTTTGTAAATGGGTAGCTGGAAAGTAGTGAGAGATTGTCTCCAGAATCTTTAGTGTAGGCACATCTTGTTTGGGGAACTTTATTAAGTTTTCCTATTAGCTGTTCTGTCCATTCCAAAGGTCTCTTTTTTAGCACTCAGGAGTGCTGGAATTTGTACAACAAGAAATTAATGGATGAATGCTGCTCTCTAGAGATTACCCTCCTTTCCTCCCCTTGCATGGGGAACTTTTGTGACCCTGAATCATCACAGTTGATTCTTCTGTTTTCTGCTATGGAGTTGTATCAAGGATAACTTACAGTTAGTCCTATCTAACAACATTTTCACATTTCCCGGTTAGAAAACTAATAGTTGAAAGATTTTTTGAGGTTCAGTTGCACAGTGAACCTCATTGCTTTCATATGGGAATGGATATCCATATCACCTTTTTTGTCCAACCTCCATTTTTTCAAAAGGTCTTTTTTTCAGAATTCTTAACATTTCATTTATTCATATTGTCTCCATCTTCTTTTTTTTTCCTGTTTAAAAAATAATAGTATTCTATTGCAGTGCAAATTCTTGCAGGATTTGAGCCTGGAAATGCTTACTTGTGTGAGAACTTCCTTAATGCTGAAGTAACTTCAGTCAACATCAACAGGTCTGTGGAAAAGGGTATGGATGGGCACAGGTGGGCAAGGCATCATGCTCCCCCTTGTCACAGGTTAACAGGCATTGAGGATGTCCAGGGGTGGCAAACCCATTCTTTCCCTGTCTAAAAAAATAGCTGAGAGATCCAGATACTCAGTCGAGTTGCTAAGAAACCTAAAGAAATTTAAAGTATGCAAGGTTACAAGGCTAATCTAAAGTTAGACTAATACTGTGTAGCATCCCCATGGCAACCAGGAGTGAACGGCATGTGAGGTGAGAACAGAGAAAGAGATAGAATAATAATCAGCAATAAAAGCTTGGCAAGGCTTAGAGTGATGATGTTATCAATGAGTTAAAACGTGCTGCTGGCCTGCTGAAGTTCAGCCTCTCTGCTGGGGACACAGCTTCTCCTTGCTGGTCCAGAGCAAATGGTGGATGGCATTTCTAAATTAAGGCTGTACTGGCCAGCTCTGAAAGGGCTGCTCCTGAAAGGGTCAAATGAAAGAGAAGTTGACCTGAACACATGTGATGTAACAAAACACTCTTTATTATTTAAGATAAGAAAATTTCCACATCAGATCAAATAATTGTGCCACTCCTCTCTTTAAATTTCCTGCAGCCCTGATCTGTTTGCTGTGTTATTTCCTCTAAAGCATAGTCTGCATAACTTTTGCCTGTACATATACTATCCTAAGTATGCAAACTATAACTGAAGCAGAACCTGGGTACGGAACTCAGTTCATTGAAAAGTCAACTTTAACCAGTATTGTGCTACAGCAGTGGGTTTTGTCTGTTCATGTTCATGCTCCCATGTAACCAAGGACCAAGGCTCCTGCCTGAGGAGAGGTCTAAATACCCTGCAGACTTCAGGCTTCATGGCCACCACCATGATCCAGCAGCAGAGCTCACATTTTCTAGCCTCAGCCTTGTGATTCAGCCACGAGTGCACATGAGCCATTACAGTGTTTCCTGAAATGCTGAATGTCATGAGTAAAAGTCTTCTGAGTGGTAAATTAAAAAACTGGCAATGCCCCACCCCTGAGGTTCACTCACTCAGAAAAGGTCTGATTTTTGGGATCTTTGGACTAAGTTTATCTGAATGTTTTCATTGCACTGAATGGTAAGTTAAAGCACTTTTGAACAGACTTCTCAATGCTAGATTACAACTGCCCTGACACTTCACCTGAAATCTTCCTCATGCTCTTCATGAGTCCTTGAGAACACAACATTGGTAAATCATTAGACGATATCACTGTACACTGCAAAAATACTGAGGTGAATATTTCTCACTCAGCCATCATCAGTCGGTGCTTCTGCACTTTGGATTTATGCAGACACTAAACTGGGACAGGTTGATCCTCTCAGCTGGACCACCCATGGATGGATGGATGTCCATGAAGTTCATGAATATTCTTTGGATGAAACCAGGTAAGGCTCTTTTGTGCTTCACAGCTGAGTGCCATTGCAGAGTGCAGATCTGAACTCCAGGTTGCCTTCTGGTTGCTACTCACATCCCACTGGCACAGGCCCTATATGGGAATGCTTTCTGTTCATCCCACCTGAGCTGTAGTACTTAGCAAGTTAAATCCTCGTTTCTGCTGAGATTACACAGGCAAGCAAAACAGGTACTGTGTAATCACCACCTGCTCTAGAATCAATAAAATGCAGTTTGTTAGAGTTATGGGTACTCCTGAGCATGTGAGGCATTAAGACTCATATTTTTTGCTTGGTAAACAAGGGTTACACAAAAGTAAGCACAGCAAAAGACCCTTTCCCAAGTTCCTGTTGCCATATAACATTAGAATATCTCAGAAATTGAGTTTTCTGATTAAATGTGGATTCTTCCAATGCAGGCATCCGCACCAAATCACTTTAAACTCTCATTCAAAATCTTTATAAGGTGGATCATTCATCCTAAGTCAGGTGCATACAGCTGGTCAAAAAATCGCATTTGTGATTTCACCAACTCACTGTTATCTCCACCAAGTGTAATAAGAGCGTCCCAAACACTCCTTTCACAGAGCTGTAGAATAATTCTTTTCACTGTACTAATCTCAAAGATATTGAGATGCCATTCTAGCTATAGATGTGGATATAGAGAATGCTCTATTTTCTGTTCTTAAAAACAAAAAATGTTGCCAACAGCTCCAGATAGGGGTAACCTTGAACATTTTTAGCAACCTGGAACCTGAGCAAGTTTGATAACGGTTTTCCTGCCTTGGTTCATGCCATTGGAAGTTTAAAAGAAGAAGAAACGGATCTGCTAATATGACAATGAATTACTTGTTTAAGGTTACATAGTAAGATTGCGGCATAGCAGAGATCTGAATTCAGTCTCTGGGAGCTTATAGATGCCATAGAATCATAGAACCAAATGGTTTGAGTTGGAAGGGACCTTAAAGACCATCTAGTTTCAGCCTCCTGT
This sequence comes from Camarhynchus parvulus, assembly GCF_901933205.1. Lineage (NCBI taxonomy): Eukaryota > Metazoa > Chordata > Aves > Passeriformes > Thraupidae > Camarhynchus > Camarhynchus parvulus. Next base: position 143,069,658 of record NC_044572.1, read on the forward strand.
CATGGTCCACCCTCTAGACCAGGTTGCTCAGGGTCCCTTCCAGGCTGGTCTTGAGCACTCCCAGGGATGGGAAAACCACAACTTCTCTGGGCAACCTTTGCAGTGTCTCACCACCCTCTGAGTAAAAAAAAATGCCCCCTAATATCTAATTTAAATTTCCTTTCTTTTAGTTTGAAACCATTACTCTTTGTCTTGCCGCCATCTGCCCATGTAAAAAAAGCCAATCTTTCTCTTCTTTATAAGCCCCCTTTATAACCCTACTGAAAGGCTGCAATAAGAACTCCCTGGAGTCTCCTCCAAGCTGAACAACCCCATCTGTCTCAGCCTGTCTTCATAGGAGAGACGTTCTAGCCTTCTGAGCATCCTCTTGGCCCTCCTCTGATGTCCAAAAACTGCTCTGTCCTCTTCCTGTGTTTTTTCCTCTTCAATCCAGTGTCAGGGAAAGCTGTTCTTCCTGACAGATGAACTTTTCACTGGCTCTGCCTGACCTGGAGCTTCATCAAGAGGAGGGAAAAGACCAAATGGTGGGAATATTGAGTTCAACTCAAATCTCACAGATGTCCATAAGAGACTTTCAGTGAATTTCAGTGAGCTATAGATCAAGTTCACAATGTTTAAGCAATAAAACACTGTGACATTCACATTAGATAGTCAATGGTCCATGTCGGCACATGTGGAAAACCTCTTAGCAAGATAAAATTAATCTATTCCATGATGACAGTCAAATATTTGTTGTAACTAGAGAATCAAGGACTCAATAATTTTGCATGCTTCAGTCTTATATGCTTTCTCTGAAATTGTTTATATTTTCTATGTTTTAATCTACATTTCCTATACCTCCAATTTAATACATTTAATATACTACTAACACTGAGTAGTAGAAATGCTTACAGGAAAAAAAAATCAGCCATGAACTCTTCAATGAAAGGACAAAAACACTCATTAATTTCTTAGTGAAAATAAAAAGCATTAAAAATATTTGAATCAGGTTATTAAAAAGACCTAATTTTAATGTAATTGAGAAATTATTGTAGGTTAAGTAAATAACAATTGACTTTGAAAAGTGGCTAATTTAGCTTGCTGATTATAAATTTAAAGGAAGAGAAGTTTCCATTATAGTATTACTGGATAATTTCATTAATGTTTCCAGACTGGGAAAAAAATGAAAAACAAAACAAAAAACCAAACCATCATGGAACTTGATTTGAAGTGTGAGGAAATAATCCAGTGACTCCTGCAAGTTTTTAGACAAATCTTGCTGCTCCAGGTTGGGACCCTCTAGGACCCATACTAAAGGCTAATAAATAAGTGATTTACTCTCCTTTAGGAATCTGCTTTAAATTTTAGTGGAAGACTAGGATGCTATTTTAAAGAGTTAACTTTAAGGTATTTTCAGCCTGGAAGCTTCATAGCCTGAAGATGTCATATGTGATGCACAGAGCTGGTTATTAGGTGAAAAAACAGCCTATTTCAAGCTTTTGAGGACTGTTATCAAAATATTTCCAGCCCTTAATTGGATCCAAACATTTTAACCTCGCGATGATTTTCTAAATAAAAAAAAAAAGTTCTGCTTTTAATATTTTTTCCTTTTTAAAATGTCTCCTTTCAATAACAAGCTGTTATCAGGAATGATGTCATTCCCCTGTGTGGCAATATCCTCTTCTCTTGCCTTTGCAAGAGACTTTTTACAGATTCATTATCTGCCCATCATTGTGTTTCCAGTGCGCTTTACAGTATCTAGGTTTGAGGGTAATTTTTCTTCCCATTTTTAAAGTATTTTCTTCTAAATTTGGAAGCTGCTGCTGCCACAAGCCATTCTTTCATTCAGCTGCATACCTCAGGTCTGAAATCCATCCTAGCATCTGTTCCCTGAAACCTGAGCAGATGGAGGAGTCCAGGAGGGACTACTTGTGCCAGCTTAAGGTAGCTTTGTCTTTCTGTGGTAAATGTTCTCCAAGAGTAAAATTGAACCCCAGACAAACCTGTCAGGAATCCTACAGTAGCTAAGGGAAGGGATCTATAAGTATATGCATTAGTATGTATGTCTTTGGGGGGAAAATAAACAAGTTGATACTAGCTAAACTACAAAGCAACTGTATTTTCAAATGTATTTATGGCCATATTGGGTAATTTTCCTTTAACTATCTTGTGATTGTCCATATGATCACCTGAAGTTTGTGGCAGTTGCCCTTACACACCTCCTGAGCAAGAGAGTAGAAAACCTAAACACATTTTCAGGAAAAGCCAATGAAAATATGCTGTCACCCTACAAATATAAGAATAAAAGGACAATTCAGTGCAAACATGTGCAAGGACATTGGATACCCTGTAAGATGGAGAGAAAATAAACTCAATATTTCATCTGTTTCTTTGGTCCTTCTTGCAAAGCAAATTAGTGACCCTGTAAACCCCAGAGAAGGATGTACCATCTCTGTACCAGATACCTGGGTGCTGAATTGTGCCTTCTATTGCATGGTGTCTTCTGAAGGCCCCTTTGGGACAACCTAACCCCATTCCACTTAAAATGTGGTTCTGTGATTTTTTTAATTCATTGAGTAGGAATCTGTGGTGCCTGAGACCCAATCAGTGCTCCAGTCATTGAGAGGAGGCTGGCTGCTTGGATGAGCAGAATAAGGAGCATCAGTGTTGATGAAAGCACTGCTTGAGGAAGAGCAGCTTTAACTACATATTATGAAATTTATGCAACTCGAGTTTCTCTGTTTCTTTTGGAAGGAGTGCATCATTAGCCTTCACATGGAGGCTAATTCTCAATCCTGGGAGTGAAAGGCTTGGTAAGAAGGATTTGTCTAATTGATGAGGGCATAGTCACTTTAAAGTCTCTCAAGAGTACATTTCTTTTAATGGTTATTTTTTTTTCAATTTTGCATGCAGAAAAACAACATTGATTTTATATCATGCACAATACAGCATAAGAAAAGATCAGCAAACATCTCCTGTAAAGCACAGTACCTCTACTTCCTGACTGAGCCATTGACAGCACCGTTCAATTCAGGATTGAATTCTCCCCATTATGTACTTCTTATGTTTCTTGACTCCTTATCACCTTGCCTTTACAGTTTTCACTGATTTATTCTGTTCTTGCTTTGTAGTGAAAGAACTATAATGCCAACCTTTTATTGACTGATAAGCCTTCCATCTCTCCTGACTCTCCCCATGGGAGAGGACTCTGCCCAAGAGGAGCTCCTGGAGGTGGAGAGCCCTCACCTTGCAGTGAGTGACTGCACATGCTGGGTTACCCTTCTAAAGCTCAGGAATCCTGAAGTCATGTGTGTTGTAGCAGTTCCATTTGACATCCTGAATCTGCAATCCATCAATGCTGACAGAGCTTTAAATGGCTTTGTAAAATGAATTTTGTTTGAGTGCATACTTTGGCTCGCTTAATTTATAAGTCTCTGTATTTATAAGTCTCTGTGACAGAAGCCACCAGCAATTTTTAAAAATAATATTAATTATTTTGATCAGAAAGAGCCCAATGAGTTAGGATGTGCTGGGAAATAGAAAAGGGAAATGTTGTTTATATTATTAAAAGGCTAAAAAATATCCTGGTCCCATTATCAGGATTTTGCTATTAAAATAATAACTTATTCAGAGACACTTTGCATTCCTAGCTGAGCAATTAGACCAGGCTTCTGGAAACTGTGCTTTAATTCAGCTGTTGTGTTGACTTGCCTTGGGAGTTCAAAAATATTATCAACTTTTATATGTAGACAAAAGAAAATTAAAAAGTTTGGTAGAATCACTAAAAATTTTCCATACTTCTACTTTGGTGAGTACCAAAGAGAAATGTAATATTCTTATTTTCTGTCTGGTCACATTGAGATAATCACATCATTTTCTGCTTAGATTTGTTTAGCTCTCTGCATTTATTCAGGTTAATTTCATCCGTGTTAAAAAGTGACATATATGACTAGCTTTAAGAAAACAAGGTATTTCCCTTACATTCTGAATAATGAAAGATTTTCTGCCCACTGTATTTCATAACTTTTAGCACTGTAAAAGGATGTTATTTTAATTTTTTCTAAACAACACTTAAATTATATTTTTAAACTTCATCCAATAAATTTTTTAAGAAACCGTATTCTTACAGTTTTCTTCTAATAGGAAAATACTATTTCTGTGTCATCTTCCACTTATAAACCTTCTAGTTCTGTTATCTTCAGAAAGGGGGAATATACCTTTTATGGTCATCCACATAAGACAAAAATAATTGTTCACATAGACCCACATGGAGGAAAAATCTTCAGTAAGAAGAACAATTTTTGCTTGACTTCAACAACACTTAAAACAATGTGAGATGAATTCCACCATGGCTGCTTTCATTCAGCCCATTGCAGTAGAGCTTGATCAGCCACCTCAGATTTACCAAAGAAGTTATGCCATAGTAACCTGGTCACCTCCCACAACAGAACTTTGTCTTCTGTAGGCATGGGGAGAGCAGTGGATATTTCACCATGGACAGCAAAGCATTCCACATTCTTCTTCTAGACAAAATGGCAGGACACAGACATGAGAGGGTCTGTTTGGTGGGCAGGAAGATTCTAATAGGGATGGGGAGAAATGTTTTTTAGTCAGGCTGTCAGCCTGTCACAAGGGGGGTCTCCCAGGGATTGATACTGTGCTCCACACTTTGCAACAGCTTCCCAAATGATCTGGATGGCAGGATTGAAAGGATTGACAGAACACTGTCATCCAGTGTTCTGATGACACCAAGCTGGGTGTTGAGGCGGACACATCAGAAAGAAGAGATCCCAGAAAGACCTGGATAGGCTGGAAGAGTGGGTTAGTGAAAACTGGATGAAGTTTAACGAAGACAGGTGCAGATTCCTGCCCCTGGGTAACATCACCAAAGAGCCCTTTCAGGTTGGGCTCTGTGTGGATGGGGAGCAGCCTTGCTGAAAGGGGCCCTGGGGCCTGGTGGATGAGTGGCTGAACATGTGTCAGCAGTGAAGCTGCTGCAGTAATGAAGATAAAAGAAGATAAAAGAAGATAAATTAAGGTAAATGAAGGTAAATGCCATCCTGGGCTGTATCCATAGGGATAAAGATTTATTTGTTAGGCCTGGAGTCAGTGTCCAGCCCTTGTCCCCACAATCCACAAAAGGCACGGGCAGACTTGAGAACATCCAAAGGCAGGCCATGAAGGTGGTCAAAGGGCTGGAGAGCCTCCTCTGTGAGGAAAGACTGATGGAGTTGAGTCTTGTAACTTTGAGAAGAGCTGGCTCAGGGATGATATCATCACAGTATTCCAGTACTGAAAAGGGCATCTAGAAGAAGGTGAAGGCTCTGTGTCCACAGGGAGTCACAAGGAGAGGACAAGGAGCAACAAGGACAAGTTGCACAAAGAGAGGTTTAGTCTCAACATGGGAAGTGAACATTTTACAGTGAGAACAATGAATGCCTGGAACAATCTCCCAAAGAATATGGTTGAGTTAGTTTCCCTGCGGTTTTCAAGATGAGGCTGTGTGGTGAGCTAGATGATCTCACCTAGGCTCCCCTTGATTGGATCAAGTGATCTTTCAAGATCTCTTCCTACCTGGGCTATTTTATTTTTGCTTCATATGACTTTGTCTCAATCCTTCACATGGGTGATTTAAAATGGAATTCTGACCTGCTATTGTTGAATATAAGCATACCCAGGTTATATACCATGCGCGTCTCAGCTGATGATAAACAGTAAGATACCACACCTGGACCTTAAGAGAAAATCTTGCAGCTATAGGGCAGATCTAGGTATCCTTAATGAATTTTGCCACACCATTTTTATAAAAGAAGCCAGAGGCTGCTTTCTTAAGTCATTTCACTCAGTAGAAATAAGGACTGAAATGAAAATTCTGAAAATCAATAAAAACATTTTGGAATAAAAGAAGAAGGATTAAACCTCCCCAACCATTCCACATCTGAACAGGCTCCATAGTGCTCATACTAACAGAAAACAAGCAGAGATAACTGAGAAACAGATGAAGCAATTGAAAAAGCACACTTACACTAATTTTCCCACACAATTTTAATGTAAGCAAGAATCTTGTCTATGTACAGAGCTGAGTGCCTCCCAGCAAATATAAGCATGGACAGCAACCTGCATTTTGTGCTACAGATGGCTTCTGCAGCTTTTACTGTTTGAAGTATCATATCAGTCCTGTGTCACTGAGTCTCCAGGATCCCAAACCTGTTCTTTTTCTTTTTTTTTAATATGCAACAGAAAACATTTTCCCCTCCATTTAACTCACGGAATAAAGTCTTAAACCAGGAGCTCTGTGAAGCTGAATTAATTTGTGTCTGTGGAGCACTGTGAAGCACTGTGGGGAGACATCTCTTAAAATTGCAAAATACTTTTGCTGTTACAGTCAAGCTCTCAGTGGAGTGATATGAAAAGAATGTTAAGTGTGAAGAAATGTGCAGTTTGTGAATGGTGCAGACATTTACTGACTGCAGTGAGCAAGTGCTGGTGTCTACCTCATCCACTCAGCTACAGAAACAGTCATTTAGCACTAATTGCAGCTTTTCTCCTCGGCAAACAGGTATGCTGAGCCCTTCTTGAAATTCAGGAAAGAGGGTGGCATGGAAAGAGAGTTTATTTCTTTGGTGCTGACATTTTGCTTTGCTGGATCTCACAGTGTAATCACATACTGTGAAATGATTAAGTGGAAAGTAGCATGTTTGCTTCTCTTCCTCCATTTTTGTGCTTTGAATAAATGCAGTTTCATGGTTTCTGTGGGTGACTTTTTCCTCAAGGTTTGAAGCAAATTGTTGCAAGGTTTTCTTGGCCTAATGGGCTTTGACTGGGCTTTTTAGGACAAGGTCAGGTACAGCCCTGGCTGTAGTGCTCAGTGTTTGCCTCCAGAGCTAGAGAAGGATTTGTGTCCAGGTAATTCTTGGTCATTCTTCCAAAAAAAAAACCCCATAAACAAACAAAAACCCAAACAAAAACCAAACAAAACCAACCAAACAAATAAAACTCACAAGAAAATATGGAAAAAGAGAAAAATCTGGTACTGAGATTGGTTAACAGTGAGCACCAATATCTCACCTACAAACAAGAACACTTTAGCCACTGGAGATGTAAAACATTTCAGGATACCCATGCCAGAGTACTTCTGCTCATGAAGAGATGGGCACCAAGCATCTGATTACCCTGATGTGCTTGATAACCCCTATGAGATTTGACTGCTGGGGAATCCCATGGTTACATGGCTGCACTCAGGGCTGTTCTGGCTTCACCAGCAAGGAGGTGATAAAAGTGCAGGAGCCCCTCTGTCCTCAGCCCTTTGTGTTCACAAGGTAAAGGCTCCAACCAATCCTCTCTGGTACCAGTGACCACAATTGTGTGGTCCCCATGGACTGGGGACACAGCAGCCTCTGGCATCCCTTCACAGGGTTTGTATAAAATAACTGATAAAAGCAAATTTATTGTAATTTGGATCAGCTTCCTTATGTAGACCTCTGCACTGCAACACTGCTGTGGTTGTATGAGTGAAAAACAAGTGATCTATAATGATCTGTAAACGCTCTTACTTGATCTGTAAACACTCCCTCCTTTACTAACAGCAAAATTAAGCCTAAATTTTTCCTTTTATGAAATCTGTGTTATTTATCTTACCCTCTGTGGCTGGACATTTTCCTAAAACACAATAAACTAAGGTCAGCTTTCTCAGATTCTGTAAGTGGGCTGGGAGCTGCCGCTGAACTAATGACTAATTTTCTCTAGCTGCAGAACATAGACAGGAACAGCAGGTGTTTATTTTCTTCCTCCTTCTGATGTATCATTTAAGAAGAAATATGTGTAGAAGTAATGAGAAAATAATGAAAAGATAAATTCTTTATACATGACAAGTCTATCTTGTGATAAGCTGGTGAAAAATAATGAAAGCAGCAAAACTCTCAGAGCAACCAAAGTTTACAGAGCAGTTTAAAAGAGACAAGGACTTTCTTTCACAGTCTTTAAGTACAGTAAATATCATCATCCAACACCCTTCCAAAATGATTCTGCAATTTGCCATACAACTGAGAAAGAATGGCAGAAATCCTAGATAAGAGAGAGGATAAAAGCAAAGCACAAAGGATTAAGTGACTCATGCAAGATTGCACAGGAGATCTGGCAGAGATGCTGTGGGGTTACCAAGCTCTATCCTGTTCACATCAGAGCAGAAATTTTAGACAGCCAAGCAGGTCACTACACATTTCCTGTTTGGAAATGTTCTGGTGATGTGCTGTTTTTCATTTTTGTAAAATTACCATTTGCTGCAACTTTTCATATGACTACAAGAGTTTTCCTGAACTTTAGCCAAAAGAGATTCTTTAGAAACAAGATAGAAATTCTAGTCAGAGTCTCACAATATCTTCAGATATGGGAAAAACAGACCAAATAACTAATTCAATTAATATTCCACTACTATTTAGGATGAGACAGCTGTAACAGGAGAGCCTAGGACAGCCTGGTAAGGTATTTAGTGTGAGGGCAGATTTTCATATCACAGATTCTTGCATTTAGCCACTAGCTAGAGAACCACTTGAAGGGATCAGGTTGGTTGCTGTAGCTGATCAGTTGGATTTCTTTGTGGCTCTGGCTTAATATTGTTCTTTAAATGAGAAAAACAAAAATATTGTCATGCTGAAATAACATAGAACATTTGTATTTTCAACTCTAAAACAGTATTTCTCCAGATAGCTGTATCCTACATTTCTTCCCAGGTTTAGTTTTAACAATATGCCTAAATCCTACCAGAAAATACTTTCATTAGGCACAAAATCTGTGCGTGGATTTACAAGTTCAGCTTCCTGCATCTTACAATCAAGCCCTGTAGAACACAGTAAAATGTCATGGAATCATGGAATCTTGGAATGGTTTGGGTTGGAAGGGACCTTAAAGATCATCTAATCCAACCCCCCTGTCATGGGCAGGGACACCTTCCACGAGACCAGGTTGCTCAGGACCCCATCCAATCTAGTCTTCAGCACTTCCAGGGATGGGACATCCACAGCTTCTCTGGGCAGCTTGTGCCAGTGCCTCACCACCCTCAGAGTAAAGAATTTCTTCCCAATATCCGATTTAAAGCTGCCCTCCTGCACTTGGAAGCCATTGCCCCTTGTCCCACCAGCTCACTTCAGGCAGCCCATTTTGCAGATCTGCTTGCTCTGTACAGCCTCTGACCCCTCAGCAAACACAGTCTCTGCATCTTTCCTGCTCCTGCAGAAACCTCAGAAGAGCTGAAAGCTTGGATAAATTGCCTTTCCTCTTAAATGTGCTGCTGGGTCATCATGGTTTACACTCTTTCTAATCTCTAGATGGTAATTTCTTTTCCTAGATGGAAAAACTTCAGTGCTTAAATCGACAGATGTATTGTTTTTTGCTCTTGTGGCTGCTGTTACCTTTTGTTTATGAGATGGGATGCCAAACTTCCAACATCATATCTCATGCATTTTCTGCATCATTAACTGTTTAAATTTCCTGTGCTTGGACGGCTGTTACTTCTCTCGAGCAGTTCCCTCCAACATGGCTCTGTTAAAATGTAGAAACTGTTATAAAATCACAATAGAAAAAAGACCAGATGGCATCAATAACTGCTAATATACCCTCATGTTTATGCTCCAGCACGTGTCTGATGGATGGGATAAGTGCTAGCCACTGGTATTCTGTTTTGTGTCATTGTTTGCTGAGATTTTTGTTTTGTTTTGTTTTGTTTTAATTAACCATATGCTCCCTAGGAAACCTTGAAAGCATTTCACATGGTTCCTCAAAATACACCTGCATTGCACCTTAAAAATGGACAGCATTTTAAAACATAACTCCTTTTCCTTCATAAAAAAAGGAAATATATTGTATGAAAAGAAACTGAACTGCTTTCTCTCCTGATTTTCTATTCCTGTTTTTCCCCAGCTGCTTTCTAATGAAGAGCCATCCATTCACATGTTTGCTGGTTTAAGCTGCACAGTCTCTAAAGGTGTGGTTTGTTATACATTTTTTTAATCCAAACGCCATAGTAATTATCAACATGACAAGACAATAGTTAGAGTCACTTTCATTGTCCAGTCCCCTAAGACTGCTGACACTCCTTCGATGTTTGTGAAAGCAGTGCAGCACACAGAGTGTCACACACTGATTCTCTGTGTAGTCAATGAAAAGAAGCAGTTACATCCCTGAAATCTGGAATCCATAGTAAATGACTAAATGTGCCACCCTAGTTATGCTTTTCCATCATTCATGCGGTCAGCTTTCATCTGGCACCCTTAGGTAGCAGGTTTCTGGATTTGCCCCATGGTCTCACTCACTGTTTTCTCTCACATATACTCAAAGCAGAGGGGTGACACTCATGGCAGAGGAATTGTTTCTGGGGTTTGTGACTGTAGGTAATTCTTACAGGAAAGGGACAGTTGATCATGGCAGGGAGAAAGGCAATTTTATGCAGGCTTTACTGATAATTTGATCCCAACAAAAGGGTTAGAGCAGTCTGGTTTTCACCGGCTTAACGGGGATTCAAAAAGTATCCTAAATCATAGAATGCCCTGAGTTGGAAGGGACCCACAAATGTCATCAAGGCCAGCTCCTGGCCATGCACAGCACAGACCCAAGACTCACATCACATACCTGAGAGCATTGTCCAAACACTCCTTGCACTCTGTCAGGCTTGGTGCTGTGACCACTTCCCCTATTCCAGAGTGTGTTATTTGCATTTCACAGTGGCTTTTAGGGCAGGGTTTGTATTTCTCAGCTTCCCAAAACTTGCCTAACTAAATTAGCAATCCAGAAATGTAAGCACTGACATCTGAGCAAGTTTCTTGTGTTCCTATTACTGTTAATAGGAAATGAGTCCACAGAGTCAGTGAAGCACAGGGTGAGTCATTTAGCCAAACCAAGGTATCGACTTTAGGATGGCATAAATCACACCCTACTTTTCACTGATCATCTAGAAAACCAAAGGCAACTTTTAAAGATGCTTCTGCCACTTTACATTGTCTCATATGGTAGCTTAATTAGCGTGCTTTGCCTCCCACCTTAGTTTCTTGACTTGTGAAAGTGAGATTGTACAATCAGCTACTCAGTTTGCGAGAGATGAAGATAATGAGTTCATGTTTGTACAGCGCTGAGGAAATATTGTATCCAACAAGCTGTGTCTTAGCCATATAGTCTGAACCCATACTGATGAAGACATACTGTTTACATGGAGACAGCAACAGAGCCATAAGCTCTGGTTATGCTGGCAGCCCTTCAGGGTCTCTGCATGGCTTTCAACATTGGGTATTTTGTAAATAGGAATCTTAGGGCAGATACGTTGAAAAACTTGCCTAGAGTAAAGCAGAACGTTAGCAACTGAGCTGGGATTGTGGTTTGGGTTTTTTTGTTGGCTTTTTTTGTTTGTTTGTTTGTTTTTGTTTGGGTTTTTGGAGGGTTTTTTGAGGTTTTTTGGGTTTTTTTGGTTTTGTTTTTGTTTGTTTGGTTTTTTGTTTTTGTATATAGCTCCTGTGACAATTGCTAATTGTCAGCTATAATGTTGCTCTGTTTTCCTGTGATTCCCTCATTTGCTCATGAGGGAATACAGATGATTCTAATGTCACATTTCTGCATTGGCTACCAAAAGTCTAATAAATGGCTTCAGATATTTCAGGATTAAAAGAGAGATAAATATTATTAATTTTCATTGCAAGTAAGGTAATTTTTTCCAAAATTTCTGCAGTGTTCATGTATCTAATGAGTCAGGGTGTTTCATAACTCATCAGATTTTCAGCTGATACTTTATAGCTTTCCTATGTCAGTAGGAAAAACTGATTGTGGTTGTTAAAGCATGGATCAGTGCAGAATTATTGCTACCCTCTATATGTTATATAAATATCTTAAAACAAATCTTGGCTACAGTATTTCATCAAGGCAGATGAGTATGGTAAATCAGTAACAGTTGAAATCTGTGGCATCAAGACACAAAAGTTGTTCACTTATTCTCCTGGCAAAATTTTCAGCAGCAGTTAAATTGCCATGTCCTTAGAGGTGTGGTAAGATACTGTAGACATGAGATTATCTCTGAGGTGATAAAGTCAAATGATAAAACTTTACATTGTAGCCATGTATTTAAAAGATGAAAAGGCATAATCCTTTTAAAAGAGTAAAACTGCCAACACAGATCTAATCTATTGAGTAGCAGCCTGATTTGGCCTTCTCCTCCCTGAAGCAATCATGAAAATTACAGTCTAATTTTCTACAGAAAAGTCTACAGAAAGGCTAAACAGCACAACCACATACTGCTCTCATGGAATAAAGAAAGGCAATCAGAATGGATTGCACAAACACATCAGGAGTAAAAAAAATAAAAAAAATAAAAAAAAACAACAACAAAAAGAAAGACCAAACCCAAAGGAAAATGTAACTCTATTTCTATTTTTTATCTGAAAAGAACTAATAACAAAAGAACAAGAAAATTTAATATTCAGTATGCAAATATTAGTTAAATGACATTGGGTTATTAAATGCATTATTTTTTAAGAAGAGGATAAGAGTCCAATATAGGATAAGAAAAAATAGACTAAAGAATGACATTGGGTTATTAAATGCATTATTTTTTAAGAAGAGGATAAGAGTCCAATATAGGATAAGAAAAAATAGACTAAAGAATTTTTCAGGGAATAGTTGTGGTCCACACAACAGTGTAGTCAGCACCCAGTAAAGAGTAGTGTCCCTCAAAAGTACATACTGGGAGCAGCACTAATTAATATATTCATCAGTGACATAGTGAGTGGGGTGAAGTGCACCATCAGCAAGTTTACAGAACACCAAGCTGAGAGGTGCAGTGATCTTCACCTGAGGGAATGGATTCAGCAGAGGCACCTGGGCAGCCCTGAGGAGTAGAACCCTGCAAACTTCATAAGTTCAACAAGGCCAAGTGCCAGGTCCTGCACCTGGGTTGGAGCAATCCAGAAACAGACTGGAGGATGAAGGGATTGAGACCAGCCCTGCAGAGGGGGACTTGGGGATGCTGGTGGGTGCAAAATTAGAGATGCACTGGCAAGGTGCACTCGCTGAGCAGAAAACCAATCACATCCTGGGCTGCATGAAACAAAGCATGGACAACAGGTCAAGAGAAGTGATTCTGCCTCTCTGTTCAACTTTTGTCAGAGCCCACCTGGAGCAATGTGTCCAGCTGTAGGACCCCCAGCATCCTGTTGGAGAAAGTTCAGAGGAAGCCATGAAGATGCTCAGAGGGGTGGAGCACTTCTCTGGAAAAGACAGACTGACAGAGTTGGGTTTGCCCAGCCTGGAGGAGAGAAGACTCCAGGGCGGCCTTATTTTGGCCTTTCAGTATACCAAAGGGGCTTGTCAGAAAGATCAAGAGAGATTTTTACCAAGGCCTCTAGTTACAGGACAAGAGAAAACAGTTTTAAACTGAAAGAGGGCAGGTTTAGATTGGACATAAGGAAGAACTTCTTTATAATTAGGATGGCAAGACCCTTGGAACAGGTTGTCCAGGAATATTGTGGATGCCCCACTATTGGAATCGTTCAAGGTCATGTTGAATGGCACTTTGAGGACCCTGGTCTAGCAAAAGATGTCCCTGACAGGGAGGATTGGAACTAGGTATCCTTGAAGGTCTCTTTCAATTCAGATAATCCTGTGATTCTTATATTGATTCCTGCTACCAAATGTAAATTCTATTTTGAAATTATCTTCCATGTATAACATATTGAAAACATCAGTCTTCATTATTTTACTGTAATTAGTAGTAGCAGAGTCTGAGCTGGAAATCAGTCACTGGCTCTGGGAGCCGCATGTTACAAATATTTCTGAAACATCTGGGAGAGTGCAAGAGATGCAAACCCCCCAAAACAGGATAGCAAGAATGTGGTAAGCATGACCTGGGAGAGAATCAGAAAGAAGTGAGATCATGGGAAAGTATACAACAGTCCTCAAATATAAAAAAAAAACTTGTATTTCATGTTCTCTGTGAAAGAACAAGAGGAAATCAGTAATGATTTTGTAGGAAGAATTACTTTAGCTACAGAATGGCATGTATGAGGATGGTGACATGGAGTGACAAAGCTGCTGTCTCGATCTCTGGATGTCTCTAAAACTGCATCAGACAAGGTCAGAATATCTAAACAAGAAGATTGTCTGAACAGTCACTCAAGGACCCAGCAGTTACAGCTCTGTTCCCCAAATACATTCTCAATGTTCTGTGTGGAAAGAGCAGAGAGGGCAAGAGCTAACAGATGGACTCTGCTCATGAAAAGCTATAAGTGGATCCTATACAGATTATCTGAGTTATACAAATGGATCATTTTGAAGACTCTCTTATTGCCCTGTTCATAGGGGAGCTAATGTGGAGGTTGTCAGAGACAGCCTCATTATGTGAAAGGCACTAACAAGGGAGGCTGGATTAGCCTGTGTTTGGAGCATCCCTTCAATTGCAATCCAGACACTTTTCCTATAACACATGGAACAAGAAAATACATGAGTGCATTCTGTCTCTAAGCAGGAGCAATTGACTGAGGTAGTTTGCTCACTTAGGCTTTTATAAAGACAGGTTTTTGCAGACATTAGTGTAAATTTGACAAACAGTTGACATTAATTTCCAGTGGAACAGAAAACTTTTTATAGGAATATAGTTATCTTGTTTCAACTAATGGCCCCTGGAGAAGGTATAGCTTCAGCTAGTATTTCAGCCCCTGTTTTCCTCCTACCATTCTGCTCCACCTCAGAGTCAATGTCTGACTCCCTGCATCTCTTTTGGAAACTTCTGAGTTGCCATCAGTTGTCAGATTGGCCTGCCTGGTGCAGAACGCTCCTCACCAGAGCCCCTTCCTGCTCACTTCTGCCCTAATCCACCTCTCCTTCAGGTCACTTCTCTGCCTTTAAGCACAAACAAACATAAAACACAGAGATCCTTCCCTGGCTGTCTCCCAGCCTTCAGAACCCAGGGATGCAGCAGTGGCAAACTGGGGATGGCATCTTGCTGCACTTGAATGGCATTGAGGAAAAGCAAGTCTGATTCAGCTAAAGGCTATGTGGGGATGTCAGCAGGTACAAAACCCCAACTGCACAGCACAGGAGTGTGAAATGATGCTTCTTTTAAAAGTGAGGCCCTTGAGGTTTAGAAACACATTCATTAAATGCACTGGTGCCCAGAAGTTATTTTGGTTTCGAGCCTTTGACCAGAATGAGGTCACTCTACATTTGCTTCCCTGTTAAAGGAATTTGTTAATCTTGAAATATTTATGCTGAGCTTTAACAGTGTTGCTTCTTTAGAGGCTGCTTCTTTTGTGTCACAAAACTTGTTCTGTGCTTTATTTCTATGAGGTAGATGCATCAGGAGAAACCAACTGTGGATCTGGCTATTAGTACAGGAGAACACATGGGATCAAACCCAATATCTCTGCCTCTCACATAGCTACAGAAGGCTGCTCCCAATTTTCCACCCATAATTTCTTCTACCTAAGACCTGAACAAAATCTCTTCCCATGTATTTCCTGGTGGACTTCATATGAAGATTTAAATAAATTATTTTAAACACTATAAAGAACACCGTAAAGAAATGCAAGCTGGGTCTACTTTCTAGCATGCCTTTGCCTGAAACAGAGCATGCTTCCATTGAGAAAAACACCCTTCAAACTGAAAAAGAAAACAAAAAACTATTACCAAATGGATATATATATATGAAGAAGTAAGACACAGACTGGATGCAATAAAATCCTGCCTCGTTTCCTTAGGAGAGGATAGGAAAAAATAGTACTGAGATCTGTGACAGCTCCTTGAGGAAGCTGGTGACATATTTTGGAAGGATGTGTGGAAACAGACAGTGTGAAAGGCTGTGGAAGACAGGTTTTATGAATAAAAAGAAGCATCAAATTCCACTTTTGACACACACCTTCGAAAGTTCTGTAAGTTTGTGGCTCTCAAATAGCCCAGGAATAGACAGTCATACTGACAGGTCTCAAATGGTCAATTTGAAAAACAGCTTCAAATCTATTTACTGTGGCATGAGATTCCTATCAGGCCCAGCTATGCCTTTTATAAAATATTTATTGCTTTTCTGTTGAAGACTAGTGCAGCAGCTTCAAAACTTTTCAGTCCTGGGTGAGGAATTCAGAGTGCTTCACCCTAACTAATTTAGCTTCCCTTTTGCCTAAAGCAATAAATATAATGAAATATACTGGACAAGAGATATGTTCTAAGATGCGCCATGCAATTTTCAAGGGCTGGGTAAGGTTTAATCACCAAGTGAGACCTTATCACACGAACCCAGCAGTAAGGCAGTTGCAGATCTCTGATGGAAACTTTTAAAAGGCGATTTAATTCAGATGAAAAGAATGATTTCCCCAATCAAGAGAGACTTGTAGGCATTTCTCCTAACATAATCAACATCAGCTACCAGATCAGGATGCACTTTCCTGGAACACTGTTTCCTCCCAACAGGGGTTGCTATGTGAAGATCAGAGGAGAAGAACATCCCTAAGGAGCAGCTCCTCATCTACTGATTGCTAATTCTGCAGTAGCCCTCACTGACAGGATCTCCTCTCCTGTTTGTGAAAGGAGGCAGGTACATAACCATAAAGAAAACCCACAACTTTCATCTCAGAACTGAAACTCCTCATGGCAAAATCAGAGTGACTTCAAACTAATTCAGACCCTAGGGGTGAATTCTTGGCCTAAATAAAGTCAAGAATAAAATTTATGCCATAACTTGGAGCCTCTTGAAGCAACAGGAGACTTCCCATAGATTTCAGTAGACTGTGATTGGAGAAAACAGGAGAAAGGAGAAAGGCCTTATTAGGTAGGTAAAAAAATGTAAGTGGAATGGGAAGACAGCCTGTCACAGCCAGGTGTTTAGCACAGAGCAGCTACACACACAGAGGACAGAGCAGCTACACACACACTCAGCATTGCTGACCAAAGCTCTTCCATGAAATTTTACAGAAGGGGCAGTGTAGAAGTTAAAGTGTTCTGAGGCAGGAAACAAAAGGGAGCTGCTTTCTGTAGCAAAGAGAAAGGAAAATGTCTTGCTGATTAAAATTGAGCACAGACAAAGCAGCTGAGTACTTGCTGAAAGATTACACCTTTAGGAAATGGCCTGCTCTCTGTACATGCCATTTGATCCTTTGCCCACTGTTTCCATGACCTGGATAAAGATGTGATTGTTGAGAAACGCCTCTTACCATCCTGATATGATCCAGAGGCAGATTATGGTGGTGAAAGCTCTGCACCAAGCCCTGTCAGAGGCCTCTACGATCTCATGGCAATAAACCCTGCCCCAGGGGTATTTCCTCTGCTCAGCTCCAGCCACTCCTCTCCCATTGCCAGTGAGCCATTGCCAAAGCCCACTGTCACCTGCCTGTGTGACCTGGCAGCTGCCTGAGGGTTCTGCTGCCTGCATGGCGTCAGCAACATGGTAAATGTGGTGTGAATATGGTGTAAGTGTATGGTAATTGTGGTGTAACTGTCTGGTAAGCATGGTGGCACTGGGGACAGGGCACAACGGGCACACAGGGCACACACCTCCTCAGCACAAATCCAGAGTTCACCATTTTTCTTGCCCATGCTAACTAGACAACATGTCAAAGGCCAGGCAGTAAGCAGCCAAAAACAGAGAGGAAAAACTGCTGAAAAAAAGAAATTTCTTCACTAGGAAGGCAGACTGATGTGGCATTTTGCACAGCTTGGACATCCAAACCAAAAATGCAATTGTTTTTACCTTGATTTTGGGAAAAAAAAGAAGTCAAGAATGTATTTTTTCACTAAATTTACCTCCATCTGAGTACCTGTCTATAGTAGCAGCGAGCCCCTGAATGGGGAATAATGAGCATTGACTCCATGATTGCAGAAGGCTGATCAATTGCTTTATTCTACTTTATTGTACTGTACTATACTCTACTCTACTCTATGAAAAACCCTTCGCCCTTCCCAGACAGTCATGACAGACATGGATCCTGTTGTTTAGTGAATCCAAATGCCATCACCAGGGTCCAGCTAAAGAGTCACTCTTTGGCAAACAATCTCCATAACACATTCCACATGTGCACAACAAGAGGTGCAGCAAATGGAGATAAGGATTGTTTTCTCTGAGCTTTCTCACAGCTTCCCAGGAAAATCCTGGGAGAGAGTTATGTCTCTCTGTGTTCAGAGGATATGTGATTACCACACGTGTCATCACTACTCCTTCTTCTATTTTTGCTACCATCACTTTCCTGTCCTCATCTGTCTGAAACATTCTTATCTGAAGTCTTCTCTCCATTTATCCATAGGGCACTGAATACCCCACAGCCCGGATTTCTCTTAGACTGAGCATTCATTCAACACACATTATTAATCTTGTTATGCCTGTGAATTCTCAAGTGGGTCTAAAATTTGCAGGTTTATAATAAACAAAAAACCCCACCCAAACAAACAAACCAAAAAGCAAGCACACACACAAATACACAAAAATCCATCCACAACTTTTCATGGCTCTGAGCTCAAAAACTGATTCTACTGAGAAGACTGAGAACTCAGGAAAGGCCAGGGGATCACAAGTAATTGTGCTACAGCTATTTAATGAGCTCTCAGTCACCTGCCAAATCACAGTAAATTTGATATTTATTTTCATATGCTATCCCACCTACTGTGTGAAATGCATTTTCTGAAATCACTATTTGACTTGTTAAGTAGTTAGACCACTTGCAGATAGCTGTTAATACTCTGAGGATGTTTATTTACAATCAGGTCTCTCTTCATTTAAAATGCATATATGAAAAGCAATAGCAAAACATTGCTAGATGATTCACGTTGTTTCTCTCTGCTTTTCATGAAGGCCTTGGTGAATAACAGAGCAAATTATCAGTAAATTTCCCATAAGAATTTGAAATTAAGTTGTTTCATCTGTGCTTATGCAAGTTTCATTCTCCTTTCTGAAAATATGCAAGTAATTGCTTTTTATTGTCCATGGAAAGTGAATTTAGAGATGCAGTTTTTGCATGACAGTGTTTGTGCTGGTAATGATTGTGTCCATTCAGGAGAAAGAAATGTGAGTTACCTGAGACAGCAGCACAGCTCAGCCTTTGAATATCACAAATCAGTCTGTAAAGCTAAATATCAGGTAAAATAGTCATTAATTAGTCTATGGTAGCAAGTTCAGATTGGAGAAAGTGAGAATCTGTCTTTCTGTATTCTAAACCCAGAAAATAAGTCACTAAATTAACATATTATTCATGTGCACTTCTCTTCAGATCTAATTGCTGCCCTCTTTACATGTCTTTTTTGTGCAGGAGAGTCTAATGATTATGAATAGATAATATGCTCTTGGGGGAATGATTACATGGTTTCAGACTTGACTTCCTGGAGTATAGGAAGTGGTGGCAGATTAAACTTTATGGGCTGTGGTTCCTTCACTCTGTGTGGGACAACACTTAAATGACATTTTCCCAGGCGCTGGGATCAAAGGCATGGAGCTTTGGGAGAGAAAATTGCTTTGAGCTATGAATTCATGTAAAGTGCAGTGGCATTTGTGAGAGGGGCACGTCAGATCCCATCCAATATCACACTCCCTTGATCCAAGGGGAGAGAGGCACTGTGGTGTGACTGTGCAGGAGCTGTGCCCAGCTTACAGGTGAGCAATGTGTCATCTCCTGTGCTCTTCTCACCTGTTTTCACCATGTCCCCTGGCCTGGCAGGTCCCTGGAAGTTTGTTTGCCTTGCTGAATTCCCTGGACAGCAGTTTACACATGCATACTAAAAACCAAATTAAAAAACCCAAGACAGACAGAGTAATTCTAGAAGGATGTTACTGCACAGGGAACGTCATTACAATTTTGTCTTTATGAAATTATGGACCTATATAATTTATACTCAGAAATGTGAGGGATATTGTTGATGACCTGTCTCCTGTTAGATCCCAGCAATGGAGCTTGCATCTTTTTAAACTGATGCATTAGTATGTGTCACATTCAGACAGCCGTCTGAAATTAGTAGCTGTGATTAATATAATTAATTACCTTCCATTATGTGTGCCCAAATTTTGGTAGGACCCTTTCAGAGAGGGAGATCATTTGATATATTAGCTGGAAAACATCCAGACAGTTTGTATTAAAATGATTAGGAAGTAATAAGACACATTTCCTGCTTTCACAAATAATTATATAATGAGGTTGTAGAAAAACAATGAAGTTTACAAGTAATAAATCAAAGCAATCTTAAAGCAGTTGATAATTGCAGTGCAAATAGAACCTGAAAACATTGTCTGGTAAAGAGTTTTTGTCATGACTGAGCAATACAACTTTGAGGACTGACTATTCACTAACTGAGGGGACATATTGGTCAAAGGAAGAGATGATCCTTTGGTGGAGATGACACAATATTGCTCATTGTTGTTTTTACTTCTTAAAATGGCTTTTTGTTTCAAAAGTGAATAAGCAACCTGAAAAGGCTAATTAAACCCAAATAAAAATTACACCTTCTCTCGTGATCAATCTTCAATTTGTGACACAAAAAGGAAACAAAGACTGGGTTTGCTCAAAAAAATCCTGTCAGCTCCAAAACCATATATTGTTAATATATTTTCTTTCTCAAGAAAGTCTAAAATTACTTCACTCGTCCCCCTTTTTCTATTGTTCAGGTGAGCAGCAAAAATATTTCTTTTCTCTGCCTTAGCCATGAGTCCAACAGAAATTTCTTAAACCTTGACTCAAAATGTAAAATGTGTTTTATACTCCAGTAAGAAGTATTTCAGACAGAACAAGATTTCTCCATCATATTAAATTTTCACCAGTCTCTTCTGTGTTGCACTGCAAGCACACATTGCAACCTCTGTGAAAAAGAGGAGGCAAGTTACAAAGGAATTGTTAGGTAAACAAAAGCGGGAGATGCACAAAGGTTATGCTGTCCTTATGAGCAGTGTAGTAATGGCAATACACTTCTGTTAATAATTCTATGGTGACAGAAATAGGGCAAAATACACAAGTTTTTCACAGTCACATTCATGCCATGAAACAGTGAAGCAATAGCTCCCATGGTGCTGCCCCAGATGACATCTCCACTGTGCAGGACTGTAGGGGAAGGTTCTGTCCCACGCCTGAATCCTGTCTACAACCTCATCTGTCTCCTGACAGCTCCAATGCTTTTTAGCTGGTGGGGGTCTCCAGAAAATAATGCAGTGTGCATGAATCTGTGTGCATGTGTATAACACATTGTAGAATGAAGAGAATGATAGCATTTAAAAAAAGGAACAGAAAAGGTTATCCTTTGGAAAGATACAACTAACAAGACAAGACTATTTATTTGTTATAGACTGGAAAGCTGAGAATATTGCCATTATCTAAACACCCTTAGAACTTCTTCTGCAAACCCTTTTTGTGCTTAGCCCAGCTGGGAAAATCCTCTCTGAGGGTTGCTGTGCTGGCACACAGACACACAAGGTCTCTGATAGCACCTTCACTAAAGCTACACCAGTGTGCAGGTATATGGACATTTGCCACAAGTTGTATCAGTTTGCTGTAAATCTTGGGAATTTTGCTGACTCCATCCAAGTTCACAGAACATGGAAATATGGCAACAAATGAGCTCAAATAAGGATGCGTAGGATGAACTTGCAAAGTCCTTTACAAAAATGTGGATCCTTTTTTTACCTCCCCACACATAACCACTAAATATTCTCAACCTGTTGGTATTATCTGCACCAAGAATGACATCTGCTATTGCTGTTTTATACGAAAGATTCTTCTAAACCTGTGGTGTGTTTTGGCCCTGCTGCTTGCCATTGCTAAAGCAGAAAGCAAGGAAAGATGTTGTGAGGCTTATAAAGTTCCAGTGAGGTGAATTGTACTGTCACTGAAGTCAGAGCCACTTCTGCATGTGACAACGTGCAGAGACTAATAATTCTGACTTTTGGTTCCTTACTGTGTGCTAAGGACATTATTTCATTGCACAATTGAGATCATCAAGTATGAGATAGCCTGCTTGTATTAGACCAGATTATTTGGGGCCAGATTGCCTGACAGAGGATCCTGTCTCCAGCAAGGATCAGCCACTGGATACAAATGAAGGAGCAGAAGAAAAAAAGCAGCATGCAGTGATTCCTCTCCAGGGTGCTCTGCCAGTCTCTAAATCACTTCCAACTCACAGACTTCTTGGAAAGTTGCCTTTGCGGTTGACAGCCTCCATTAGAGTTGGACTCCATGAAGTTTCCCAGACACTGCATCTAAACTTCTGGCACCCACAGCATGCTGAGAGAGGGAGTTCCCTGTTCCCACTGGGTTCCCACTAAAGAGCTTGTTCTCACAGCCCAAACAGTTATTATTTTCCTTCTCATTGCCATCTAGAAGCTCAAACTTCAAATAAGCTGCAACTCTAAAGAAAGGAAAACAAATTCCAGATGACCAATAACCCATGTTTTGAAAACCAGAGTGCCCAGATTTCTTTTCCATCTCTTTCTAGTTCACCCACACATCTCTTCTGGCTGTGAGACATTTGAATTTTAACTTCCCCAAGGATGACAGACCCATTTCCTAAAGCAGGCTGCCAAAATCTGTCAGCTCATCTGTCCTTCTGCCAAAACCTCACCAGCAGTAGGCTCCTTCTTGCTCTACCAGAAAGGAGCAACTCCATCTTTCCTGTTCTCTCACACTGTCCAGAATTTGAGAGGAAGCTCAAGGCACCAGGCAGGACTGGTTCAGCCCAAACTGTGGCCACAGGTACCAGTGGTACTGGTTAGCTGCTCCCAGCTGCTCTGTGTGCAGACAGCTGCCTTCTTCTGATGCCTGCAGGCAGATTTTGCTGGCTGTTTTTTTGTCAGAAGAGTTAAGACTTCCATCACAGACTAAATGCCAGCAGAACAACTGATTTTAGAGATGCTTTTCCACCGTTTTCTGCTTCTAAATTTGTATTATGATAAATATTTAAGTGCAAATTATTTTTTCCTCCTTTGATAAAAAGTAAACTGTGAGCTTCCTGTGAATGAAAAACAATGTAGTGATTGAAAATAATTTTAACAGATGACTCATAAGTCTACATTGGTTTTTGCATCAGCAAATAAAAATTGGTCAGGATAGATGGAAAAAAGTACATTGAAGTTTAACTACCAAATGCATCTTCCAAGCCCTCATTGCCAAACCCTTTTCAAATGAAGTCTTTTTCATCATAAATCACCCAGCTATATTTTGCATTTGCAAACTTTTTTTAATTAAAAAGCAGAATAAAAATGGAATAAGCACTCCTAGTGACGCATCTCAAGAACAAAGGGCTCTCCAAAATGCAGACAATTAGAGAAGTCTAAGTTATGTAGGCATTGACACAATGGGAAAAAATCCCCCCCAAAACAGTGAAGGAGGGATTATCGTGGCAAGTGAAGGTTTCTCCAGCTTTTACTTATTCACTGTTTCTCCCTTATGGTCTTCTGTTGAAACTCTTGTAATTCATCAGCAGCCTTTTAACTTAGGGGCTCTTTCCCATAGGACTGGACTTTGCCAAATTGGACCAAAATGACCCATTAATATGGTCAGCTATTGTCTATGTTCTTCTGCTAAGGCTTGCCAGTCCTGACTATTTGAGGTGAATATTGAGTGGGTGGGGGTAATTTAAAGGCTGGCTGGAATACTGGAGTATTATATGTTTTCTCTTTTAAGAATATTTTCTTCTAATATTTGGAAATGGGAAGAAGGGACTCCTTCCCTTTTCTTTCACACTCTTTTCTGAAACTGTTTCTTCTCTTACCTAACTTTTTGTTCCCCATTATGACAATAATTGCATCCTAGTCTGCCCAGGGAGAAGGGGATGTCCCATCTTTAAAAGTCATTGAGAAGAAAGCTAAAGGACATGTGGGAAACACAAACATAAAGAAGTTAAATTATTTGCTCAGGTTTGTATCAATGACAGAAGAATATTTAATGAGGATCAAACCTTGAATTTCTTTTGCTGTGAATTGATTTGAAACAATGACAGCAGCTGTTTTATCTCAACCAAATGGAGCAACATGATGGAGTCAGGTATTTTATTCAACTAACACAGGCCCCCAAGGATTGACCAAGGAGCCACATAGAGAGTAAATGCTGCTTATCACAAGGCAGTGTTAGCCAAAGAAATCTGAGCATGCTCCCTTCATGGAGCTTGTACACTTACTTTTCTCCTGAGCCCAGATTACTGAGCAGGATTTACACTGCTCCTGAATAAAGCTTGGTGCTCATGGCATTCACCCAGCAACTCCCCAGACAAAGTCCCTCCTTAGCAAAGAGGATTCATTGCACCTTTCCCACATATTTAACCATCAGGATGTATATCAAATGGATCATCATACTGCCAAGCCTCTGGTGGAGCTGGGTCACTGTGCCAGACCACAGGAGGTGGATAACTGCTGAGTGGGTGTTGGGGTCATGTCCCTCTTTTGAGGACTATTTATGCTCTTCACATAGGACACATGTTGGTTGTCTCACCTCCACCACTATTCTACAGCTGACTGCCATATTTTCTGAGGAACTGAATCCCTGGGTATTGCAGGCTAGAAACCTCCCATAAGATCAAGTGAGCCTTTCTTAGGAGCTGCAGTGGGTACTCCTCCCACCTCTATACTGGACACAGAGTGTACTCAACACTGTTCTTCTGTGTTTTCTCTGTGGTCAAGTATTCCTTGGTGTTACTGCACTGTCTTTTGAGAGGTTTTCTACTG
The DNA here is from genome assembly GCF_901933205.1 of Camarhynchus parvulus. Classification (NCBI taxonomy): domain Eukaryota; kingdom Metazoa; phylum Chordata; class Aves; order Passeriformes; family Thraupidae; genus Camarhynchus; species Camarhynchus parvulus. Next base: position 143,094,283 of record NC_044572.1, read on the forward strand.
GTGGGTTGATAGGAAGTGAGAGGTGATTACTATGAACTATGAACACAAGAACCATGAAAGCTTCTGACTTACTGCAGTATGGACATCTGACTCTGTTCGTCCAATAGGTCAGGCTGTCCCAGGGATCTTGGCATGACTGTACCTGCACAGTGTCCTCTGCAGTCAGCTTGGACCCCCCTTCCCTGCCTCTGTCATACCTTGATGTTTCTGTCACAGATGTCAGTGGGAACTTCTAGACAACAGTCTAATGATTCCTCCCTGTTTCTGGGCTGTCTGTATCTGTAGGGAAGGAGAACATTCACCTCTACAGGAGGCAGCTGGAAAGTTCTTGGCTGTGGTGTTTTCATTCTCTGAACATGATACTTTTGCCCAGGGTTTTTCTCCTGGGAAGCTGAAAAGCAGGGAGAAACTTTAGAGAAAATAAAACCAATTTTTATCTCATTTGCTTTTCCTGTGTTGTGTTTATATGGAATGTGTTTGGAGATTGTTTACCTAAGGTGATTGTTTGATTGAACTTTGGTGTCACTTATTTTGACTCATTGGCCAATGAGGGCCAAGCTGTGTGAGGACTCTGGAAACAGTAATGAGTTTTCATTATTATCTTTTTAACATTCAGGAAGTACTTTGTTGTGTATTCTTCAGTATAGTATTGTATTCTTTAATATAATATCGTATAATAAAGTAATAAATAAACTTTCTGATAAGATGGAGTCCTCCTCATCATTCCTTTCCTTCATCAGTGGCCCTGCATTTACAAATACTTGGCAAACTGCCCTTGCTTGGTGCATGTAGCACCTCTGAAGTTCCCAGATGTGAGAAAAGAAATCAGACCTGGAAGTGAAAGGCTGGAGCCAGACTCAGAATTGGGACTTCAGCAGAACTTGCAGGATTGAGCCAGATTGGCCCCAGGAGATGAGGCTGGGAAATTCACAGTCAGGATAGTTGTTGGCTCTGGGCATCAGGCCAATCTCATTATCTTGGGCACAGTCAAAGATGAACTCACAGAATACAAACCTTGCACTGCAAATCACTTTCAACAACTCTGCTGTACTAATTATGTTAGTATTGGTTTCCCTTTCAGCCTAAGCAATTGCTGGTCCTGTCTCACGCGGCTCCTGAATTCCAGCTCCTGCTCTCCTCCCGCAGGAGCCCTCCTGTTCAGGGACCTGCTCCCTGTCCACAGCCACTGTGCCCATACCAGCAAGGCAGGTGTTTATTTTGGTGGTGGGTGAAGTTATTTCCATACACAATTGATGAAGGGCTCTGGGATGAATGACAAGACACTCTGTTTGATTATTGAGGCCAATCTCTGGACTGTTTTTCCAGGTTCTATAACAGCTTCTTCTCATAAAGGGCTGGAAAAAGTTAATCAGCTGAATAATTAAATCCATATCAACAGGCCTGCACCAGTTCAGCCTAACAATGCTAACAATGCTCTGGATCAGCACATGGGGAAAGTCTCAAAATTTTTTTCCCATCAACTGCTGTTAGGAAAAAAAGCTTTTTTTTCAACTGCCTGCTATATCCCTTTCTCTCTACCCTGAATAGCCTTGTTCAACTTCCAAGTCACAACATGACCAAACCAAGAAACTGCTTTCTTTGCTTTGCTTTCCCCACAGCCTCACGAAATAGGGCCCAGAGAAGAAACAAATGCATGACCACACAGACATCTTTAGGCACACGCATGAATCCATCTTTTTAGACAAAGGGTAGCACACAGTCTTTTGGGGTTTGTCTTTTTTTGGTTTTTTGGTTGAACTAGGCTCAGTACCACAAAAATTATCTCATGAATTAGGATTCAGAAATCACCACATTATTAGTTTTCTTTTAATTGCCAGCACAGTGTCTGAAATAATTTTTGTTCAGAGTCCCACAAGGGCCATTTTAATGGTAGCTGGACAAGAGAAATACAAACCTTTCCAAGGAAAAACAAATGTTACGCAGATTGTCTTCAGCACAGGAGATATCCCTCCTTGTCATGTAACATTCATGTTTCTTGGGTTCTCTGCCATCCAGCTGCTGGCATTTGCTCAGGGTAGGATGACGTTGGTTCAAGTCTCTGCCATGCACAGTCCAGCAGCAGGATGCACACATCCATCATGGGTTAAAAACAGGACAGTGTGTCCACTCCTCTGAGGGCTGAGACCCAGACATCAGGGCTGGTTGGTGGATGGTAGCTGCCTTGGAATGAAATTGGAGTGCTGTCTCTGTAAGATAGAACTCTAGGCTGACTTCAGTGTTTATTCGTTACAAATAAGGATTGAAAATTATTTAAGGTGGTGGTTAAAACCTCCCTGGAACTTAAAATGAGTATGCAAGGTTTCTTTATGGTCCGAGGAAAAAAAAATCTTGTTCCATTGATGTCTTTAGATCAAGGATTTCTGCTGCTCTCCCAAGGACAGATAAGCACACACCATTAAAGTGTCTCAGCTTTGTTTTGTAGTAAATATTGTAATAAAAACTCTATTTCAGACTGGAGGCATTTGCTAAGCAAGGGTGAGGAACATTGATCTGAACTACTTAGCTAATCAACACTTCTTTTGCATGCTTATCTGGAAACTTTTGATCCTCCCAACTCCAGCTCCATTTCACCCATTACTGTAAGAAAGGTTAAGCTTGCTTTTATTTTTATAAACAACCTGATAAAGAAAAACAAAATTTTGCCTCTTTTTCAGTACTTACGAAGTTCATAAAGCCACCATCTGAGTAACATATTTGCATCTGACAACTGCATTTCTTCTTGATGGCTCAGTAAAGCAGCATGTTTGTAATGCAGATAACACATTAATTACTTTAGGAACTGACAGCATATTCCTGCATATTTTGCAAACTCTGAAGTCTGTTGTGCTGAGTAGAAGGATGCAGTGTTTTAATGTGTTTCCACTACAGATTGCTGGATCAGGAAGAAGCAAAGGAGACCTTCAGACAATGGGAAGAAAACAAAATGTCACAGGCCTTAGTATTGTTGGGAATTTCAATAACCCAAATAGCAGCTTCCCAATGAAGGGCAGTGGGGAACCCCAGAGTGATGCACTGGGAGAGTCCCTGAACCCAGGGAACCTCAGGAGAGGAGTGGAGAGACCCCCCAGGAGCCACAGCTGAGCAGCAGGAGAGCCGTGCAGGGCCAGCAGTGACAGCAGGCAAAGCACTCTCCCCATGAGGAATCCCCAGGGAGCGCTGGAGCCAGGAGCAGTGCAGCACTGGGCAGGCAAGAGGGGCACTGCAGCTCTGCCAGCTCTGCCAGGCAGGGATGGTCTCCAGAGGCACAGGTCCCTGTCCCCACAGATGCAGCTGCACAGCCAGAGCTCAGGAGGAGCGCTGCCATCCCAGTGCCAGCAGGAACAGCCAGCAGATCAATTCCTGCCTCTGAGCCTGGGATCACCAGCAGAATTTGGGTTTTTTTTTCTTCATGGGTCTATCTACATGGCACCAGGCCCATTGGAACAGATGTAACACACCAAGGGGGGAAGAGGAACTTAGTGCAAAAGTGAGCAGGGCTGATCAAAAGAGCTTTAATTTGGATTTGAAGGGGAAAAGAGATAATATTAGGTTCAGTAGAGATAAACCTCACTAGCAAGGTGGCACACAAATGTTTGATGGATGGTGTGAGGGTGGGGACCTCCAGGCTGGGCTGGGCACACTGGAGCCATCTGGAATCATCTGGAATATCTCTGTAAGGACGTGCACAGCGCCTCAGCCATCACCAGGGGATGGGATGCAGTGACAGCAAACACGCAGGGATGATTCATGGTCTCAGTTCAGGCTACTTGCAGGAGAGTAAAGACATTGCATTTTGATAAGGGCTCTCTGAATTAGGAGTTTGGATTTAGCTGTCAAGGGGATGTCATGAGTTTACCTCACATTTCAGCCCTGTGGTGTTTACTGTGGACATGACTCCAGCCTGGTGCACTAATCCAGCCACTGCATCACTCTGGTTATTTCTCAGTGTCCACACTGGATTCAGACCAACGGTGGAAATGAGAATAATTACAGGATGAGGTTTGGAAGGGTGAAGAGAATATGAGACCTCATTCTTCACTTACTTCAGTGAACTGCAGAAAAAGTTGGTGAATTCACAGTGATGCACTACCCATGGACAAATCCAACAGCAGGACAAAGCACAGTAGAATAGATTCTCTTCTTTTTCGAAAGATATACTTGGATTTTAAACCTTTAAATTTTCCAGGTTTCATAAAACTGACTAGTTCAAGCCTTTGTTGGCAGTTTATTTTTTTAGGTTGCTGTAGATGGCAATGTCTTTGATAAATTATCTTTTTTGAATTTCCTCCTAAGCCTTTTTTTCTTTCAAAGCTCATTTCAGTACTAACAAGAAACAAGCAATGAATTTACAACAGAGAGTTTTAAATAAAAAGAAGGTAAATGGCCACTACTACCCAGCTTTTCCAGGTCAAAATGGACAGTCAAATAATATCACTGTGATGCTACCTTTTTAAACTTTAGAAAAGATTTAAGGAAGACTAAAAATGCATGCTTAGCAAAAAACCATTAAGGCAGGCATTTCTGAAAAGGGAAGAAGTAATGAGTTTGAAAATATCTCATTATTATTAAAAAAATCCATCCTTATTTGAGTGGGAAGGAGAAAATATTAATATTTTATGACCTAACTCCCTAAAAAGAAATTAAATATTCTGAGTACTCTAATACTTCAAATAAAACTGCCTTTGCTCAAATATTTTGTGCTTTTCAGTGGATAGGGAGTATCCACAATATCTCTGTCTTACTTTAAATTCTGTCATAAGCTACATTTCAGTGATATTACTATAAAGCCTATAATTTACCTTCAGAAAACTGAAGGCAACCTGAATCATAACAAAAAGGAAACAAAATAAAAATGTTACAACTCTAAACTGAACATGGACAAATAGCCACTGGTCATTTCTCTTGTAATATATGCTCTCCAAAATGAAGAGGGATTCCCCAAATGTATATTTAAACAAGGTCTAATTTTACTAAAAATCTAGGATCATTTGTATTGAAGTTTGAAGGAAAATAGAAGATCCATTCCAGAGGATGTTAAATGATTCTGACATTTATTTTTCATGTGAGGCAGAGTCCACAGCTTCTTCTTCTAGAGAACAAATAAAAATGTTTTCTTCAAAATACCTAAAATACTTTGCTCCAAGCACAGTTTCTTCCATTTAATTAATTACATATATAGATTTGAAATCAGTTACTTTTAGGTGAAAGAAACAAAAAATTAAAACTAATCTTTTCTGAAATAATCAGGACAGAGCATTAAAGGTTAGGAAGATGCATTCATTTGTGAGTCAGGGAATTTCTCCACAAAAATATATTTCTGCAAAATACTGCAACACAGCCATTTTCTGGTGGCAGATTGCTTCTGCTGCTGATCTCCAAAGTGGCTGCAGTTCTGTGTGTGATGAACTGCTTGCTCAGTTTGCTTCTCTCCTTTGTACTCTCAGTCCTCTTTGCAATACACAGCTTGTCAGAATGATTCAGAAAGTGCCTCCTTCCCACCTTATACTTAAAAGCCCAGCATAAAAATACCCATTGAAACCCAAATAGTATTAATCTCTCACTTCTGTTCTGAATGCTAAAGATGAAAAGAGGAAAGATGTAATTTACCCATCGTCTTGCTTCAACTTAGGGTTAATTATATGTAATTATATATAAATCAAGAAACATTTGTCATTTTTCCCCAAAAAACATTCAATGATTGAGACACCAGAACTCTTTAGACAATCAGTTTTCTGCATTGTGATTATTAATTTTTTTTTGTGCTAGTTTAAAGTTTTAAAGAGTGTCTAATCTTAAACACTGGAAATTTCCCTTGTTTGGAGCTTGAATCCAATAGGTCTTCCTTCCACAGATCCCAGTCATGTCAGCAAGCAGGTTGTTGCCTGTCTTTCAGGCTGGCCTGTAATACACTTAAAAACAGTTATAGATTGTCCATCCGGTCTTCCCCTTTCAATTGTTATTTATTCAATTATTCCTTGTAAGTCATGTTTTCCATATCTTGATTATCTTATCTAGGTTTTCACCATTTAGTCCATGTTAGTCTGCTGCTTTCTTGATGCTGAACCCTGGGCTTTGGGCTTCAGAATACATGGAATACAGGGAATATATGGAATACATGTTCCAGGTAGTTTCTTTCAAGTGTCTGACACAGTATCAGCATTTTTTTTCTTCATTTTGGTGGGGGTCGTTTGGGGGTTTTGGTTTACTTTTTTAATGTTTTGTTGGGGTTTTTTTTCAGTTGGTGAGTGATTTAGGAGGGATTTTTAATTTTATGGAGTTTTTTCTTGGGTGAGGAGTGTTGGGTTTGTTGTGGTTTCTGTGGTTGTTTTTTTAGCAGAATGATACTGTTGGGTCTTATTAATGTCATCAAATTAGTGAAGGTGCTTTTTCCATATCCCCAACTTCACTGAATTCCTCTGAAGTCTGCACATTGTTCTGAAAAAGATGTGTGTTTCAAAATCATACCACATGATCTGATATGACATAACATCTAAAATCAAATCTATCTTCCTGTAATATTCTTCTTTTTGTTCTTCCAACTGCATTTATATTTGCAGGTTTTTCTACTTTGGGAGAAAAATAAAATAAATTGAGAAAGAAACTGCACTAAAACCTTGTAAAAATGTCCAAACCTGCAAATGTATGTGGGGAAAAAGCAGGCAAAGGAAGCATAGACAAGAAGTAATTACACCAAACACTTTTAATAAAGGATGGGCTTATTTGTGTGAAGAAAAAAAAATTCAAGCTCCATTAGATTGGTATTAGAAATAAATAATGTTTATTTATTTCACTGTGAAATAAAAAAGAGACAAAATTTCTGAACAATGTATTAGAGTTGTTAACATCTGTTTAGGCAGAGGAATTTATAGAGATCTGAATGTTGAGAAATTTTTGTTTTGAAGCAAGTAATGATGACAATATCATTTTCTCCAAACTTTCTGGAATAAGCTCTAGACAAATTACAAAGAGAACTCTTTCCTGCATAAGGAGGTCTTAAACACCAGTAACCTGGAGAGTTAAAATATGTTAGGGGAGACAGCAGAAATGTCAACATCCTTTTGTGCTCAGGAATTTAGACCTTCATCATGTTTCATTAGCTGAGGTGATTTACCACTGGAACAACCTTACAAGCACTACAGAGATTTCTTCACCACAAAACAATGTTCATGTTTATTTCCCATTAAAAACATGACTTAACTAAAAAAAACCACAAATAATAATACTGTGGCAATCCTCTGGGCAGCAGTGGGTTACAGCCATGCTGAGGTTACTGCAGCCATGGAGAGGACACTGGAGAGGTCCCACTCTTTTTGGGAGCTACTACAAGAAACCATGGTCAGAATCCAGTGATCGACTTAATTTACAATTAACAATTAACTCACCTAAAATGAAAAGGCAGGCTGAGCTAAGAGAAAGGAAAACAATGCTTCATTTTTCAGCTCAGCCCACTCTCACCTTTACCTGCCTATCAAAGTAAGGAATGGATGTAGGGAAGGAAGGTTTTCCGTCACTCTCTGGATAGGGATGAGGAAACTAAGGCTTTGGTTTTGCTGGGAAATCGCTGTGCTGAGGTGCTGTCATGTTTGTAATGCCATGGACAGAGCCCTGTGCTAACCCAGCTGGCAGCATCACAGATGACAGGAGCTGTATTCACCAAAACTGAAACTCTCCCAGCAGCTGCCTTGTAACACCCTGCCTGTAGCATGAGCACTGCCCAAATCCCTTCAGATCTGGAGATGGGAATAGATTGCAAAAATAATTCAACACCAAAGCTGGAAAACTTCCCACATATCACCAGGATAAATGAGGACTGGTTTAGAGAGGCTTCTTATTTCAGATTTTTCTGTTTCAGCTCTGGTTAGATATTATATGGTTCATTTCACCAGCACATCAATAGAAAGACACATCTCCTGAGCAAGGAAGGATGCCTGGCCCTCCTGGGGCAAGTGTGGCCCCTGTCCCAGCAGGGACAGCAGCACCATCTGCCCAGCAGGGCCAGGTTTCTCCCTAACTCATTCATGCACAAATAGAACATTCATGAAATTGATGAGTGAAAGTCTGGGATAAAATAGAAGGAAGGCAGCCCTACGTGGCTGTAAATCTCTCCTCACCCTGCTGACACGTGCACTGGATGGGATTTAATGCAGGGATCACCTCTCTGCAGGACCCTGATCCCACAGACAGGAGTGATTTGTTGTCAGCATCCCCTCCTTTGGTGAGGAGCAGGATGGGGAAAAGCAATTTCAGTTTTGTAGACAAGGGAATAGGGGTGAGGAAGCTGGAAACTGCCCCAGTGAGCTGGATTTGACCTCCATGTCTTCACAGTGCCATAGGAAGAGGTATTTTGCCTAGGCAATGTTTTTGGAGGGGATGGATTTATTGCAGCTTAACTGAAAATGCAGAGCAGGTTTTGTTCCAGTGGGAACTGTGCTGCTCAGAGACAGAGGGGCAAAAGCACAAGCTCTGAAAAACAAGGATCATACCATTACTCTGGGTATCCCAGAATTGCCCCATCTTCCTTTACCTGCAGTTCTCTGTGCTTTCTCACTGTCAGAGGGAATTGTGTCTTAATATTTCAGAAAGGTTTATGCAGACTAAGCCATCAATATTTGTGAAATACTCATGTAAAATGTACAAAGAACAGAAATGTCCTTAAGAAACCTAAATGGGGCAAGTTTTGACTGATATTCCTTCCACAAGGCTGATACCAGGCATTTAGGAATATGACTGATGCAGAATATTAAAATAACTGTTATATTAATGAAAACATATAAGGGACTGCAGCAACAGAGCCATGGCAGACCCTCACAGGGACCAGCTCACCTTCAAACAGGTGCATTGATGATGCCAGTTTACATCAGTGACAGAACAGAATAATCTTTCTTACAGGATTCTGGCTGAGAGACAAGTTCTACATCGGGGAGAAATGAATATGCACAAAACTGCTGACCATGTAAGGTACAAGCTGGCATCTCTGGAAGCAAATTTGCAAGGATTTGTTGGCTTGCAGGCAGATACTGCCTCTGCTGCTGCTCATTCTTTTGCCATGCAGTGGGAGAGGATGGAAGGAACTTTCTGAGCCCAGGTAAAGAATTGTCACCCAGCTCTTCAGCAGGACAGGGGAGAAGTGCTGGCACTCAGAGAGCTCCCAGTGCCTCAAGATGGATGTGGAGGGGAGCACTTGTACCCTGGCTGTTCCCAGAAGAGCAGCACAGGGCAGGGTGTGAGTGGATCAGAGCTGCTGAGCCTCCTGCCCACCCCACGGTGACATTACCATTCCTGTCAGCATCTTTGCAGCCGCACAGGGAGAACTGGCAGGAATATCAATTTTTCAGTGCAGCTGCAAGGAAAGGCTTTTGTTTTGTAAACACAATAATCAGGTGTGTCAGGTGTGAGATTTTCTTTGAAATTTGCCCTTAACAGAAAATTCTGAACATTGCTGCCCACTCCAGTCTAATTCAGACTAAATACATTTCTTAGGTGAAATTTCCAAAGAAATGAGAATGCTGCTTGTCTATCAGTTCAGCCAGACAAAACCAGGCAAATTTAAAAACAAGTAAAACCAACAACAACAAAACCAACAAATAAAAACCCCACAAAAAAACCAAAAAATTAAAAGGCATAATTTTCTTTTTTGCAGAGAAGTCTAAGGGAATCACACCACTCTCATTCTACTGCACAAAAAAATCATTACAGGAATCCAAATGTCAGTGGAAGACAAGGATCTGCAACAACTTCAGCACTCAACCCTCTTGAAAGGACTGAAGTCTAGGGTGCCAGAGGCAGGGGAGATGATTGTACAGAGAATGTGCTTTGCAGAGATTTTGGCAGTGAGACATGTGGGAAGAAGCAAGGAAGAGGCAAGACAGAACATCCCTGTCCTCCAGCCATTCCAGAAAGGAGAGTGTCAAATTGATTAGACACGGAGTACAAGTGGCATCTCTGTTTTACATTTTCTTAGAGCCAGGTCCAGAAATATCACCCAGGTGGATTCATACTTTGCTTACCCTTTCCAAAGACTGCTTTCATAAATGTGAGCCATCCTGGACATTTTCCTTTGTAATGCTCTGGGTTAGTAGCTATCAGAGTCAGAAAATTAACTGGAGCCCATTAATTTTGCTGGTCTGTCTATGGCTGTTAATTTTCATCTTCTAGAAAGCAAATGCCTTGTTACTTTATCAAGCTGTTATGGCTCCAGAGAGCTTCAATGCATATACAACATATATCCAATAAATGAGTCAGATAACATGCACAAAGAAGGAAGTATAATCTACTAAACCAGCTGACAAAACAGGTGTTGAAAAATTTCACACCTCAGATTAACTGATCTATGTTTATTAATTAATATGAAATACGATTAGCAATAACATAGAATGTAGAATCTTTTTCGGTTTTGCTTCTTAATTAGTACAATAAAATGTTAACTATTAAAGAAATTTATGTCCCAGCCTTATTACACTGGAATTTTCCACTGCTACGTTGAACCCTGAGAAAGAAAAAGCTGTGTGGTAATTCTGCAGTGATCTCCATCCTGAATAATTCAAAAGGGAAGTTCACTCTATGCCTGCAACTCTGATTACAGCGAAAGACAGTGGCACTAGACTGCCCACTGATTAAAAGCATCTCCAGCACCTTATTTATAATTAGGGACCTGAGAAGAACAGTGCAGGAAAATGGGTAAGTGTTCCTCAAATATCATAGAAAATGCTGGGGCTGTGGAGTGATAAATGACCTGACCTGTAATTCAATCTTAGCTTTCTAATGATCTCATTGATCAGTCACATCTCCCAGCTGTGATGCATGATATCATCTGAACCCTCTGCTACTGAGTTATGGCTTTGTTATAAATCCCACATTACCCATTATCCTTACGTTGAATATACTCTACCTTATTACAGTAGCACTCAACTGCCCTGACAGACTTGAGGGGCTATTGGTTTTCCTATCAGGAATTCTGGTTCTCAGAGGATTACAGATCAGCTAGGAGAATAAACTCTGAGCTGAGCACCTCTGCCTGACCTTAGGAAGGGGAGGATGAGATTGGGATTTGGGTGGTAGCCTTGGCCTGGCAAAGAGCTTGTGCAATTCCTTGCTCACACAGGCTACACACACAACCTTGCCCAGGGCATTTGAGCAGCTGAAGTGCTCCAGGGCGTGGCTGTATCACCTGGCAGATTGGGGAGCAGAGGGGTCTGAACCTGCTCCTGGCACTGGTGAGCAACATCCATGCAGGGCTGAACCCTCTGATGGAGAAGGGGTCTGGCTGAGGCTGCGGGAGCAGCTTCATTGTGCCTGACTGTCTTTATTTATATGGGGAAGGTGGGGTGGATCAGGCTCTTCTTCTTTAGAAAAAAAGGATATACTGGCAATAACAGTCCTTTTGCAGAGGGTGAGTTAACAGAACACCTTAGAATTCCCAGTGGGATGGAGCCCCCTGCACACACTTCACCATTGTGCTGGCATTGACAGGGGAAATGCCATCAGTTTAGGAGGGGAAAAATGTGCTTTGGGCTTCATTGCATGATGCCAAAATGGGTCTGTGTCCTCCAAATTGGCCTAAACTGGAGCATAGCTGAGCAGGGCTCTGTGTCAGAGCTGCCTGGGGGAGGGGCTCCTGAGACTTGAAACTCCCTCCTTCCCCTCTTCAAAACATCCAATTTCTTGGCAATGCTGAGGGCAATAGTGGATGAGCTCTGGGCTCAGTCATCCCCAGCGCTAAATGAGAGGTGTGTTGTCATTTCCCAATGCAGGGAGCAGTAGGAGTGGGGCTGCTCCAGGAGGGACACAGGCCAGGAGAGACCAAGCACAGGCAGACCCTGTGCCTTCAGCAGCCGGGCACAGAGCCCAGCTTCAGAGTGACACAATCCCTGACCAACAGCCTCAGGCAGGTCTCAGGGGCAGGGTCCATCAGTGCAGTCAGGAGCAGCAGGATGTGGAGCTGGTGACAAACTACTTTGTCCCTTACTCATTTCTGTGTCTTGAATGTCACCAGTCTCACCTTCCAACCAATCCCACCCAACAGCATGGCCAAGGACCTTCTTCTCCTTTCTCTCCTGTCTCAGGTCAGCTGTTCTGCTCCTGCTTTTGGTCAGCCTGTTTAAGATCAGTGTGTGTCTGAACATGATGAGGATGTGCCAGACTATGGATTCAACCCACGGAGCCAAGGAGGTGTTTGCTGCTGGTGGGTCTCAGAAGGCTGAGCTCACATGGGCTGTACTGAAATGGCTTGTCATGCCTTCCAAAAGCAGGAGCTGAAAAGAACAGGGCTTGCTCTTGCTTAGCATACTGATGTCTTCTGATAATGCCTCTGCAGCCCAAACTCTGTCTGAACTGTCTCTGCACTTCAACAGAAAAGTATGTTACCTTTTTTTCCCAAAGAATAGTGATTAATTAAACTTGTCTGAGTCAGTTTAATTCCTCTTTAAGCCATTTCTCTTATTTTAGAACATATGATTCTGGCATTGTGACATTTTAAAGTTCAGTGACAATTTGGGGGTAGTCTGCTCTGAAGAGTCAAGGTGAATTTTCAGTGAGCAATTCAATGACGCTTCAAAAAATTCTCACCAAGGTACTTTAAAAAGTCCAGTCAAAAATGAATTTGAAGCTGATGTCCTTATTCCAGCCATGAAAATCTTAGCCTCATCTGCAGAATGGCCTACATGCTAACCTCTGTGCATGGGGTCAGTAAAAAAAGGTGTAAGAAAAAAATCATTAGGACCTGTTCAGTGCTTTGCAAGAACAATCTGTGAATGATAAACAAGTACAATGGATATATATTTTTTTCCCACATAACTGTAGCTATTAATTTCTTTTTCATTTGCAGTGCTCATGCAATCCTTGGCTAATAAAGAAAATTTATTACTGCTAGTAAAAAGTGGTATCTTATCCTAATTTTTGAGTCATAGTAGATGTTTATCCATCCACCTGCTGTAAGCAGACAGGGCAATGAGTGAGTTACCTGCTCACCTTTACTGACCAGCTGATCCTTCCTAGAGAAAGACCAGTTTTCTTTCCTGAAAAGATCATCAGTAAAATGGTCAGAACTTTGTTATGTATTGAGGTCAGACTGGATAGTTCTGTGTATTTTGTTTTCAGTCAGTTCTACCACATCCATCTACTTTTAGTAAAGAAAAAATCCCAGCACATTGTGTACTCGTTTGTATGTGCTGAATCTAGTGGAAAAATGTGATAAGGTGGGAAGGAAAGAATAAAGTAAGATTCCCAGAGCCAGTGGATATAACTGCTAATTAAAAGAAACATCATTAGTTTCCTTCTTCTGTAAGTTAGGTGCATTTAATAATGTGAAAAGGAAAAAAAAAGCTGAAGCTGTTTTCATGAATCACACCTGAAGACATGACTTTTCTTTAAGGACACATTCCAAAAGGCATTAATGAATCTGCATCAACTTCTGCAAACTTTGGTTCAAACCTGAGAAGTTTCCAGTTTGCTTCCAGCATCCATTGTGAATGATGGCCACTAATGCTCTGGGTAAAGGCATTCAGCTCCAACACTTGGACATTTTATTTAGGTGTCCACTTCTAGCGATGTGTTTCAGTAGCTGCAGCAGGGGCTGGGGCCATTTGAGATGCCCAGCAGCTCCCACCTGGGCTGCAGGTGTTGGTCCAGAAGGGCACAGATCAGCCACTGCCCTGTCAGCCCCACACCTGACCCACAGGAGCTGAGAGAGCTGGATAAAGCCTTTGGCCCCAGTGGCTGTAGGGGGACCTGAAATGTCTGACTCACATGTGACTTTAGGCATCTAAATTCATTAGTTATGAGCTGAAGCCCTTCCCAAGTTTCTACCTGAGCTCTGGAGAAATCAGCAGTGTGCACAGGTCTCTTGCATCAGTCTTAGGGCCACATGAGGTGTTCCTCATTTGCAGTCTCCAGAGATGGAAACAGAAACAGAGGGTGGCCTGGCATTACCTCCAGGGAAGCAAAAATGCTAAAGGGTGAAGGCTGGGTAGGGTTAGAGTTGCTGAGCCAGTTCAGCACATTGCAGAGAAAACAGAAATTTCTCTCAATACTTCTGATTACAAGTTCATTTGAAGGCAGGAAAACACTCAGGGTGTACAAGACATGATGTTAACAACAAGCAAGCTTTGTGATCTGACAAAGGCAGGAACAGTCCTACAGACCTTTTAAATTGCATTTCCTCCCTGACAAAGCCATTACAAAGAAAAGCTTCCTAGTGATCTATATAATAGAGGAATAAACTGAGATGTGTGTTTTACCAAACAGGCCCAGTAGCACTGGAGCTGAACTGCCCCTGAGGACAAAACAAGATGCCACACTCTTTTCTGGACCTGTGTAGTCACACCGACCAATGCAAATGCACTGTGACAGCCAGACAGCCCTAATCACCATCACAAAAAGCTGTCACTGCCACATATTTATCCTCTGCTGACAAGACAGATTCAGGTCCTCTGGTTACTGAATCCATTGCATAGTCTGCTTCAGCAAGATAACAAAAATGCCAGTAGGAAGTGTGAAAGGAGCTGCCCCAGTTATCCATCCCCTGTCATGCACTGAAAAACTGTTGCTTCTCTGAGGCTTGAGGCTTGCTGGGGAGGGGAGAAGGGGCAGCCAGACAGGTTCCTTTTGGATCTGTGCTGAAACTCAGATTAACACCCATACCAAAGAAAAAAAATATGTGAAGCGCCCAGTGTGTCTGTTTTATCACTCATGAATATAAATTAAAGAGTTTAAGTGGTCCTTAAATAGCTTTTTGGACTAATACCTCTCATTATAATAGATTACATAACTGGCTGTTAGGAAGCCAAACTGTAAAGATTATTAAAAGCCTGAAAGCATTCAGCTCCATTCCTTACATTTTTTGTGTGAGTGCTTAACAAAGCTGGAATAGAATGAAGACATCCCCACAGACACATATTTGGTAACCATTAGATAACATATGAAGCAGAGATCCATGACTCCTTCTCCAGGAGCAGAAGCAGGTAGAAAATGATGTCAGAAAGCTGCATTTTGTGATCACAGGGCCTTTCCTTCAGGGATTCCTGGTGACACAAACCATGGAGTTGTGTTTCAGTTTGGATTATGTGAGCCTAACCTAGTCTATGCTATTAGACCTATAAGTGAGGTGTATCTTACCTTTAATGCTCTACAAATCAAGACACCAGTGTTACTTCCTTGTTTAGGCTTCTTCTAGCAGTGACTCTGTGGGAACAATTAATTCTTTCTGGTTTAGGATGTGTTATCCCACATCTGAATTCACCACAGAGCATCCTGGAGCAGCAACTGCCACCCCTTGCCAGCCAAACCAGTAATCTTCCTTCCCTTCAGAGGACAGCCTCTAGGAATATAAGCTTAGAAGACAAATGCAAAAATGTGTCTAGTTGTAAGATTAATGTCTAGGAATGGGTAAGATTGTTATGTAATTTAAGTGCCTGGCCTGGCAGATTTGTATGGGAACTGGGTATTTAAGAATGATCATCCTGATGAAGTTTTAGAAACATGAAGGTACTCTAGAGGAAAATTTGGACTTTTGAAGATAAAACAATGCGTATTTGATGCCCAATTATGTGTAAAACACTTGCCCAGAGTGCAAAAAGCAGAAAATCCTGGCATGTTCCTCGTTCTCTTCACCCAAGCAGAGCTCAGTGATTGGGCACCCTTGAGTGTGTGGAGCATGGTTTGACCTGCTTAGCTCCAGAGTGAAGCTGAAACACATACAAGTGAAATAAAAGAGAAACAATAGCTCTTGCAAGTGTAACTGCAATCGTGGGGTTTGTAGCTCTGTGGCATCTGTAGTTGCCATGGTGATGCTACAGAGCGCTGCAATAGTTACAGGTGTAGTTAAGGTTACCAATTTCATTCCATACCTTTCGATTCTCATACCTTTGCCCTACAAATACTCCCACTAAATCAGGCATGTACAATTCATTGTGAAGATATTAATCTGAATGTGTTCCATTTTCACAGTGCTTGAAAATAAAGCAAAGCTCACCTAGAGGATGAAGGTTTTATGATTGTTTACAACCAGCCAGCTATTTCCTTTTTTTTTTTAAGTTAAACTAGATTTGCTTAATCCATTTTACAGCTGTGTTAGAGGAGATGGAAAATACTGTTTTGCTTGAAAAAAAAACCAGTCAGATGAACCTATAAACAACTTACATGCCTTTAAAAGGCACAATTATAAAATTGTTTAAGTACAGGACTGCAAATTTAACTTGTGCATGTATTTGCTAAATTGGGTGTCAGAATCTGTAAATGTCATTTGCATATTCAGTTATCAGTCCTGAATACTCCCCTCCCACTGAATTCACAGCTGCATACCTTTGCCCTAGTGTGCACAAGGAGCATTCCCAAAACCACAGAACACCTAATGAAAGCAAAGAACCAGAGGCAAAGCAATGCAGTAGTTACATGGACTCCTGAGCACAAAAAGCTACCTTTGTGTGCATCTATCCCATTGTTTCTATTGTCACAGTATCTGCCAGCTTGGTTATAAATGAAATAAAGAATGAGTCCATCAAGAACCTTTACCTGCAGCATCAAACACGGGAATGAAGCAGGGTTGTTTGGCTAAGAGAGCTCCCCTGCTCTGTTTGTGACAGCCAGTGGGTGACAAGGCACACCCCTGGTGAGATTACTGCTATCAGACAGGCTTTGAGCCACCTGCCATCACATTGTTCGCCTGTTAGCAAACCCAGACCTGTGCTGTCACTTGAGTACAGGAAAGCCACTCTCTCCTGGTCCTGGGAAAACTTCTCATTACAGTGGTGACAGAAATCATCTCAAGGAGAGGAGCTCCCTGACAGTGACTGTTTTCTTTAGTGTTTTCAATGCAATTCAAGAGAAAGTGAGAAGAAAACAAAAACCTGAGATGATAGCAGGTGCAGTTAAAAGAGTCCAGGACAGCCTAAGATTGTCACAAAAAGAAAGAGCACAATGTGCTGAAAATACCAAATAGCCCTTCAGAGAACTCAGCTCCTTCCACCCACCCTCAAGCAGACCCTCTGTGGATCCTGAGTCTGCCTTTCTCTCTATGAGGACGTCTCTGTGCTCAGCTCTCTCCCTGATGATCAGAACAACTGATCAGAACTAAATCAACAACATGCTAACAGACCATACTGAGGGGGAGAAATTTTAAGAGCCCCATACTCAGTAGTTTTCTTTCTCAGACTCTGTCCTGAAGTTTGCTCAGTTTTGCCAGCTTAGAAAATGCGGAGGGAGCCAAATGTGAGGTAGCAGGTAAGCAAGAGAATTTACTACTCCAAATCTGTGGTAATTTAATAATATAATAACTAGGTATATCTATGGATTGGAAAAAAAAAGAAAGAAAAGAAAGAAAAAGTGTATTGTTGGTTTTACACTGGTACCAGTGGGAGTTGAGGTAGGGCTCAGTCTCACCTCCTGGCTGAGTTGGTCTCGGGGTCTCTAGCTGGTCAGAGTGACCCCGAGATACATTAGAAAGTCTCTTTTTCCAGCCCAGCAGTTGAAGAAGGAGTCAGAGCTCTTCAATTCTTGGTCTCAAGGTTGTTTATTGTATCTTATCTATAAAATTCTTTCTCCTGTCCTGCCGAGGTCTGCTCAGTAAGACAGTCAGAGGCACTCTGCCTGCCCCTGGGGTGGCATTATCTTTTTATACTAAAAACTATGTATACAATATTTACAATTACTTTCCAATACCTATCATCTGTGTTAGACAGTGAGCTTCTACTCTAAACCAATCTAAAAGTGCCAACATCACAGCAGAAGATGGAGGCCAAGAAGAAGAAGGAGAAAGGCTGGACACACCCAGATTCCTCCATCTTGCCCCCCGAGTCCCCATTCTAAAATCTTCAAAAATCTATTTTTTACCCCTTTGATAAATTCACTATCATTCTACTTAAACTTTCGTGGCTTTTAATTCTTCATATAAGGTTGGTAATTGTTTTTTTTCCAAAGGCACAGGAGTCTTGGGCTCTGTGCCAAGGTCTCCGAGCCCCCTGTCAGGGTCTCGAGTCCTCCAGGGCAGCCAGAGAAATTTCCTGGGTTCTGACAAGTTGGAAGTGGACACCCAGAAGAAGCACACCCATTCCTCTTCCCTGCATTCAGATTACTATCTCCATACCACAGTTTGACACCTCTTAATTGTACTAATTTTTCAGCTGGCCACCCCAATACTTTCTCCCTAGCTCTGCTCCAGCCTTCTTGTAGCAGAGGAAAGAGGACAATAGGAGACACTTCCATCCTGTCAGAAATATTTTTTTCTTACTGGGATGCAGGTGCCAAGGCCGTATTCAGCTCTGAATCCGCCTGCCTGTAGAAAGCTGAACCTTGTTCATTGACTTTCAGATCTGAATACAGTAAGGATATCACCGACAGGAAAATTTGGTCCTATTCCTGAGGTAGATGCTATAATATACCAGTATTTGTGACCTTTGAGGGTTATTTTAAATCTATTTCCTCAGTTTTTTTACCAGAAAGTGAGTGTTGTATCATGCATTTTTTAAATTCATTAATTTTCACAAATTTATGTGCTTAGCAAAGACTTTCACTGAATTCTGAAAAAGAAGAACTTTGAACAGAGATATTCATTACATGAGGTTTGCATTAGCCACTATATTACATTTCCATGGAACATGGAAATGGAAAGCTCAAGAGGTTAGTGCACATTGTATGAGTTGGGTGTCCTGGACTGACACAGATCCTTATGGACAGAGACCTGATTGCACAATCTGCGCATTTAATTGATTTCTTGGACGTTCACAATCATCTGTATCAGAAATTGAAATGGTTTTTGTATTTTTTGGCTTGTTTTTCAAGGGTCTTGGAGGAAACTCATTCTGGTTTATGACAGACCCTTATGAGTATGGGTATTGTAAGAAGCAGGACATTCACATTAATATCATGTACAGTGCTGGGCAAAATGTAACTGTTCTTTGCTGCCAGTTTCCAGTCTCTTGTTTCCTGACTGCTCAGCCCAAGCTGAGCCCAGGCTCAGCTCTGGATAGAGCTGACTTAGCTTTAAATACATCTCTACACTTGTCTGTTTGGCTGCAAGCCAAGCTCAACTTACATAAGGAGAGATGTTGCTGCTGTTGTACCCTGTTCTTTGCAGAAAGATGACTCAGTGAGTCCCCTTGTTTTGTGCTTCACTTGTACAGATTTTGTATAAAAGCAAGTTTATCATCGTTACTTCTGCAAAAGGACATCAAACTGACTTTTAATTTCTCTCTAGCTGATTGACCATGACTGCTCTTGCCCCAAATGAAAATTGGGAGTGCGTGTTACATTCAATGGTTTCAGCCACCTCATTTCTCTCCCTGGAGCTCCAAGCCACTGAAGCAATCAAGTGGATATCTGGATTTGATTTAGGGTTCACTCCAGGCACACACACAGTCAGGAGGTCCCTGTTGAGTCTGCAGCAGGCTAACTGTAACAGGAGCTGAAATAGAGATTTCTCAGTGCTGGGAGCCAAGGCCGCTGGCCTGGAACTAGCCCATGGCATGCCAAACCACAAATAAACCTCTGTAAACCTCATCCATCACAGTGACCCTTTCCTCCACAGGAACCTGGACAGCTGGAGCTGAGGGATTTCTGCATAGGAAGGCTGTGGCTGTAGAGCATTAGGGAAGCATTACTGGGGTTATTTGGTCACACACACAAATCAGTTGATTAGAAGCTGGACACAAATTCATTGCCTTTGTGATCCCTCAAATCCCACATGGTTATGATTTCTTTATTGCCAAAATGAAAGGTCAGATTGATTCTTGGTGTAATCAAGAATGCAACCCAAGAATGATTTTGGCCCCAGTTTTTTGCTAGTGGCTAATGCTTTACAGCAAAGGCAGTGCAGTTATTTGTGTTTCCAAGAATCAAAGAATGGGTTTACATGTGTGCAATTCAAATGTACACTATTTGAAGTACACAAAATGCTTATTCTCACAGGACCAGGCTTTGGACACTTCTTTAACATCAAGACAGAAATCAGTTCTGTGGAATTGCCAGCAGATCTGACAATAAAAGGCATATCTATGATGGAATGAATTTGATTATCTCTGTGCTTTTGCCAAGGAGCTATTATAGCTTACAATCCAAACTATAGCTAATGTCTGTGCAGAAGAATATTGTTTTCTGTTTCCACCATTTAAAAATAGTTCTGCCTCCTTCTGCCTTATCCCATTCTCTTTTTCATGGTGAAGTTTTTTGTCTTTTCAGTGGAAGGGCGCATAGAATTGATCCAGCATTCAGCACAACTGAGAGCATGAAAACCTTCAGAAAGAGACTGAAAGTACAGAAACCTATTTCCTTCAGTGCTCCTCCTTCTGATTTGTTCAATATTGCAGACATAATAAACTCTTATGCTACACGTCTCAGAAGAAAAGCTATGGAAACTGCAGAGCAAAACAACTTGGATAGAAGGAATGTAAAAACCAGGGAGAATTAACGACTGTTTTCAGTTTAAATACATTGATAATAAACACATATATTCATAAATCTGTTGTATTGCTCAGGCTGGAATGAATTTGCTTTGTGAATATCCCAAGCTTTGGTGTTTCTAATTTTTCTCAACCTAGTGTTGGTTGCATACCTATGAAAAGGAAGAGCCTTAACAGTCTTTCGGAAGAACTGTTAGCTTTTGCTCATTTTTCATTTTTCTTAGATAAAGTAAGTCACCTACTGATTATATGTTTTTGGGCAGTAATAAAAATAAGTGGACCTGAATGAATCATGGAGTTAAAACTTGTCCATGAATCATAATGTTTTAACTAGTAGTGAGTCATGCCAGGATGAAGCATCTGTACTGAGTAGCACCAGGTTTTCTGTCAGAAGGGCTCTCAAGCAAAGGATGTCATCATGCTGTCCCCCTGGGCAGCAGGGCCATGGCTGGTCCTGCCAGGGCTGCACAGGACACACAGCACCGAGTACACAATGCAGAATATACAATGCATATAATATGCAGAATATACAATGGATGGGGTTCCTTGTATGGCATCTAAGAATAATTCCTGAGAGCTGCAATTGTCTGAATCCCATATCCCAGCTGAGTTACTTGCAGCAGCCGCAAGTCCTATGAACATTACTGGAATTCTGGACATCACTATTTGATCCTGACAAGAGATGTCCTGTATTATTTGTTTTGTCAGCTTGTGTTGACAGCTTTGCATGGTCCAGGCAATAAAAAGGAGACTGAAAGCTTTCTGATAAGAGAAGATTAACTTTTCCTCCACCCCTCTTCATCACCATAAGCAAGGCGCATTGTGGATGTTTCCCATCTAGCTGCAGTTACCTGCCCTGTCTGCCTGGACACAGACAACACACTATGTAGACCAAAGAAAGGCACACTGGCTTTTCATGCCATTTATGCCTTTGCTTCCAATCTGGAAAGACCCCAGCAATGAACCACAGAGCCCAGCAAGTCCTGTGAGCTTTGCCATGATGCAGCAGCTCTATGATCAGAGGTCTTTTTTGCCATGGAAGAGTCTGCCCTCCCCTTGCTGTGTCTCCCTTGACTTGCTCAGCCAATAGGGATAGAGAAGCTTTCCGAGTCAGTGATTGGAATGGGATAAATAAAGATTCACAGCAAAACAAAAAAGCTCACTAAATGTGTCTGTTGCATATTTTGATAGGCATGACATTATGGCAATGAAGAGGTTGGAAGTTTATCTGTCTGTCTACAAGCTTGGTAACAATTTTTTTTATTTATAGTATATTTAACATTGCTATCTCAAAATCTTCTTTTATGGGATCACCTTTCATTCTATAATATGACATTATCATACTGCTTTGAGTAGTTTCTGGTTTTTGACTGAGTCAGCCCATTGCCTGTGTAGCCATGCTAATCAAAAAAATAGCCTCCCCACAAGGGTTACATAACTTCTCATACTTCTGCATAGGCCCATCAAGGAGGAACATTCAGACAAAGCCACATAATATACTGACCCCTCTCATTTTTTCCAATCTCATACATGTGTGTCCAGAAAATTAAGATTTCAGGTCTAAGCCTTCCTGTAAACCACTGCTAAAATTGTGTATCTTCTCTCTACCTTTCTAGTCCATTACCTCTTGCATGGTAAGAAGCAGGCTCTTTCAATAAGATCTCCTTTCTGTGTCTCCTTTAGATGGATCCACAATTAATTTTTGCCCTTTAGTCACTGCAGCTCATCCTTGCATCTTGCAGGCTTCTGATAATCATCCCTGTCATTTCCCACTGACCTCAGACCAGAATCAGATGCAATTCAAGGGATATTTTGCCAAGGAGCTTCTGTTTTAAGGCTGTGAAAAGAGCAACATCTCTAAGCTGCCTTTTGCAGTTTGTATCTGCTCTACTTGTTGGCCTTTGCATCCTGTGAGCAGCTTGACCCAAAGCTTGTTTTAAACATATTACCAGCTGCTCTCTGACATGGCTCTGCTCTCTGCTCTTGATTTGTATGTCAGTGGCAATGACGTTTCTTTGATTTCTGTGAGAACCAGGGCTTAAAATAAATGATCACAGGAAGCCAGTGATATGTCCTATATTGGAGGTGGTTATGGGTAAAAGTTTAAGAAACTTTGCTTTAACATTCTTCTGCCTTTCCAAACCACTTTGCTTTCCATGCAGCTACAGTAGTCTGAATTCCTGTTTTGACCTTTCAATTCTAGCACTGTTTTTGTATAAGTCCCACCGTTCTTGATTCTACCTTTATAAAGCAATGTTCAGAACAACAACTCCGGGATGAGAGTTGAACCAAATTTGCCACTCCCACCTTTCTGCACAGGATAATCACTGAACAAATGGTCTAAAAACAACTTGAAGAATCATAGAACCACAGAATCATAGAAGTCAAGAAGAAATCAAGAAGCCATGCAGACCCCTGCCATGCAGCTGGCAGTTTCAGGAGGCTGACATCATTTGTGACAGATGGATGAGATTTGTTATCTCATCCTCAAACCTTTTGGTGAGTTTAACCATCCTACACAATATTTCTCCTAAAGGCTAATCTAAATGTCCCTTACTATAATTTAAGGCAATCCTTCTTGTCTGTTTCCAGGCAATACATTCCATTTCTCACTGAATCTGTAACACCCAGATATGTGTTTCACAGACGCTTCCAGAATTTCCCTCTCTCTGACACGAGTCTTCTCTGAAACAGAATGAGTGTACAGAGTGTATCTCTTTCCTGCTCTCCCCCAGCCTCTCTTGAGGACATCTTATCTTGATGTGTGCTACTCCTTGTACATCTGAGCAGTTAATTTGTGGAGTTAATTGTACATCATTGCTCACTTGCTTGTTTCTCCCTGACCTACTTACTGTTAGAATAAATCACATCAACAGACTCACACGAGGTGTAGGAACTGTGTGTGCAGTTGAGTCCTGGGAGGCTTATGGGGCTCTTTCCCAGGCTGGAACAATGAACCAAGGATGAGATGCTGCTATTCTATGCTGTAACAACAGAGATGATGGTGTGGATGTCTTCATATGTAAATTACAAGAAAATGTTGAATAATGTCTTGAGGTCCCTTGCACAGTTCTGTGATCATCCACAAGTGATGCCAAAATTCATCGTTTTACATCTTTAAAGGTGCAGACCAGCCTCAAAACTGGTTTCAATCTTCTTCATGGAATCATTCAGCAGAGAGGAGTAGGCAATGAAATCCTGCTTTTATGACACCATCATTCAGAAGGAGTGGTGTCACCAGCTTGAGGACTTTCTCCTGTTGTAATCTAGATGTGCATAAATTAGGTCCCAGTTTCTACATAGGTAGGAGTAACTAAAACAGGCCAATGCTCATTCATTGCCCCTAAGGCCAAGCAGCATTGCACCTGTGTCATCCATGTGGATAAACTCTCCATCACCATCAGAAGAAAAAGATGGTGGCACCAGGTGAGGTGACTCGGGTCTGTGGTGGGGTCTTGCCAGAACCAGGCCCAGGCTGTGCTCATTAGAGGCAGCTGGTGCAGACCCCAGGGTAATAATCAAATGTGGAACACTCCTGGCCATCACTGCAGCCAGTCCCACTCTCTGCATAACACATTTGCTGAGATGTAGCTGGCAAAGACCTTCAGGTCTACCTCAGGCTATCAAGGAATGCTACATCCTATTCACTGATGTGCTGCACCTTTCAATCAGTGAAATGTGTTACAGCACTTGAGTTTAAATATCCACCTTCTGAAGAAAGGGGAAAAGGTAAAAAGTAAAACATCTGCAAAAGCATGGCTGAACCAGAAGGTCAAAATTGTTGTAGGGCAAAAGACTGGCACTCTACACCAACTAAATCAACTTCCCAAGCCCACTCACTCTCCTCATCCCCTGCATGAGCTTGTAGATAGTTAAATTTAGCTGCAAGAAATTCTCTTGCAGGCTAGTCTTCATGATTAAATGAAATCATTCTTTGATTAGGAGTACAGAAAAAATTAGGATGAGTATCACGAGAGTAAAAATGGAAACACAAGTTAGATTGTGAAATGAGTCATCTGGCAGAAGTATGTAAACAAAAAACAGCAGGCATCCCAGAATAGCTCCTCATGAGAGAAAACATCATAGTGAC
This sequence comes from Camarhynchus parvulus, assembly GCF_901933205.1. Classification (NCBI taxonomy): domain Eukaryota; kingdom Metazoa; phylum Chordata; class Aves; order Passeriformes; family Thraupidae; genus Camarhynchus; species Camarhynchus parvulus. The sequence continues at coordinate 143,118,760 of NC_044572.1, forward strand.
TGAAATCTAGGCATGCAACTATTGGAATGAACTACAGGAGATTTGACACATCTTGGCAGATATTTGCACCAGTTTTTGTAAGCTTTAGAAGCATTTTGGAAAAAAAAAATCAAAATTTGGTGCAAAATGATAGCAATATCCAAAGATTACAGAATAAACAAAGGAAAGTTTCATCACTCACTTATAACAAAGATGCTACAGGTCAAACCACAGCCAATATTTTGTCATGATTTAGCCAGTTATTTCCTCTTCAGATAGAAACCACTGTATGAAATGATAACAGATGTGATTTTTACAGTGGTTAAAAACCTTTTAGCTATTCACCTTCATGGAATGAGCTTCTTCACTGACTGCTTGACAGGTATAGGTAATTGATGGATTATTCAGGAAATTCTACCCAGGCAGATGCCATATGCCAGAAGAAGAACTAATTTCTACCCTTGCTGCTTGGCTTATCTCTCCTGTCACGTGCAAAATGTTGGCAGTCCTTAGTAAGAATTGTTTATCTTAATAAAATTATGTAACTTTCTATAAATTTAGCTTAGCAACACAAAAACAAATGCCCAAGCTAGTGCATGGCTAATGCAACCCACCATATGCTCCCTTTTACAGGCAAACTGCACAACCATGGATGCCCAAACAGCACTCAGCACAATATCCACACTGTTTTGTCACTAAGTCTTTATTCCACATTTTTGGAAAGACTCAGCTTTCAAGTTATTAGATAGCCCTCCTTTTGCCACTGCTCTGGATCATTCCTGATCCATTAAATCGCTACAAATTGCAAACAGATAGTGTTAATATTAGATGTGCCTGTTTCCAATTTAAAATTAGAAATAAAAACCCAACAATCTGCCTACTGGTGGTGTGTTCCTAAATTTTCCAGCTAATACTGTGTAATAATTTTCCTTCATTTAAGACAAGCAATTTCCACACTATTTGGAGACTCCTAGCTCACATTCTTTAACAGAGATTTTCATTGATGCAGCTTCAAAGATCCACATTCCACAGTGTAGGACTGTGCATCTTCTTTGCTTTTCAGTCCATAGTGCTTTATTCTCTGTAAGAAAAAAAACATTCTTCTAACTGACATATATCAAATCTTAGAAAAAATACAGCCTACAATCTGCTAGGAGAGAGAAATCATCGACCAAATCAGTTCTGAGCATTGTCATTTTTATCAGAGAAAAAGTTTATACATTTTATTTCCCCTCTGGAGGCTGGTACACATGAAAGATGAATTAGTTCAATAAAAAACTTCAGTGGAGAAAACTTGTTCTTTAGCTCAAATGCAAGATCTTGTGATTTTAAAGGCTCCAAATACAATTCTGCTGATAGCTTAAGTGAAAAAAGTTACCAAAAAATAACCCAAATTCAGAAAAAATACCTCAAATGTGTCTTTAACTAATTCCAAAGTCTTTCCTATAAATGTAATTTATGAACTTTGTGGGTTTTTTATTATGTGTAAAATAGTAGTATGAGCAGCTTCCCCCTTCCTGGCTGGCAGCAATGCTCATCTGAGCCTGTCTCTTGGTCATCTTCACTTCACAGAACATCTCTATGACTTAGTTTGTACAGATAAAATTAAATCCTTCAGAGCATGTGCCACCAAGGGCCTGAATGAGTCTAAAACAAAATAATCTCTTAATGCAGATTCATCTCTGGCTTGGGGCAGACATCAACAGATTAAGTGCTGATTCCTGTGCCTGCAGGTTAGGCTTTTAGTCACAGGTGTTGTATTATTGGCACTCATGGTTCGTACTGGAAGTTATCAACCTGTCTCTGTACGCAAAAATTTGGGTCTGTTTTAGAAACCTCGGTGCCCTGCAAGGCCTGTGTGTGACATGAATTCAGGCAGCACCAGCAGAGATCACCAGAGCTCAACGAGGCCTGGGCTGTGCAGAGGAAGAAAGGGATGACAAATATTAATATATAATTAGCCTTCAACCACGGGCAAAATTCAGCTTTTGTGAAGGTTTTATCAGTTTTGAAATTCAGCTTCTTTCCTAGGGAGAACTTTGACCCCCCCACCCATCTGAAATGCTCTGTGACTGAGGTCTGTGGGGAGGGAAAGAGGTGTGAAAAGTCAGGGTATTCATCATTCAGCAATCCAAATGCTGCTTTCAAAATGGATTCATCATAGCTTTCCACTTCTGATATCACTGAATATATACTTTAACATTTGCACAGGCTACAGTTTATGAAGACAATACAGAATAATGTCAATTCACTAAACACTAAAAAAGGTCCCTTGCATCTTTTATTTCTGTCAAATAGCAAGAATCCCAGCAAGACTTGCTGGTGTTTCCATGTAGGACCAACACTGGAATAAAGCCTGCATGTGACAAAGCCACAGAATTTGGTCCTCCTTTGGTGAAATGAGTGAATTGGTGCTGGAGTTAGTTCTTGCTTCTTTGTGCTTCTTAGCAGCTTCTGTGAAGAAAGACACATTCCCAGGGAAGATTTAGAGGAAGACTTAAGGTTCTAAGCAATGCTAAATATGACGTGTGGCCATGATGTTGGGATACACAAGGCACAGGGAAATTACATGGTGCCATTTTTGATGCTTTGGAGAATTTCTCTCTGTCAAAGACTTCCTTTTATCCCACCCAGGAGTTTATAATTACTGTTTCCTGCAGACTTCAGTGACCAGGCCCTCTGAATGTGTAGTGCCAGGGATCCCTTGGAAAGTGCTGTCTCCCATCTGATGCTCCTCACTGTCCTCATCTCTGCCTCAGCACCTTTTTCTCTTCTCCTCTTCTGATTCAGCTGCTTTCCGATGCTGTTCCAGTAGCAATAATGAGATGGTGCTAATATTTGTTTTCTTAGTGCAGGGCTAAGCCTTTGAAGAAATAGTGCATTGTGTGATATGAACTATTTTGATGTATTTTGACACACAGCAAGGGAATTTCTTCACTACTTTCATGTGCTTTATGACAGTTCCTGAGACATCAGCATATCCTGGGAGTAGGGAACTGGCATATTGTCTGTGAGCCTTGAAAAAAGTGCAATTCACAGGTAAAGGGAAATGAAAATATTTTTTTAAACCCCAAAACATAGCATATATAATACAGGAAGTTGATCTACAACATTTAAATACTGTTACCTCTCCTTAAAAAATCAGGGAATTTGTAATAAGTCTCAGTGATCTGAAGTCTCTTCTAGAAAGAAAGAGAATCATTATTGCTCTTAAGCTGAAATGCTGTTCTCTTGGATTTGATTTAATATCAGTCAATTTACTATCAGTTCTGGATTTCAAATCTGTGATACTATTGTTAAGGGAAAGATTTTTCCTTATCCAGGTGAGATTCTCCACAGTGACATTTTTTCAGCCACTCCACTTGATTATTCTTGCAATTAAAAAATATCTCTTAATGTGTATCCTAAAGCTTTCCCTTCATAGTTTCAGGCCACTACTTCTTATCACATCATCTGCTGAAATTTATCTTCTTTATATTTATTGTTACTCTGAAGCTATATATAAACTACCCCTCCTGAATCTTCATTGTAATAGATGGTAAAAATTCAGCTTCCTCTATGTCTCCACTTCTATCTTTTTTGTCACCCTTTGTATTTCTTTGTTTCTCTGCTGCCATCCTAGCAGGTACCATTCTTTTGCTGACAAAACCTATTTTTTACCAATGACAGAAGAAAAGGAAGAAGAAAGGGCATTTTTTTAAACTCTCGCTTTTTCCTTTACAAAGTCATAAAGATTAAAGGCAAAATTCTTTAGTTCCATTTTCAACCTGTGGTTGTTCCTATCTTTTGGCAACCAGGAAAGATCATAAAATGCCCAAGCATTATAGACCTTATAACAGTATTTGCTCTTTGTAGCAACACTGTTTCATACTCATTACATTTTCCCTTCCAGAACATTTCTTCAGAGACGATGGTACAAAATTTAACCGCAATAAGAACCACTGTGGGAAAAATTGAGCAATCCAGGGACACTTTTTTCAGCATATCCTTCAGAGACATGCCCAGCAAAGGTCTGTAGTAACTTAATGTTTCTGTTATTAGAGATGGAAGTGTGTCTGCATATAAAAAGTGAAGTGTTCTTTGCAGAAATGTGGCTTTGCAACCACTCCTTCACACAAGCAAATGTGTAAATTTTTAGAATGAGATGCAGATAGACAACTTCTTCTAACATTTCCCATGGAAGCTTAGTTCCTAAAGACCCTTGGCTAAATAAATATTTTATATGCATTTTCATGTCAGAATGAGCATCTTTGAGTCTTTTCTTCTTGCACTTTACATTTTTATGTGAATTACTCAATAGCTTTGCCAATATTTTTGTGTCCTGGTGCACTTAAGTCTCCTCAGGAAAATATTGATATCTGTCATCTTTGTTTTTACCAAATTGCAGTTGTTCCTTGGCAATATGACAAATATCAGATGTACCTGATTTCCATTGTTTTATTTTGCAGTCCAGATTATTGTACTGTTAAGCACAAATATTTTTATGCTTTCTGTGCACTGAAAATTCTTTTGGAGAACCTGGGGAATTTTCTGCTGCTTCTGAGACCCTGCTGTCTGCTGGGGACAGGAATCTGCTTTTATTCCAGGATTTGGGGTTTTTCTTCTCTTTTGTTGTCAGAGGATGTAAAACAGGAGAAGAAATAAGCAGCACCAGATAATTCATCTACAAATCCTTTACTATTCTTAGCTTCTGATTACTCAAATCCATAAGAATAATCCAGTTCTTACTGTTTATTCATATTCATGCTAAGTTCAAAAAGAAAGTCTGGACTGAAAAGAAATGGTGTTTCTTCACAATCCATAATTCTCTCTCTCCCCTGAGCATTCACCAGACTCCACAATTATATAACTATGTATTTTATTTACTTTGTTTACTGTGTTCTTTGCAGCAGCTATCAATTCATCTGCAGAATTCACAAATGGAAGGCATCTAATATTGTCATATTGATAAATAAATACTAGTTAATCGTGAGGTGAGTTGGAAATATATATCCTTTTGCTAGGAAGGACTTGTCTGGTACATAGCATACTAATTTAGTATTGTGTTACATAAGTATATATTATATAATAATAAAATATTGGATTGTGTACAATACCAAAATTGAGGAAGGGTTTCAGGCTTGGAGAAAACTGATTTTGGTTTTGCTGTATTATGTACTATTTTGTCTCGTTATCACAAGCACAAACCTCCCAGCAGTGAGTCGTGGAATCACAGAATACTTTGAGTTGGAAGGGACCTTAAAGATCCCCTAGTTCCCACTCCCCTGCCATGGGCAGGGATACCTTCCACTAAACCAAGTTGCTCAGATCCTCATCCAACTCAGCCTCGAACATTTCAAGGGATGTGGCAGCCACAGCTCCTCTGGTCAGCCTGTTCCAGGGAATCTTTGCACAATGTCTGTGGGATACAGCGAAATAGGATGAAAAACGTGTAGCAGTGGGGGGAGAAATGACGTTGGAACTCCTGTGGGCAGACCCTGGTTCAGCACTGCCAAAAGCAGCCCCTTGACTACTTATAGTGGGGTGTTCAGACCTTTTGCTGCACTTTATCTGTTTCATTGCTAATACTGATCCAGAATGTACAGTTGACTGATTGTCTCTTAATTACCTGTCATTAATATAACTTTAATCATCCTTGATCCTGATGTGAAATAAACCTCTTAAATTGAGTAGGGTTCCCCTGCAGGGGTCACCATCACTCATTATATATTTCCAGGAATGAATACTAATTACTATGAACTAAGTTAATGAAATACTTTGGTCTTTAGTCTGGCATGCTGTGGTTAAATCCAGCAGAAGGTAGAGGCAATTTTAACAAGAGGGAAATGGAACTTCTTTACTTTGTAGGTAATCATGCACTGGAACAGGTTGTCCAGAGAGGGTGTGGAGTCTCCCTCGCTGGAAATATTCCAGAATCATCTGGACACAATCCTAGTCCATGTGTTCCAGGATGACTCTGCTTGAGCAGGGAGGTTGGACCAGATGACCACACTGTGGTCCTTCCAGCCTTACCCAGTCTGATTCTGAAAATACAACCAAGGTGAGGAAATGTGCTTTGTTATGTGTTGTACAATACCTGCCTCAGTGAGGCTCTGGTGGTTTTGAGGATGTCCAGATGAACTGAAACAAAAACACTGAAATTGTATCATTTACTGACTACCCACAATGCAGCCATCAATAGAGATGGTTATACAGAGTAAAGAGGAATTACCTTAATCTTTTCTCTCCCTTTCTTTGATGTGCACTAGTTAAGAATAACAAAATTTATATATATATACATATTCTTATAGGTAATAGAAATATTCTCCTTAATCTCGGCAGTAACTGTTGTCCTGGGAATCTTGGTTGATGTAAAATGTTTCATTAACTCCAGATAAGTACAGAGACATTTAACTTCTAGGTTTTAAGGCATTTTGTGATGCATTTCACAGCAGGCAGGAATAAAACAAAACAACCAAGAACTATATTTTTGTTCAAATTATGACTGTGGGAAAATAACAAGTTGGCTTGCTTTAATTGTGTTCCCAGCCCTCACCAAAGGGTTTTTTAAGATAGCACTCGATTGTCAGCAAGATACCGTAGAAATGAGCATGGTCTGTGTGGTCTCAAGAAAGTAAATGGCTTCATGCTTTGTTCTGAGAAATGCTGTCATTTGGATTTGAACCAAATGGCTTCACAGGGAAAACACTGCTGCCTTCTGCCAGCAGGCTGCAAACAAACACCATGGCTGAAATTCATCTGAGTATGGAGAAAGCTAATCTGGTGCCTGTGCTCTTCTGAAAGCTTATACACAATACTGAATAACCATTGCACTCTTCCCTCTCATTTACTTCTGAATGCCTTTCTCAGTTCTTGGAACTATTAATTACAAGGGTAGATTTAATTGTGGCCCTAAGTGCATTCCAGATCCTTACTGCTGGTTTTTGACTTGAAGGACATAAAATCTTTATGACCCTGCAGGAGATTGTGACTTCTGTTGCTTCTGCATGTACAGCAAGAGCAAACAGGCCACCAGATGGGACTACAAATCCTGCCAGTTGTGTTCCCACAGCTCAGGAACCCAGAGAGTGCAAACTCAGAGAGCTGGATGGTCACTCAGTGCTCTGCATTGCACCAGGGTGAAGGGTGGCAGGATGATCCCACTGATCCACACATCTCCACTGGATCTGGAGCAAGTGAGATATTCCACTGAGTAGGAATGGCTGTAAGAGCTCAGGCATATCAATGAACTGTCACGACACTCAGCTTTGCAGAAACTCTTCTCTTTTTCCAGAGGTTTAATTCTGATCTGAGTTCCAATGGTCCCATATCAAGAGAAGCCCAGATTTACATCAGTGATCAAGATCTAAAAGTCCACCTTCTACCATATGCTCTGTTAAGTGAGAAAACAGGCTGACTGGCACTTCTATTACTCCATTCTCCATGTCTTGATGAGCAAATCCAACAGAGGTGTCATTCACGTGACAACATGATGGCAAAACACAGTGGAATTTCTCCACGACCACTCTTACTGAAAGAGAAAATGGGGATGGAAAGCAAAAAACTTCAATTTTGCAGAGTGCCATTTTCAGTTCGCTCCAGAATGCCATTACTATATAACAAATGTGAGCCGGCAAGCATCTGCTTCTTAGCAGAAAATTGAAGTATTTTGTTGGGGCTGTGGATAGTTTAATATCTGTGAGAAATCAGCTGCAGGAGGTAGGGAGGAAGGAAAAAATTGCTATAGAGCTCGTGCAGAGAAGCAGGATTGTCTCTGCCTGCTTAGAATTCAGAGCAGAACTTCTGCATTCTTACTAAAACCAGGAGCTTTGAGACATTGCACCTCAGTCAGATTTTGTCCCACATCATGGGAATTTAGCCATCTAAAAATTAAGCTAAATTTGGTCACCATTGTGAAAATTCACTGCCTTCCCCTTTCTTTTTTTTTTTTGAGGAGAACAAAATGCAACCAATTAACCTCCTGCTAAAGGGATCACACAAATATCTATGGATCAAAGAACGTGAGGCAACCTTAAAAAGCTAAATTGACAACAATTCAGCAACAAGTCACACGAATAAGCAAGTCCCATGAATAGAATAGCATTTGATGGCCTGGAATGGAAAAAAGCAGCTAGTGCCAGCACAGGAGAACTAGTCTGCTTTGCCATGTTCTTAGATTATATAATAAGAAAGCATAAATAGAAAGACAAGCAAAGGTAGCCACAGAACCAGAATAAATATGAGATCAATGAACCATTCCACACTTAAAAGCTCTTCACCCAAATGGCTCTGGGACATTAAAAGCCAGCAGTCTATGCCTTGTGTTAATCTGCAATAAAAATAACTACAAAGAGCTGTATCTGATCTGGGAACAAACCTGTCCTTTACCTTGTATTTGTGTCCCCTACCCACACCACAGACCTTTGTACTGCAAACTGGAAAGCTGCTAGAGGGTCTCCCCACAGCCTTCTCTTCTCTAGGCTGAACAGCCCCCAACTCTGTCATCCTGTCTTCACAGCAGAGGTGCTCTCTCCCTCTGATCATCTTTGTGGTCTCCTCTGGACTCAGCCCAACACGTTCACATCGTTTAATGGAAAGATTTTATGGGCCACTTGTCAAGCCCGTTGAGATCCCTGTGGATGGCACCCCTTCCCTCCAGCATGTCAAACAGAGCACACAGCTCCGGGTACTTTGGTGAACTTGCTGAGGGTGCACTCAAACACTCAATCCCACTGTCCATGTTGCCAACAAAGATGTGAAACAGCACAAGTCCCATAAATGTGAAATGCATATACAGTTCCTTGTAGCTACGACTGAATTCCACCCTTTCACCATTTTCACTGCAGATTGTGCTTTTTGATTGTTATTTTCTCTCTAGTTCACAAGCAAAAGTACCCAATACTTCCTTCTTATTTTTTTTTAAACCTGTCAGGCTGACAATGGAAACAAAAATGTGAATGCTCACAGTCTTACTGAGCTGATGCTCATCAGCATTCTCAGTCTGAAATCAAATTATAACTTAAATAAGAGATTGTTAAATAGGGGAGCCTTTGAGACTGGGATTTTCTGTTTTATGTAGTACCTAGAGAGCTGACCATCTATGCTTCATGAAAATATCCTTCCTTTGTGGAAGAAAAGCCCTTTGAACAGAGGAAACATGAAAAAAAATTAGTCAGAGAGGTTACTGGTGTTAGTCTGTTCCTGTACAGTTACTTGATAAAATCCAACAGGAATTAATTGTTTGTACATAAACTTTTGCTGATGGCCAGAAGCTAATGCCTGTTTAACCTCTTGGGTGTCAGTTTCCTTTGCATATTTGATTTTCCTGGTGTAGCAGTTTCTTACTAAAGGAGGAAGGATGCAATTTGAAATTTCTGACGGTGCAAAAAAGCAAGTACATGGTTCTGCCTTGGACCTTGAGTTATTTAAGAGAAAAGAGGAGCTTGCTGCTTCTCTTTGGCAAGAACTTTAAGGGGGTCAGGTGCCTGATTCCCTGTGTAATTTCAAAAGAAACTTTAAAAGTCAAATCAAGCTCATGAGAATAAATGCAGATTACTCACAATTTGGGGTGCCAGGTAGCTACTGAAGGCATGTCCTGTGTTTGGGCTGTCTCTGCCCATGTAAGCAGCAGGGGCAATAAATTGATTTTCCTCAAGTCTGATTTTCCTGCAATGTTAATTGGAAAATGATCTCCCTCTCATCATCTTGATCCATTAGCATTTTTATCCCAATTTCTCTCATCAGTTTGAACTGAGGAACAAGCAGCTGAGAGGCTGTTTGGCTGTTACCAGGGCTAATGCACCACAGCTCTCAGAAAAGTGAGGGAAGCGACAGTCCTTTGTCCTTATACATAGCTGGGATATGGCCAGGAAAATAATTGGGACTGAAGAGACCAAAAATACATCTCCACACATTTAAAATCCATCAACAGGAGAGACAGAGTTTAAACTGTTCATGGAAAATAATGAACAGCCTTTTTCCACATTCACTTTGAGAAGTTTCCTCAAGAATATCCTTCATACAGGTGTAAGTCTGTCAAGAGCAAAGTCCTCCTAATTCCCTCTATTCCCAGGGCTCCCAGAGTATTTCATTTTTTATAGCAAGATTTTCATCCAGAAGGCACCAATTAAAGTTTGAAAAAGCTGTATCAAGAGCCTCATGGAGTTCCTCCTCTCTGCAGCTTCCTCTGGGATGTCAGAGCATTGGGGAATCTTGCTCCATATTTTCAATGCCCAAGCCACCAGATGCACGAGCTTCTGTGCCATGTTTTGGGATTAAATAGGAAATTTTCTGAGGGGAAGAAGACACAGAAACATTTCTAAGGTAAGAAATGAGACAAACTTCTCCTGTGCCTTTGGAAATGGCTCCACGTGGGCCTTTCAAGCTTTTGCCACATGTTTTATTAAGGGATGTACACTTCAAAAGCTGTTATTTCTCTTCAGTAGTTTCCTAATGCACTCTCCACTGCTCTCCCCTCATTCTCAAATGAATTTTTACCTTTTGGGCATCTTGGGCAGAAGATGATTCCATTAAGGGCTGGCAAGCTGGAGCACTCCCAGGATGGCATCACTCCTGCCCACGCCTGGCACACCCCTTAGCAACACTGGAGAACATTTACTGCACATCCTGCTATTTATGTTTCATGGTTCACATGTTGGCTTTCTCTCCTGTATCCAAGTTTTTCTGTTGGAATTGCCTCACGTTAGATGTCCTGTTAGTGACGGCAAACACAAGTCCCTATCCTGTCCCTGGGAACTAAGCAGGAAAATTATTTCACCTGCTGCAAGAGCCAGTTTTTCCTGCTTATTTTTATGGAAAGCTGCAGCACCTGATTAATGTCAAATATATCCTCACTGTTAAGTAAATGCCATATTCTCAGATACAGGAACTTCAGCAAGGGTGCTCCCAACATTTAAACCTGATAATGCTTCACCTGCAGTGGTTTTTAACGCAGTGGACCATCCCATTCTGTACAAAGTCCTGCCTTCATTGCCCTCTTGGCACATTCCAGACTATCTCCTTTCCCTTATGTCAATGTCATATTTTCTGGAAAAATCCCTTTGCCCAGGATTCTTTTCCTGGGAAGCTGAGAAGCCTCAGAGAAAAAGGAAAACAATATATCTCATTTGCTTCTCCTGTGTTTGGCTGTTTGGGAATGTGTGTGGAGATTGTTTACCAAGAGGTGGTTGTTTCATTGGTTTCATGCGAATTGTTTTGACTTGTTGGCCAATCAGTGCCAAGCTGTGCTGGGACTCTGGAAGGAGTCACGAGTTTTCCTTTAGCATCTTTCTAGCCTTCTGTAAGTATCCTTTTTGTATTCTTTAGTATATTTTAGTATAGTATTCTTTAATATATTCTAGTATGATAAAATAATAAATTAACTTTCTAAGAACATAGAGTGAGATTCATAATTTCATCCCTTCGTCTGGGAACCCCACAAATACAACACCCCATGGGGTGTCCCTCCATTCTTACTGGTACATCCACACTGGTATTCCTCACTTGCACTTCTTTCAAGGAGGCCAGCTGGCTGGGAAAGAGTGAAAATGACTGGTAAGAAACTAAAGGTGACCAAAAACCACCACCCCCACCCATCAACTAGGATTTTTAAAATATTTTTTCTCTTCCAACTTTCCTGCATCAGAAAGCCCAGACTGGCACCAGAATGTGCTTTGCTACAGTACAGCAGGTGCATAAGAATAATGAGGTGCAGGACTTTCTCTCTGAGGGGATTCATGTTCTAGATATGCGACTCTGTTTGCAGTTGTCTAAAGAGGAGCTCAACACCTCAATATAGATTCAGAATATAAATTTACCCTTCTACCCCTAAATAAGCGTGCTTTGGGGAGAAGGGAGAGGGGTAATGCTCTTAAATATCCAGCTGAACTTCCTCACAGTGAATTAAAATGTCTAGCAAAGAATAAAAGCAATATGTATTGAATATAAAAAAAGATGAAAACATAGGGGAAAATATTAATGATTGTTGTGTGAAACGGTATGAGCTGGATTCACAGAGGTGTGTGAAAACCTCTTTTTGGTCTCATTTGGTTTAGTTTCTCTCAGATTTCACTTCAGGATTTGCTGCTTGAGTGTGATTTTGCAGAACTATTTCTGGAAGCAGCTGAGCTGCATTCTGGGAAGCAATCCCAGCAACTGAGCATGAAAAATAAACTATGACCATATACCTGATGCACTATTTCCATTTTCATCATGCATTTGACTGGAAGAAGAGGAGAAAGAGCAGCTTACAAAAAATTTTACATGAATTTAAGCAAGCCATCTGTAGAATAAGTATACAAATTGTATACTGTGACAACAAATCAATTTCAACCTTGATGTAAGCAGAAATTATTTCTGTATGAAGTCATACCCCATTTCTGGGTAGAATGATATAATTTGTGAGAGAAGAAATAAGGATATTACTTTAAAAGAGGAATATTAAGTGCAGTTGGGAATACAGAAATATTAGATTAAAAGAATATAAATTACTCATACCCATACACAAAATTTGTTCATAGAAAAATGCGACAGCTGCTGCTATTACAAAACCAGTGAAAGCACAACAGTGGCAAAAAAACGCTATCATGAGCCTGAGGAAGCTCCATTTCTCACAGTGTTACTTTCTGTGAATCAAAGTATATGCACATAAGGTATTTTGAATTTTCTACAAGAATGGCAGTCAGTTTTGTCCATGCTTCTTTCTAAGTTCTTAAGGCACATCTAACTAAAATGGTTTTTTGATGCAAATTAAGTTTCCACTAGCTTTGGTGATGTCTTGAAAGAATCAACAGATTGGAAAGATAACAGTGGATTGCTGAGTGAAAAATAAATACAAGGGAGATGTTTCCCTGTATGTAACTCTTTGTTACTGAACACTTCAAGCCAGCAAACCGCCTCAGCTAAAATGTATACTAACAGTGTCCTACTCATGATGTAAAATAAATGTGGGGAAAACAACATGGACTTATATTCACACCTACAGGTTGGGAACAGAAATGGTTGAGAGCAGCCTGGCCAAGAAGGGTTTGGGGATGATGGATGATGGAAAACTCACCCTGAGCCAGCAGTGAGCACTTGCAGCCCAGAAAGCCAAATGAGCCCTGGGCTACAACGAAAGGATCTGGGCAGCAGGCTGAGGCAGTGATTCTCCTCCTCCACTCTGCACTTGTGAGACTCCACCCCAAGTGCTGCATCCAGTTCTGGGGCCCACAGCACAGAAAGGACATGGAACTGTTGGAGCAGGTCCAGAGGAGGCCACAAAGTTGGTAAGAGGACTGGAGCACCTCCCCTGTGGAGACAGACTGAGAAAGCTGGGGCCGTGGAGCCTGAAGAAGAGAAGGCTGTGTAGGGATCTCATAGCAGCCTTTCAGCACCTGGAGGGGACCTGTAGGGAAGCCAGAGGAGGATTCTTCATCAGGAACTGTGGTGATAGGACAAACTATAGGTTCAAAATGAAAGAGGAGATTTCAGTTAGATACTAGAAAAAAAATTCTTTACTGTGAGGAAGATGAGACACTGGAACAGGTTGCCCAGAGAAACTGGATGTTCCATCCCTGGAAGTGTTCAAGGCCACGTTGGATGGGGCTGTGAGCCACTGGTCCAGTGGGATGTGTCTCTGCCCATGGCAGCAGGGCTGGAACCTTGAAAGTACAGGCTTTAAAATTCTTTGAGGTCCCTTCCAACCCAAAACATCCTGTGATTCTATGATTCAGTGACACCAGTTAATGTCACTGTTTTTCTTTCTGTCAATGTGCACAGGTAGGAATGAGTGAATCAAGAGGATGATTGTGTTCAAAATCCAAGGGAAAGTGGCAAGTCACTCATTCTCATGTGAAGCTGAGGGGTGAGGATCAACTCCAAGTGCTGCAAAACAGGCTTGGGAGAAAGGCCAGACTCCCTGATTATAGCAGTGGCTGAATGAGTGATGGCTCTGTTTCAGTACCTGCTGGTGGGATGGGGAGGTCCAAGTGCTGTTGGAGAAGCACCATCCCCACTGTGAGGTATTTCTTCCTGGAGTGCATCCAGCAGCTCCCCACTGAGAGCCCTTAAACAAGAGCAAAGCTTTAACAGAGCCTCAGGATGGGTAATCCATACACTGAAATACTCTGTTGACCAGGTTGTGGAGTTTCCTGCCCAAGCATAAGAGGAAATACCTGAGTACTCAAACATTACTATCTGCTTTGAAAACCTCAGCCTTGCTCTCAGCTGTGCTTTGATCTGTGAGTATCTGTCTCGAAATCCCAGTCCTCCCAGTCTGGAAAGCTCAGCCCCTGATACATCTGGCCACTGCCATCGCATCATCTTTCAGAACAGAAGTTTTCAAGACCAAAGGCATCCAAGCAGATAATCCATAATATTCAAATTTCACATACAGCCTGGACTGCTGGAGACTACCACTGATGACAAAAACCATATGCAAGCTATCAGGAAAGTGAGGGTGCAAGAATTTTAAGTCAAGTGGGGGCCACTGGTGGTCAGAAAATGCAGATCAAGGTGGCACAAGACTCCAGGAAACCTTCTGTTCCTTCAGATCTCCCAGCCAAATATTTTAAAGCAGTTGATAAATATGTGCTGGTGCAGAAACGTTCTTTCCTTCAGAAGACAGCAGAAAGTGCAGATTGTTTTTAAGAAAGACACACAGGATTTTTTTTCCCAGGAGAATTTCAAATATCTGCTGACACCCTCAGGCAGAAAGGCAGATTTTCTTTCAGTTTAAAAAGCATATGCTTCTCTCTCTCTCTAAAAAAACCCAAATGAAAACACCCTTCATCCAAAGCAATTGAGGAGGGGTTATTTGCTAATTTTACTCAATTCAGCTGCAAAGAATATCTAAAAGTAATTCATCTGCAATATCTAGTACTAAGAACTGTAGATAACAGGCCACAGCTCCTATAACAACCTATAACATAAATCTGAAATATGCTTTATTTGCTTCTTTGCACTTGGTTCTCTAGAGTTTTATAATTCTATAAAAGTTATTCTTCCCCTAGACAGTAAAAATTCTCAGAGTAAGGGCTCAGGAGGCCCAGAGCAAGCTTGGGGAACTGCTGAAATTCAAGCAATAGATGCTGTCTTCTCCAGGAGTAAGAGAAAACCAGGAAGCCAAGAGGCAGAATGGCTCCTTGTGCAAGCAGTAGCAATAGGGCTGCTCTGTTCCTGTCATCCTGGTCCTGGGCCTGGGCACCACAAAGGTCTGACCACATCATGCTGATGTCACCCAGAGTCCCATCCTCTGCCTCCTGCTACTTATATTGTTCTTTCTGGAGTGACAGCTATGTGTGGTTAGGTAGCAGTAAATGTACACATTTAAAAATAAGTTGCTTCTCCTGCAAAATTTAAAAGGAAAAAAAAACGGGTGAAATAAAGGAAAAAGCTATTTATTCCAGTATCATTATCTTTAATTGGTTGACTTCTCCTTGCTGAGATATTTTGCATTTCTGAGGCTTGTTCGAATCTTCAGCAACCTCATTTCCATGTCCTTCACTGCTGAAAGGAAACAACAGGGACTCTGCTCAGTTCTCATTCAGATTTGCCATGCCATGCCATTTTCTGGTGATTTACCAGATAAGGAAACTGTCTGTTACTGTACACCAAAAAGTTTTCAGTTTTGCTGTGATCTTGCATTCAGCAAGAATTAATTCAGTAATCCAGATGTGCTGGAGCTGGGGTCATCTCATCTCACGTTACCAACACAAGACTATTTGAAAAGGTCTTCTTTACAAACTACCAAAAAACACAGAGTTACCACTTTTTTTTTTCACACTCTATTTAATATATATCTCTTAACATTTGCTCTCGCTGGAATTTTTCCCCAAGGATAGTGTCTTGCCCCATGGAGTAAGTGCCAAGTTGCCATGTGCAAGTGTCTCCCATTGCCTTATGACTGCAGGCTCCAACAGTGAAGGTCACACAGGAGGTGATAAAATGATAAGAAGATTGTTACAAGACAGCATAAAAAAGGTTGGGTTGTTTGTTGGGGTTTTTTTTTTCCCCTTGGAAGAGGAATGATTCATTAGAAGTGAAGAAAAAGTGAGATGTGAGCAGAGGAAAATTAAGAAAATTTTTCTCAGTGGATTGAAATCACTCCAGGTCAGACTGCACCAGCCAGAGGGAAATTTCAGTGCAGAAATGACAAACATAAAGAGTATAAATGCATTTCTACAGATTGAAAACTTGCTTGATCTTCTCAGCCCCTCCTTCAGGTTTCCAAAAGTTCTTTGGAGGGTTTTGTTGTTTGTGGAGGGAGTTTTCAAACTGAGAGCTAGATTTGAACAGTTATCCTCTCATAACTGGTCTTCTCCTCTCTTGCCCTTCCTCATCTGTAAGGAACAGCCCCAAGAAGTTCTCACTGTCATCAATACTCGGTCTCAGAAACTTGACTTCGTACATTAGAGAACAGGAAAGCAATATTAAACAGAAGAAGAACTCTCAGACACTTGGGGAGTATTTTAGAGGGCTGATGTGATTTGCTCAGTGGAGGTACCTACCTGGAGTTAGCCCACAGCACTTGCTCATGGGAAGAGGTGTTTTTAGAGAAAAGGTGCTTTTAAAGAGGTGCCCTGAACTCACTCAGTTGCCAGAAGTGGTGTAGCTGTTACCTGTTGTCAGTGGTGAGATCTATCCTAAATGCATGAGTCAGGACTCCTCTGCTGAATTGAGATTTGCATGAAATCCTTTTTCAGTAGAGCAGGTACAGCTGAACAAAAGTGAGAAACAATACACAAAGAAAAACCCTCCAATGTGTGAATGGGAAGAGGGGTATGACTGGGAGGACCAGCATCATTAGGTATCTGCATGAAGTTCAAATGCAATTTTAGTTCCCTATTGCCAGTGAGGCATTCAGTCAGACAGGATGACAATTATGTTCCTGCAGCTCTCACTCCAGTGAGACATTCAACTGCAAGAATAGCTGATAGCAACTATTGGATGAGGAAACATGATTGAAACATTGGGACTGAGACACAGTTAGAAGTATCACTTTGTATGGGTCTGAAGAAAAATGCAGAGGTATAAAATTCTGCCTATTCTTCGGCAGCCAGTAGACAAATAGAGAATCAGCAGGAAAAGAAAAATAAGGGAGCATTGTAAGGGGAAACCCTTAGGGAAGGTATAGCAGTGCAAAGAATTGCTTGACAACATCCAAGAAATAAATGCACTAAAAAACAGGAGAAGGTTTGTCTGAGGGGTTCATTTGCACAGAGAGTTACTTTTAAAAAGTTGTGCTCTTTTTAGCCAAATCTGACTCTCTTTAGTTCAAGATGGAGGGGAGGGGAAAGGGGAGGAAGGAAAAGAATCTAGCAGAGAAAGAGAAAAGAAAGAATAAAACTAAAGCTGTAAAGTCAAACCAAAATCCAAAATTCAGGTTGAAAGGTTAATGAATGCACATAGCTCAACTGTGGGGTGCTGCATATTGGAAACTAGAAATCATGTTGAACAAGGGAGTAATCAAGAAAGGAAGGAAAAGAAACACATTGGGCCATGGCAAAGGCACAATTAAACTCACTTGATGCAAGTCCAATGCTTTTTCATGGAGAACCATCCAGTGCAAATGAGGTCCATAATTGGAAAATATTATTTGCCACCTCTTTCTTTCCCTACTGAAAACATTTCTGCTGCTTTCATTTTTGTAGGAACAGCTCGTACAAATATTTCTAGTTTTATATGGCCAGATTTAATCCAATAACTTTCCTCCAAGTGCTCTCAAAGCCCAAAGTGAAATCAGCAAGGCTGCACAAAGTGCCATTGCCAATGACCACAGCCCAAGGCTTGCGGTGTCAGTGGCCACAGGACCAAGCAGTGCTCCCATATTGTATTTGCTGGGAATGTCCCAACAAAGGCAGGAATGATGAATCTGACTCCGTGTTCTCAGAAGGCTAATTTATTCCAAATTTACTAACTACTAGTTTATAATACTATGTTATATTAAAGAATACTATATTATACTAAAGAATACAGAAGAGATACTTACTCAATGCTAAAAAGATAATAATGAAAACTCGTGACTCTTTCCAGAGTCTCAACACAGCTTGGCCCTAATTGGCCAAAGAGTGAAAACAACTCACACCAGAATCCAATGAAACAATCACCTGTGGGTAAACAATCTCCAAACACATTCCACATGTGAGCACAACACAGGAGCAGCAAATGAGATAATAATTGTTTTCTTTTTCTCTGAGGCTTCTCAGCTTCACAGAAGAAAAGTCCTGGGCAAAGGGATTTTTTCAGAGAACGTAAATGCCACACTCCCTGACAGGTTCATGAATGGGCATCAGCAGAACTGAGGGCCTATAAAGCAATCTTCAAATGCTACAGGAAAAACAGTGAGGAGCTTGCAGTATTTGACAAGCTTGTTCAGGAGGTCTGCACAACTGCTCTGCATTGCAGAGAGAGAACTTCAGAGCAGGGAAAGTTTTGAATTTATGCTAAAAATGGGAGACAGGCATGTTGTACCTGAATGCAAGTACCCGGCCATATCTGGCATTCTGAGACTTACAGACGCTTAATCTGGTTTCTGTGTGAAGTTTGATTTCCAACCCATGAAACCACAAAAAGAATGATTTGACAGAAGGGTGCAAGGAAGATCAGCCTTCCCTACTGGCACCACCTGGGGCACACACTCTGCAGCACACTGTGGAGAGGGTGAAGGCTTTCTTCTTCCCAGCTCCTGGCTAAAATGCTTTGGATGCTTCCAGCCTGAGAAGTTGCCTCTGGACTTTCCTTGGCTGTTGCAGTATGTTGCAGTAGACATTCAAGGAATGTGAAACTGTATTTTTATTTTAGCAATCACACTAAAAGAACTTAAGCGTAGGTCAAGACAAGGTAAGCTGACAGAATGGTCTTGTTAAATAATAATCTTTTCCAGTAAGAGTTATGCAGAATCTAAAAATCTCTCTTTTCACTTCTTCTTTCATTCTGTTTTTTAATAGCATTTTAAAAAGTAAAAAAAAAAAAAAAAAATAGAGGACCAATCCATATGTCTGCTATAACTGGAGATTTCTGAATTTAATATGATCAGGGTTTTTGTTTGCTTGCCCCATAGAGCCTGGCTGCTTCTTAGCTGTGGATTATGGTCTGTCATAGAAAAAGCAGCTTTTGTCAGTTTTAAACTGAAAGAAGTTTCTCAGGTGAGTATTTTTAATCTGAAAAAATCTGGAAACCAGTAAAAGTATTTGGCTTGGAGAAGAGGAGTTGGAATGTGTTTTGGTGCAATAAACAGTTGGAGACCTCATTAAATTCTCTGGGAGACAGAGACTGGCAGAGCTCACATGTTCTGCATGAGGTCTGGATTTTATTAGACTACATGCTGTGGACCTGTCATATTCAATAAAATGAGACTTTGGTTTCTATTTGTTTCTTAATTAAAGTGTTTCTTAGGAAAATCTGCTCCCTAAAATATGATACCAGTAAAAAAAAAATACTATCTAACCATAAATGGTCAGTGCCAAGTGACTTATTTAAAGCAATAGTAATACCCAGAAGGAAAAATGCATTTCACTCCTTCGGAGCTCAATGCTCCTGTTTTGTTTTTTTTTTTTAAATCTACCTTGTTGTAGCACATTTTCAACACCCAGTTCCTGCCTAGGGTACCGGTCAGGGTCTCAGTGCCATAAGATTTCCAGTATAAGAGGGTACCATATAGTCATACAAGAGGAAGGAAAATGAAGAAACAAGTAATGTGTTTCCTTTACTTTTTCAAACTGGGAAAAAAAAAAGTCAAGACAAACATCTGATGACTCTGCATGAGTTTAAAAAAATTCCAGAAAAATGAAAGAGAAAAGTCACCTTGATAGCTCAGGGTGTGCTTTGCAGTAAGGGTTTTGCCCTGGGATTTTCTCCTTCAGAGAAAGTCAAAGAAAACAAAGAAAACAACCTTCAGTGTGAAGCTGGCAAGCATATCCATAAATGTGCACATTGCTTCCAAATCTAGGTGGATAGAGCAAAAAAAAATATTGGGATTGTTGAAAACAGATTAGAGGCTGCCCTGGGGAAGGTCAAGTACAAGGACTGGACAAACCCTGCCAGGCAGAGGGACCTTTACTCACTCCCACAGCAACTATACACTTTCCTCCTCAGACATTAAGTTACACTGCTAAAATTATGTGGTTTCAAGGTCTGAAAGGGGCTATTAGTCTTTTCTTAGTAAGTAAACGGAGTCAAAGAAGCCTGCCAGAAACAAAGTGTTATTTAACACATTACACGGAGTATCTTTAAAGAGCTTACTTTTTAAAGTGGGGAGATGGTAGATCATCATCCACATAAGCAAAATAAAAGTCCCAACATGATGTACAAAGTATCCAAGAGTAAACAGCAAAACACTTTTTTTTCTGTAGGGTTTTTTTTTTTGGTGTTTTTTTTTGTTTATTTCTTCTTGTATAACTCCCACATCAGTCAAACAGCCCTGAAAATGAATCAGCAGTATTAACTCCCTTGGCAATGATGTGCTGTGAGGGGCAGGTTCTCCTTTCTCATGTATAGTTAAGAAGTGCATTTGTTTTTCTCTTTTATACTGAACATGCTGCTCTTTGTCATCACCAGGAGGCAAACAATCAAACAAACAAACAAATCCAACCAATAAACCAAAAATAAAACCCCAAACCTGAAAGCCCAAGTGAAGTCAGAATTTAATTCTCTATTAATAAAGGAGAGCATTGGAGTCTGTTAAGAGACTGGGGAGTGTGTATGGAGAAAAGGTCCCTTAAGTGCCAACCTAACAATTCCATAGAGCTTTTTCCATGCAAGTTCTGGAAAGAAGCTTTATTAAATGATTTACTTGTCCTTTAGACACAGCACTTACCTTAGGAGAATCTGGCTGGAAGCTGTCTGCAGCCTGCTGTTTAAAACACTGCCTTGTGCCAAAACAGGAGTGCAGGAAGAAGAGATGAGTAGATCCAGACATTCAGTTTTGTCTGGGCATTTTGAGATGGTTTACTTTGCTCAGAATGAGCTTTTATCAGCAATGCAGTTACTGCAAACACTCACTGGGCTCAGTTTGGCACTGTTGGGTCTGGTGGCACCACTGTGAGGAGCTTTGTGAGTGGGGAGCTGCTTGTGCCTGCTTTTTATCCAGACCTGATGATATCTCCAGTATTGCTTAAAGCATAACTAATGCTGCAACTACCATCCTATTGTGCTACTCTGGGTCTGCCACTCTTCTCAATCTTCCTTCCCTAGAGCATATCCCAGCTTACCTTCCTCATTTTCAAAGATCTCCAGTTACTTCTGCCCTACCTGTCCTTCTCATCAGTTAGCACACAGGTTGGCTCCTTCCTTTACTCTTTAGGTGGCTGTTGTTGATTTAAATCCTTCTTGCTGCCCCAAATTCCTTTCTAATATATTTTTTTAATGTCTGAGATAAATATAATTTTAAAAGTTTGAAGCCTATCAACCTATCTGCAGCTCAGCCTCACCTCAAAATCCACTTTGGGTTAAAGGCAGCAGCTGCCATGAAAAATCACAGCTGGTGCATTGCAACAAAACCTTTTGATTGGGAATTTAGAGAACAGTAAATTGTCTTAAAGCTTGCCATTACTCTCCTTACCTCAGACCTTTCCACTGCTGCTTGATATTCATTTCCTTTTCCTGTTATAATTTCCCTGAAAACTGAGGTAAGTTGTTGGTGCCTGGAGCTGAAGCCCACTGTGCAGTCAGTCTGCATGGCATGCACAGAAGGAAAGGGATGTTTATATTTGTTTAGGGCTGTTAGTGGAAAGTTGTGGACTCTGGCACTGAAAACTTAACAGATCTCAGCTGTCACATCCTTGCAGCCTTTGTGGTACTAGATACCATGGAATTTTGGACATGGATATGCTGACACATTAGCATTTTTGTAGCCTAGCATGTGGAGGTGGTGTTTGCTGTTTGCCTCACAGCCTGATCCACTGCAGAACTCGCCTGAAAACAAAAGGCAGCTTAGTCAGTTTTCCCATATAAGCAGCAATTTTTTGAAGAGATGCAAAGAGGTTTTCACAGCTGTTAAAAAAAGCAATGCCAGGACACTTAATATACCTTCCTTCTAAATTATCTCTGCATTTCAGAAAGGCTACAGCATTTGTACAGGATTATGGTGTGCTGCATCTGCCTGGGAAACTGTGGTTTTGTGTGTTCCTTGTGAACTGTACTTTAAAATATCAAAGACCCCACATTTTCTCTTAACTGTTCTTAAACCTCAGCTTGCCATTTCTTAATCTTCCCCCTCAGCCACCACCCACGTTCCTGCCTGCTGCTCTCAGTCTGGTCTGTATTAACAGGGGCAGAGGCTGAGCAGAGCCTGGGGATGAATGAGATCACTCCTGTCGCCATTTGGTGCTGGGTGGGTCTTGGGCTGAGGGGAAGCTCCTTGGTCTGCAAGGATCCCTCTCCTGCAGCCCTTTCCCTCCTGTCCCTGATGCATCCCTGGGCTGTGGAGCTGCAGGGCACGTAGCAAAGCCCTCCATGCCAGTCTGAGGCAGAGGAATTGGCCACAGTGATATTCCTGAAGAGCAGGCAGCAAGAGCAATCCATCCTTTCCCAAAGTCAGGATGGCTGCAGTGAGAGTTCCTGCTCCACCCTGGCTATAAGCAAGCTCTATTAAAATGTTCACATTGTGTATAGATGGAGGCTCCCCTCACACAGTGCCCTTCCTCCTCTGATGAGGAACCAGGAAACCCCAAATGAGGGAGAGCTGTGGAAACGGCAGCTCCCCTGGGCTAAGGAAAGCTGAGAGTTTGGAGAAACTGTGAGGTTTGTGCTTTCATAAGGCTGAGAGCATGAGATGGCCTCACAAAGGCCACCAAAGACAGAGCTGCAGTAGGAAATAGGTGATGTTAAAATGGTTTGTACTGTTGTGCTGCTTGGAGGAATAATTCCCAATCTGGTTGACAAACACATGGATCTTTCTCATTCCCCACACCCTGCAGAGTGCCCACCCAAGCTGGAGGGCAGGGCAGGGCAGATATCTCTTTGCACAGCAGTCAGCTGGGCTGTGGAGAAGCTGCCTTTGTGCCACATCAGTCCCACTGTGAAGACCTCACCAACTCCCTAAAACAGCCTGAACATCTTGTAATCTACTTCTTAGTCCTTGCTTTTTGGCATATTTTCAATGTCACCATTATATATCTCAACATATGTCTCAATTTTCTCTAAATAAGGCAGGAGTAATGGTTTTTTTTCTTTCCTTCCTTCATTATGAAGATCAACTTGTTAAAGTCTAAATTTCTGGGGTCTACACTGCTACATTCCTGTAGATACTAGAAAACAGACACAAGTCCATTATATGTGATTGGGTTAATGGGGATTTTATTTTGCCTTTCAGCTGTCAGTGATGCCATTGACTGCAGCTGCATTAAGAACCCTTAAAAAATCTCACTGGTCCTTATGATTCCATGTTTTGTCCATTCTTTTGCCACCATCTCAGAAGCTGAGTGGTAGCTAAAGAAAGAAGATCAAGAGCTGTGTTTCATGAGAGATCCAAGCTTAGAACCTCAGAGAAGTTATGAAGACAGGGTAGCATTTAATATTGCTGGAAATCTTCACCTTACCTGCCCAGCAGTAACTACTAACAAGCCTCTATACCAATGTCAGCAGCTCCCTCAGCAGCAGCTGCTCAGTCTACATTTTAGGCCCTAGAACAGGCACCAGCAGCAGCAAATTTGCTGTCTTTCCTACCAATAATGTTTCAAATATTTTTGCTGTTCATGTAGTTATAATATCACTCATTGTGGCAATATTGTTGCTAATGAAATAAAAAGCTGCATGACTCAGAAACCTCCTCTGAAAGGATGTGAAATAAGTGTAAAAATATGCAATATTGGCATGTGACAGACAGTTTTCCTTTACAACAAAAGTTGCAAACTGCACATACTTTTAGTGCAAGTAACAAGACTCCTGAGAGCCATCTTGCTAATGTGAAGGGAACAGCTCAGAGAATTACATTTGTTCACATTTTATTTGCTCTGTTTCACAATGTTCAGGAGTTGTTATTGTCTAGTTCTTTGAGATTACACATTTCAAGATGAAGCTATAGCACAGCTTTTAGCTGGGCAAGTCCTAGTTTAAGCGGCATTTTTATACTTTTGCTGGGTATTTGCTTGAAGTCCAGCTGGTGGGAGATTAAAAAACAACTCATAAGCTGCTGCCCACCAAACCCATGGCAGGGGCACAGTCTCACCCCCTCTGTCCCAGCACCTCCCTCTTGGTATAGAGATCAATTTGTAGCACCTCCTAAAGTCCACCCTGGTCAGTGATTGCTGACAAAATGCAACCATCACATTGAAATTTCAACATCTGCAGAGCTGGGCCATTAGACATTCCGCTGATAAATAATGCTGCTGGCTGTCAGGGTATAGATAGCCTTAAAATAAAGGTTACCCACAACAGAATGATTGGAGTCTGAACACAGAAGCATGTGTTCATTTGTTTTGAGATGTATTTGAAAATATAATTCAGTATGTGCTAAATTAATGATCACAGGCAGAAATCAGATGGTTGGTAGAGGAAAAAGAATCCACATGCCATGTGCCTGTTTCTGCTGTGATGTGATGGGAATTAGTTTAAATATATCTCTTACATCTGTTGATTTTTGGTTCTACTTTTGAGTAATAATCCAATCTGTATCAGTATTTAAAGAATAATTTAGCTCCATACTGCAGCAAAATTTGTTATAAAACCATAAATAAACCAAAATGAAGATTGCCCAAGTCCCAGGACTCTAACAACATAAATAAATAGGGATAGATAACTCATTTTAACACACACATGAAATATTATTTAAGCTGGAAACCAGCTGGGTTTCTTCATTATAGCAGAAGCAACCTTTAAGGTTATGTAACAGCTGTAAATATAGCACTGAAGCAATTAATGGTTAAAAGAGGCTTGACAGAAGCACTGTCTTTCTTAATTATTCAGCTATCGTACTCAGAGAGGCTTTGTTGATCCAGCAGCAGCAGACTTCTGCCCTCCAGTGTAATTCTGACTTGTGCTGAGCATCCAGTGAAACTGAAGCACTGCTCAGAAAAAGAGGGAACTTATCTCCTTTTCCATGATAAACATAATTTGTTACTTTTTGTCATACTTGACTGCCTTTTTTTTAATAAACACTGAGCTAAGTGCTGTGTCAGAGCCCACTTGCCCAAAGAGACCTTGGGTCTGCAGCTTTGTCCCTATTTAGGGCCACTCTGAAGCACCTGGTGCTGTGTGATCACACACACAGGTGCTTTCCTGAGCTGGCAGTAGCTGATTATCTCCATACACAAGTGATATTCTGGCCTTTTTGGCCAGATCAGCTTTGAAAATGTTCCCTTTCATTCTATTCCAGTAGAACTGTGTTTCTGCAGTGCTAAAACACCTCACAGGCTCAGGCTAATTTCAGACTGGTTTTAGTTAAACTCTTTGTGCCCTAATGCAGGACAGGGGGTTCCACTCTCTTCCTCTGAGCATCTCACATATTATTAGAGCTACACCAAAAACTAAAAGCTTGGTAGAGAATCTACATGACAAATACAGGACCTTACCAAGCCATGGTTCTGTCACCTGACTGTCAGGAATTTGCAATTTGATTTGCAGGGATGAAGTGTTGGATTTGATGTTTATCCCCCCAAACTACTGAAAGACAATATCCAAGAGGACTGCCTTCCCCTGCAGGTCGTCCTGCCTGAGGTACTCAGAGGTGCAGATCCTTCCTCCTATGGAAGGAGTCAGAGGACACTGCTCTCCCTTGGGGACTGGTTGGCATCAGAATCCTCTCTCCAGGTGTGTCCCCAACAGTCCAAATATTTTGCCTTGAAACAGCAAATTATGCTCTCTTTTTTTACAGATAGTCAAAAATGGTGGAGTAATCATAGGAAGGATCATTTAAGTGGAATGAGGTTGGAGCACAAAAGTAGCACCTTAAATGGAACTGGACCACAGACTACATCATTGGGTTTCTGAGCTGTAGTACAAATTTTAAAACCATTGTAAAATTCTGGCTGCTCTCAGTAGTTTGGGATTTAACTTGTAAAATCAAAATGGATGCAAAATATTTTCTTTTAAAAACTGAAGTACTGTATCAATTCAGGTCATAAGAAAGCCAAGATTTGTACAAGGAAGGAAGGAAGGGAGAAACAAGAGAAACATTCAGAACATAGGGCAGTAGTGAGACTCAGGAATGCTTAAGAACAATGTTGAGGTTGTCATGTCCCTGAGGACTGCTGGGGAACAGGTCTCATGCAACTGAGTGGAAATGCCATCTTACCTGAAATAGTCTTACAAAAATATTTGTTCTTAAAAAAAAAAAATCCATTTTCTGGGAAGGAAGTAGAGCAGAAAAGATTTTTAATGTAAATCTTCATAAACAGCTGTACTTTAATAGCTGGCTGAGTCCAAATATAAAAACACAGTTGCAGATTGTATGAGCATGGATGAATATTTTTTTTACGTTCCCAATAATAGACAAGACTTTCCAATAAATATGCCCATAAGTTTTACTTCTAAAACTACTGAAATTTTTATATGAGTTTAATACTAGAGGGATTTCTGTTTATATTAACATTTCAGGAATCCAATTTATTTTCCCATAGATATTTGATATTCTTGTCTTGGCTGCTTTAAAGGAAATATTTTCCTCCAATGTTTAAGAGTGTACATCAGAGGAAGAACTGCTTTTTTTGAGGCTAGAAAGGAGCTTTTATCTGGTTTATATAAATTTAGGACAAAACCAGGAAACAATCCAACTTACTGGAATCTCAACTGCATACTCTTTAAATTGTCAGATGCACAGAAAAATAAATTACATTCTAACTGATGGATTTAACTTCTCTATAGATGTGAATAATTTAAAAAGAATTATCAGAATGCAGTTACATTTTATGGATTTCACGTAATTCTCAAAATTTCATAGTATGGAAGGACCTTATTTGATGGGAGATGGATGTCTAGCTCATTAGTTAGGAACAGGGTTGGAATACTTGGACCCTTGGCAAAATTGCATTGTCACTTCTGTGTGTATCAAAGATGGTTTTAACCATGTTATTCTCCCAGTTATGGCATCTCTGCTTCCCACTGCTTGCTGAAAGCAGAAACAATCTGCCTAAAATATTCTCCTCTGTCAAAGTTTTAATTTTGTTTTTATGTAAATAATGCATATGTGGAGGCACTAGTGCTGCTGTCATTAACTGGGAATAAACCTGGAGCTTTCAGCTCTGCAAGCACAGACCCACACAATGTGAGCAGAAGGAGCAGTTCTGTCACATTCTATTAAATAGCAGGCTGTTGCAGTCACTGTACTCACCATGGGGAGGGCCAATCTGCATCCATTAAACACTGGTTATAATATTAAATGTGGAGGTGCCAGCAGAGGCTGTGGGCCCCTCATTTGATCACTTTTAAAGGGCAGGAATCAGGCATGGCATGAAGAGAGGTTGCTGCTCGTGGCTCTGCCCGCAAGCACGTCTGCCTCATTGTGGCTGTGCTACAGTCATTAACTACCACGGCTCTGTAATTCCAAACAAACCACGTTGGAAGCAGCAACTGCAAATGAAATAATTAAAGTCAGCTTTGCTTTGCTGAATGTTAATAGGCTAATTGTCCCACAGAGGCTTAATGGAAGCCTGTACCTTTTCTGTGTGTGAAGTAGTGAAAGCTTACTTAAATGCTGCAAATGTGCTTCAAATGATCCAGCTAGAGACACTACGTGCTGCAGAGATAAAAAAGAAAAAAAAGTTCCTTTTTTCTCAAGTCTCAAAGTGATGAAATCTCCATTGCAGGGAAGGCTGTCTTGAAATGCCTAAGAAATAACCCATTGCATTGATATTCTGTCAGAGTCTTTCACTGCTGAAGACAGAGAAGTAAAACAAATAAATCCTGTCACTAAGGAGCGAGCTGAACTCAATACAGTGCACAATGTTTGCAAGGTCAACTCCCTGCTCTCTCCAGGCTGGTCTGTTTATGACTGCTGTGCTCAAAACCAAAGCCCACTGCTGATCCCCATGTGCTGACAGCAGTTACTCTCACACTGAAGCCAAAATAATAAATCTCACCAAGCATTCTTCAAAAGGAAACCTGCATCCTTCAGGGTTAACTTCACAGAAGAGGAAAGCAATGTCAGAAAGGAGTCAAACTTTAAAACACACTCTGGAAAAACTTTGAAGATTGCATGGGCTCTGGGAGGGGAAGAGTCCAGAAGTCACACTGATTTTTCCATCACTCTTCTCTTTCCACACAATA
The DNA here is from genome assembly GCF_901933205.1 of Camarhynchus parvulus. Classification (NCBI taxonomy): domain Eukaryota; kingdom Metazoa; phylum Chordata; class Aves; order Passeriformes; family Thraupidae; genus Camarhynchus; species Camarhynchus parvulus. The sequence continues at coordinate 143,146,897 of NC_044572.1, forward strand.
TTTATTTGTCTGGTTGTAATTCACATTTTCTGTATGTTTCACCTCTATTATTCTGTGCCTGAACTTGAGGAATCCCTTTTCTGTAATTTTTTAACATCTCTCTTCCTCTTTCAAGCTACATTAAGGAGGCACAATTGAAGTGATGTGCTGCTGAGGATGAGTGGGTTCCCTATCATCTTCTGCACAACTGTCACACCCACAGAGCATGTTCACTCAGTGAATACACAGATTTAAACAAGTGTGCAGCTCTTTTTAGCTGATCACACGCACACTTATTACCTTCCTCACAATCACGAAAGAGGCTGAATTAATTTCCTCCCTCCTCAAATGTGTCTATTCTATGGGAAGAGGTCACAACAATGAATTTTAGGGTCCCCAATGGCTCAAAAAGGCAGCCAGTCCTTCTGCTAGGACACCAAAAGGAGGTTCTAGCTATCAACCTCAAGTCCTGAACCCTCCTATGCACATTTTCAAATCAAGGAGGGAATAAATGATTGAGGCAGAGAGCAGATGTTTAGGACATGGCTGCTTACAGCGTGAAAGCGAGAAAGGCATTTTCCTCTGTTGCTATCAATAAGGCTGAGCTGCTTCATTCTCTTATTTGAGGGAAAGTAAAAGCTGCTTTGAAATGCTACCCCTGCCTTGAGGTGGTACCCACAGGTCTGCTGAGGAGCAGTCACAACCAGCCAACTGCAACACCTTCACTGGGAAGGAGAAAATGGGTGAAACCATCCACCTGTGCTGCACAGGAGAACTCAGTGTATGCCTCACCACTCTTCCTGTCTCATTAAATTAAATCAAATCAAATCACCTCTGAGGTTTAGATGGTAGAATTGTGCACAACAGGGATCTGTCTGGGCTTTCAATTCTGCATGAAGTGTGGGTTAGAGGAATGTGCCTTTGCAGCTCAGTTTCATTGATGTGTGAGCTAGCATTCATGTCAGGTTTTCTTTAAAGGATACTTGAATGGCTCTATTTTTAGAGTTTACTGTGATGTTATTTCATCAGCTACTGCATGCATAATGCATTATCAGCAACAAAAATTTTAATCATAGCATAAATCAGCCAAAAGATGCTACAAGAAATCAAAGTCCAAATTGCTTTGCTTCGGGACTTGAGTAAATGGATTTTGATTTTTAATTTCTAAATACAGAGAGGCTCTGGGGGCATGCTCCCCAGATGTGCAGCTGATTGGTGAATGTGTGTTGCAAGGCTATTCAGGTGCAATTCCAAAACCTGAAAAATCATATTTCAATCTGAAAGAGTTTTACAGATTTTCCTTAAAAGAAATTGACACCATGATTTGGTCTCTCATCTAAATAATTCAGTTAAATTTCTGACTGATGTCCGAAACCACCTGCTGATCATTTACAAATTCCAAACTGAGGAAGAAGAATCTGCAAAGTAATTTCAGTGTAGTCCCCCAAGACCCAGCAAGGAAACCTCTCCCAGGCACAGAAGGCTCACAGTGTTCCAGTTTAATTTCCAACAGAAAAGAAAGAGCAATTATCTGGGGCTGTGGCCTGTTATTAATGTGTTAAGAAACAGAATTCAAATTAGACACCTCACAGAATAGCAGAGAGACCTGGTGTTCAGCTGGGAAAGTTTTTACTCATTGCTGCTGGTTATGTTGTGGACAATCCATTTAATCTAGCTCAACAGCTTTAAAATGTGGGTTAAATATGTTATTTGTGGGGTCAGATTTGCAGGGCAGGGCATATTCCTTTTCCTTGCAGATAATATGGATGTGAGAGCCCCAGCCATTTCATCTGGGAGAGATCCAGCTGTTTGTGCAAGCAGGTGTCTGCTCCTGTTTCACACTCTCAGGGAAGCAGAGGCAGGACCAGCTCAGGGTGTGCTCTGTACAGGGACAGCCTGGGCTTGACAGGATTCAAGGATTAGGGCACCTCTTGCTTCCCAAATAGCTGTCCTGGGTGAGGTGGCTGAGCCAGACCTAGGGAGCAGGGCAGCAGATGGATGTCTGCATCCCAATGGGACAAACCTCAAAGTATCATTTAATTAGAGAGCCATACCTGTGACAGCAGGAATATTTTGTCCTGACCCCTGTGACTCTTCTTCACAGTGTTTCATCTTTTGCAGGGAAAATCTTTCTCCTCCACACCTCTGCAATCTGGAAGAGCCTTTTGTAATTCTCTGTTTCATGGTTCTATCACATTTATCTTCAAGTTATCTCTTTCCTTTGATTAGGCCTTTTATTTCTCTTTCCCCTGGGTTATCCACCTCTGTTTCCATAGTACATAATTGGGCTGCTGAATATTCATTATTAGTCCCTGGAGTCACATAAAGATCTCTAGAGGAGGATAAAACCCTCCTTGGTTGTGTTTTGGTTAGATTAGATCAAAAATCCTAAATGTAACTTAGTATGCAATATCTCCCCTTAGTTTAGAAAGAATTGGAGAGGGAATATTTATCCTTTCATAAGGGAAAGGAGGGAAGGGAAAGGGGTTGGGCAATGAGAGGGAAGGAGGGCAGCGGAAGAAAGCAGCCAGGCAGTCAGCAAGAAGGGGAAAGATTACAGCCCAGCCACTATGGTGTGATTCCCTCTGTCCTGAACAATTCCTCTGTCTCTGTCACAATTCCCCCCTGTCCTGAAATCATTGTGTTTACTGAGGGTATTTCATCACTTCTTGGTAACAGTGACAGAACAAACAGACTTTGAAAGCAGCCGGAATAAAAAATTCAAGCAGCTAACTTTTTATTCAGTCAAGCAAACCTGCCAGATAGAAGCTCCCCGTGCAAGCAGAGGTCCAACAGTGCCAGCAGGGCTTCAGATGGCCCAGCTATTAATGGGAGAGAGGATCATAGGAGAGCTTTGATACATTGCTTCACCAGGTACAGGCTTGGCTTCATTCCCTGGGGATCCCAGCCCCACTGGAGCATGGACTGCAGCAAGGGAAGGCTGTGTGCACCCTGCCACCCTGCCTGCTTTGCCTGCTCCAGCAGGATGATTTCCCCTGCCTGGAGAGGGACAGTGGCATTCCCAGGGGGCAGTTCAGGGCATCTGGAGGTGCCATCCTCAGCACAGACTGGTTGGTTCAGCCTCGATGAATGACCCATCTGATATTGCAGCTTATAAGCTGAACAAACAGATCAGGAAAACATGGCAGTTTGGAAAAACAAATCAAGATCTCTTTCTTCTTAATAAAATGACCTGCATGACAGAAGTATTTGAACAGTTTGGGATTTTTAAGCAAATGCTGTGTTTGGCTATAAGTAAGTACACCTAATATCCTCATTTAGCACAATTTCAGTTTGACTTTTTTATACTTTGCACTAAGAGAAACATTCTCCAGTGACTGTGGTCAGGACACTAAGCTAGATCTATGCCCAGGGATACAATGAGTATTCAAAAGCATGAGCAGGAAAGATGAAAGGCTCTAGCCTTTCTAGGAAGGTAGAAGGACATATTCCTGCATAGGATACAGCTGGACCAAAGTCTTCTCAAGCACCAGGTGAAAATTACCCTGATGTTCCTCTCCACTCTGCACTGCTGTTGCAGTTACACCACTACAACCTTCTGATATCTTTGTCCAGGACATCTGCCTCAGCACAGGCATTTACCCATGGAGGACCTGTGCAGCCGAGCAGTGTATTCCACATGCTACATTCTGTTAAATTCACCAAGAGGGCTTGCTGGCAGTTTCTTACATTTGTACACACAGGTTCCCTTGGTGAGCCTTTGTGCTGACAGGGGTAGACATGCAGCATTTACATCCTGAGAGGTAATGATGGGATGTATCCTCATGATCATTCCTTTCCACATGCCCAAAGCAACCCCCAGCACTTCAAAGCTGCCCGTAATGTTGCAAAAAAATAGAAGTCCAGGACACATTGTCAGTTTAAAAACAAAAAACAGATTTGTGTTATAGAAGGCATATAAATTGCAAAGCAGGACCTTATGGGTGATGATCTGTCTGAATGACACTTCCTTTGCTGCTTCAGGGAGTTTTCAAAAACAATGTATTTTAATGAGTCACTGTAATGACTTGAAACCAAGTCAGAAAGAGAAACTTTCTGTAAAAGACTACTTTTAATTTGGAACATGAGGTATTATTCAGAAATATCAAATATCTGTTACTCATGCAATGATTCTTTACAAACCTAGTACAAAGCTTTTTCTTGGTAACTGCTGTGTTATGGAAAATCTAAACCCTGGCACATGATAATCTTATATTTTGAATTTAAAAGGGAAATAACTTTCACTCAGATTCTTTACTGTGTATGTTTATAATCCTTCTTTCAAAACAAAATTAAATCTAATAAATATCCAAAACAGATTTTCTAAAGGTTGACAGTTCCCATGGGCTGGTGCTTTTTTGTTTTAAACACTTTTCCTTCATTTCATCATTGATTTTGCTTTGGCTGGTCTCAATATGAAGCTCACATGTTAAGGAGGCAAATAGTAAAAGGAAAAAAACCACAAGTCCTGAAACTTAAAAATTGGAATTACTCACAGCCCTCAAATCTCTGCATGAGTTATAATTAGCTGTATTTTTCACCCACATGAAAATTTGTAAAGGCTATGTTCAACTACTACACACAAGCAGTTATACCAGAATGTTTTGAGGGAATGTCATGTATAGTAAGTGCTGACAAATTGCTAAAAATGTTTTAAAAATTAATCAGGAAAGACACAAGTTCTTCCAAATACTTTGGACAGAAAAGGAGGGTTCTGTCACATTGTCTGCTCACACAGATGGACCAGATAAGTGTTTATTTGTTCATGATAAACACACAAACATGCAGTGCTCAGTGCTGGTGTTTCCAAAGGCAGCATTGTGGAACTGGATCAGACCTTTTGGGGGGGAAGGAAAGAGGAAAAAGAGCAACCTGCAACCCTGACAGAGTTTATGAACTTTCTGAACCATAACATATGGTTCTTCATGTCTGCCATGGAGAAGGTCAGGAGGATGTGGAAAGTTTTAGCAAAGGCACAGAAGCTCCAGTGAGTTCTCATCATCTCATCAAAAGCCATGCAATAACTAATTTATCAGTTAAATGTAAAAGTTCAAGTCACAACATGCCAGTCCTGTTCCAGTTTGAATAATTCCAGCCTGCACAGTTGAAACCCCTTGCCTGGTTAAGTGGACATCATCTGTGGGCCTCCCATTCCTTGGCCCTCTTTAGCACACTTGCTTTCCAGGTTTCCTCTCATTTCCATCTCTTTGTTTTGAATTTCTTTCCCCATGCATAGGTTAGCTTGAGTCTTTTTCCACACTGAGTTTCATTTTGTTATTTTCAGCTTGGCTCTGAATGAGTTAGGTGATGCTCATGCTGCAAAGCATTGCCAATCTTGTTGTACCATCTGTTTCAAAAATTAGAGAAGAAGCTGAATCCCTTAATAGGATGAAATAACTGTACTTTGCTCTGGGAGTTTTCTTCATGGGTTCTGTTTTTTGTTCACTTGTTGATAGTTCTGTCCTTTATGGCCCTGTAATTTAAATACCATTATGTTTTCTTCCATTAAGCCTCCCTGAAAGCTTAATTTTGCCTAAGACTGCTGATGCTCTATACGATCCAATTTATTTTGCACTTTGAAGCAGAAAAGTCTTCACAGATATTTCTAAAATCTCAAGCAGTAATGAAGAACAGCATGTTTTATGAGACAATAACTAGATGCTTCTTCTACGGATTTTTAAGGCCATATCTGCATAGATTTCTATATCATCATCTAAAAGAGTAAAAGGCAATAATTTTATAATTCCTCTTTAGAAATGGTTGTGATTTTTGCTTGATCCAAACCTTATTTGTTTTCTTTTGTGAATCCTATTACTTCTGCCTCAGATGTGGAGGATTTCAAAAGGGCAGTGAGAATGTGGTCCTCTACCCCTATGGCAAACAAAGGAAAACCAACCTGGAAAAGCTCCAAGAGAAAGGTACAGCTACAGGAGTGAGGAAGCATTGTTTCTCCTCTGTGCACATCTGAGCATAAGCTTGTTCCACCCCAATTACACTCCATCCTCCTGCTCCTCTCAGCAAAATGGCTCTGAAGGTGAATGCATAGGTCTGCACCAACTGGACATGAAGAGGATTTTTTTTTTTTTGCAAAGTCAGTGAGCAAATATAATACAATTAAAAGCCATACTTTCTCCTAATACAGTCCTATGTATGTATGAGACTATTGGGTTTTTTTTTTTCCAAAATTATTTCCTTTATTTCAGTGTTTTCTACTGACTGATCAGACCTGGTTCCTCCAGAGGATGGCATTTTCCTCATCTGAGGAACAAGGATCAGAGCAGAGCTGATAGAATCTCATTACATGGGCATTTCAGCAAGAGGGTCACCAGGAAATTTTCAGGTCCATAAATAAGCAGGAAAATGATTGAGGAAGATGACAGCAGTGGCAGGGGTTTCAAGAGGAGCTGAACACTTCAACACTTGTTTGATGCTCTCATAGCAGCTGTTGACAGATTTCTGTTTCTGCTGCAAGCTGATATTGATGGGGAGAATCACAGATCTTGTTGTCCTTTTTCTCTGCTAACCAGGTTTATCTTCAGAACTTTAAGCTGTCTTCCTTCAATTGAAATTTTTCTCCTGCTGGACTTGCTAGAGTTGTTCCGGGCAAAGACAGTTGTAAGTTAAGTGTTGAAGGCACGAACCGCAGCACAAATCGTAGCTAGAAATAAGTGAGTGGTAGGGGTCTGTGCTGTGTCTCAAGCACATAAATCACCTGCAATTACCAGCCCTGCAAAACACCCAAGTGAGTAGTGCCTCAGCCCATCAGCTTTGGACAGATGTGAATTTCTCTCTTCCCTGGAGCTGCGCAGTGGAGGAAGAGTCACTAAACAGTTCATACTTCTCTCCTACCTCTTTGCTTCATCAAAACAAAACACAGATTATAAAGTCATGGGGATTAATCTATTTTACAGGAGTCAAACAAATTTTGAGGAGTTAGAATGGTAAGCTTTTGTGGCATCATATTCCTTTGTAAAGCACTGTTAGTGTTTCAAATAATAAGGTGCAAAAAGCAGGATTAGAAAATAATAAGTGTCTATTAGGAAGGATTAGACAACAGCTTCAACTCGAGAAAAGGTTTATAAGATTGGATAATTTTTGATAAAATGCACATCCTTCCTCCATGTGATTTCATTTCCTAAGCCCTGAAGTCTTCCCTCTCATAGGCAAACTTCTTGTTTCTATGGGATTTTTGATTGCATAAGGACTGCACATATTCACAAGATTTGAGTTATTTTTAATTTTTTATAATCTCTGAGATTAATTATTTATAAACACTTTTTAGAAACTTTCAAGTTTGGTGTTACTAATTTAATGCATCTTTTCTTCCCAAATCCTTTTGATAGTGCATTATTATGCAGCTCAGTTCAATCAATGATGAAGCTTCATTTTTTCAGTCTAATTAGTCATCATATTTTTAATAGCCTACAAAATAAAAATGACAAGTGATTTATTTTTCCGAGCCCACAACAAAAGGCTTGGTACATAAACTCTAAACCACTCTTTTCCTCTAAAATGTAAATCAGTCTGTGGCACTTTAGTTTGTTAGCTGCACAGGACTGGATTGTGATGGATAGCATGCAAAGAATTTTGCATTCCTACAGTGTTGTGTATTTTGTTAGCAGAATAAAATTATTATTATATCATTATACAATACCATTCATGCTACCTAAAAGCATCTGTTAACCTCTTCCCACAGCAGGCTCTGTACTAAGAGAAAATAATCTTTTATTCTGTTCGATAAATGAAAGTCAGCATGGAGTTCAGTGCTCTAAAAACTCTTTGCCCCTAAGACTTTCTCAGGAAAGTAATGCTATTATGAGGATCTACTCAGCCAGGAGGTTGAGTAACTAAGCATCCAATCATCAAAGTTCTGAACTCATGTTTCTTGTGAAAGAAATGAGCAATATAGGCAATCAATTTTCTTCTGAATCTGAACATTTTGGATTATTTATAGATACTGCCTCATCTTTGAGGTTTTGTTTTTGGTTTTGCTTCTGGTTTTTAAATTTTGTTAAGACCACTAACTAATTTGAAAGTAAGAGAAGAAATTGCCTAAAGTAGTGATTTATACCAGTCTGCAATGATATCTGTTGACCTTTTCTGTTAAAACAGAACTAGTTCTTGACAATATTACAGAAGAATAGACAAAAGTTGAAGGAGATTCTCACATAGTCTCTAGAAACTTCTAAATTTTTCTAGGCTTTTTTGATTTTTTATATCTGTAGTTGCCTGAATTCCATGGATCCATGTTGAGGTTTTTTACTGTTTATATGCAAACAGGCTTTAAGTGTTTTCTAAGAACAACTCCTCTTTTTTGAGAGAGTTTTTACTCCTTTAATGTTTGTTAAGGAAAAGTCCAGCTCAAAGCAATGATCTATCTTTATACCAAAATAGTGACTTTCAAGGGAAAAAAGTTAAAATTACTGAGTTATATTTCATATAACTCAGGATGGCTGAGTTATATGAAAAATACAGTTCCATACAAGCCTGCTACCCATATCACTTTTTTGATATTAAGAGATTCAATTTAAGATGTTCCTTTCCCTGCTACTCTGCCGTCTTGACAAAGCAGCTAGATGTGCATTCTTACCTCTCAATAGAGAAAATGGCTCAGTTTCCCAGTCCTACTTTCATTTAAGATATGGTACTGCTTTGGCTGGATAAGGGTTACAGCTGGTAGAGGTTGAGGTTTGGATTTGTACTGGAAATGGCATTGATAACACAGGGATGTTTTAGTTACTGCTGAGCAGGGCTTACACAGGGCCAAGGCCATTTCTGCTCCTCACAGAAACAAGGGCAGAAGGAGCTGTGAGGGGACACAGCCGGGACACGTGACCCCAGCTGACCACAGGTATATCCAGGCCATATGCTGCTGTACTCAGCATATAAAGCTGGGGAAGAAGAAGGAAGAGGAGACATTCAGAGTGATAGTGTCACTGACTCAAGTCACTGTTATGCACAAGGGAGCCCTGCTTTCCTAGACATAGCTGACCCCTGCCTGCCCATGGGAAGTGGTGAATTAGTTCCTTGGTTCACTTGGTCTTCAGCTTTTGCTTTATCTATTCAACTGTCTTTATCTCAACTCATGAGTCTTCTCACTTCCACCTTTCCAATTCTGTCCATCATCCATCTGGGGGAGAGAGAAGGAGGCTGTGTGGGGCTTAGTTGCTGGTCAGGGTTAAACCATAGCAGAGGTTTTATGGCATACACCTTGGCATATCTGGAGTACTCTTGGGATGCCAACATACAAAGGTTTCTGGCAGGCAGTTTGACCAAGTGGACAGTTCTATCTAATCTGAATGATGTAAGTGATAACACTCTACAGAAGATGTGAAAGCACATTGATCCTGTAGCCTTCAAGGAAGGCAGAATAATTGTACTTTTACAGATTCATAAAAGCAAAATACTGTGCTACTTGTCCCAGTTTGTTGTTACATTTTTCAAGGGGGTGGGAAGGAAGAAGGAGGGAGATGGTGAGGATCACATTGCAGAAAGCAATCCCAACGAGAGGTGGTGCTGCACGTCCATTTTAGAGTGAAGTTCTGTCTTGTGCTAAGTGTTGGTTAGAAAAGAGGGCAGGAGGCAAGTGCTATCTCCCTACAATGTGGTTGTTACAATCAAACCACTTCTTTGCAAGAGCAGTACAGTATTTATTTCCCCTATTGTGGCCAACAGAATTTATTCCCAGTCTCATTGAGATCTGTGCAGCATGAAGTGTGCATCAGCTGATTTTCTCTTGTACTTCACATCAGTTACAAATTCAAAATGACCTCTGAACCCTTCTTTTCAACTGGGCTGTTCCACAGCTTCAGTAGCATGTTTTTGCTGTCAGAGATGCAAATTTGAACCTCTGTTAATGAAATGATGCTCCACAAGCATCTTGGCATAGTCAGTCATTATAGGCAGTTTGACTACAAAACTTGAAGATAGAAGGTTGGATTTTAGGCATTTAAGTCTCTTTATTACACAAGAAAAATGGAGGTTATACTTAAAAGATAGTAGATTCCATGAGGAATGATCTGTTGCTCTCTCACACTAACAACCAGGGAAGGCTTGCTGGAGACCTGAAGGTTGGGGGCAGCCTTGGCTGCAGTGACCACGAGATTGTGGAGTTCAGTTCCAGGTGAGGAAAAATCAGGGCAGCCAATAAGATTGCAACCATGGGCTTCAGGAGAGCAACGTGCTGCTCAGGGTGGATCCAAAGTGAAGCTCAAGGTGGGCTCCTTCAGGGAGTGGGTCATGAGTGAGGATGAAGACCTCATTGCAAACCAAAAAAGCTGCTAGAACTCGATGAACTCCTTAAGGAACCTATCCTCAATAGCCATCATCTCAGATCCATTGGGACACGAACCTCCCAGTGACTGACCCAATGCTTCTCACAGCTATGATGGCCTAGATATGGGCCAAATATGAAAAGGTAAAAACTGGAAAACTGTGAAGAGATATTTTAGGGTACCAAAGTGTTTGTGATGCCCAGTGGGATACTGAAGAGCAACCAGCAGCTGGTGGACATCACTGAGAAAGTGAAAGCAGAAATAAGTCCAGAGGGAATTGGCTGCTGTGGTTGCCAAGTCACTCTTCATGGTATTTGAAAATTCATGGCAGTCAGGTGAAGTTCTGTGTTACTGGAGGAAGGGAAACATAATCCCCATCTTTAAAAATACAAAGGAGGTCCCTGGGAACTACCAAGCTGTGGGCCTCACCTCTGAACAGATCTTCCTGGAAGTCATGCTAATGTATATGGAAAACAAGGAGGTGGTTTGGGACAGCCAGCACATTGTCACCAAGGCTAAGTCCTGCCTGACCAACCCAGTAGCCTCCTATGATGGAGTGACTACATCAGTGGACAAGGAAAGACAGATGTCATTTATCTGGATTTCTGTAAAGGCTTTGACACAACAGACCCCCACAACTTCCCTCTCTCTCTAAATTGGAGAGAGATACATTTGATGAGGGGACAGATTGAGCAGCCCTGCCAAGAAGGACTTGGAGGTGCTGGTGGATGAGAGACTGGACATGACCCAGCCATGTACCTGGGAGCTCAGGAATCCAAATGTGTCCTGGGCTGCATCCAGAGCACCATGGGCAGCAGGTGAAGGAGGGGGTTCAGCCCTTCTGCTCTGCTCTGGTGAGACTCAACCTGTGATCCCAGCATAGGGAGGACTTCAGCCTGTTGGAGTGTGTCCAGAGATCATCAGAGGGCTGGAGCACCTCTCCTATGAGGAAAGGCTGAGAGAATTGGGACTTTTCAGTCTGGAAAAGAAAAGGATTAGGGATGATCTAATTGTGGCCTTCCAGTACCCAAAGGGAGCCTACCAGAAATATGTAGAGAGACTGTCTACAAGAGCATGTAGAGAAAGGACAAGGGGGAATGGGTTCAAACTGAAAGAAAGTAGGTTTAGATTGGATATTAGGAAGAAATTCTTTACTGTAAGGATGGTGAGACACCACAACAGGTTGCTCAGAGAAGTTGTGGCTGTTCCATCCCTGGAAGAATTCATGGCCAGGCTGGACAGTGGATTGAACAACCTGGCCTAGTGCAAAGTGTCCCTTGCCCACAGCAGTGGAGTTGGAAGCAGATGATCTTCAAGGTTCCCTTCCAACCCAAACCATTCTGTGATTCTATAATTTTACTGATGTGGCAAAGCCCTGACTACAGGATTTTAGAAATAAAGTTCCACATAAGAAGCTGTCTCTGATTGCCATGAATAAAAGCTTGAAATAAGACATAGGTGTAAAAATAAGTATCAGATATCTGAGGGAAATAAGAATCTAATTCTTGCTATTATTGCTTAAATATGATGATAGTTAAGCCAGCCTCATGGTTTAGTAGAAGCAGGAAAATAAGCACAGTGGATGAATACATTTTCAGTGCTTGGATCACTGACACTATGTGTACCATAACAGCCAAGATAGCAGGTAGGAGGATGGCAGTTTGCAATATTATCAGAATATCTTGCTGTGGTACAAGAGAATATTCCTGATACATGATGTTGCAATTACTGGTCCTGCCTCAAATATGGGGAACCCAATAACTGATGCCCCTAAGAATATAGAAGGGAGGGGGCAGAGCCCTGAGTCCCTGGTCATGGAAAACAAGTTTATTTATAACAAGAGTACTTTACATAAAATATATTTTTCAGCCAGCCAACAAGTTTAAGGGAAGGGTAAATTTGGAACAAAATGTTCTGATATAAAGTTTATTTCCTGCAAATACACTTATTAATCTAAACTAAACAATGTATAAAAATGTTTCTGCAACCTGAGTGTGTAAAATACATCATAGAGTAATGCAGGAACTAGGCATCAGTGTCTCAGCATGTCCCTAGAGATCCTGAAATTAATAGCTATATTTATAACTAAATCATATTTTGAATCTTAGCAATGGCAAGGGACGTTGTGTACGAACTGAAGCATGTTGCTATTCTAGAGAGATACTGACTCACTAAAGGAGGAACAGAACTGGGTCAGCCCTAGCAAAGGCAGAATCTATGCCTGGAAGAGGGGTACTATTATCCATTAAATATTCCTGAAGTTTCAGTTCTTCCTTGTGGGCAAAACACTGGGGATTTATTCTGTAAAATGCAAATATTCGAAGCCTGGCAACTCTTTCCTGCTTCTGATGTCCCAGTTCTGAATGTACCTCACAGCTTGTGGGCACAGTGTCCTGTTGCCTGGCTGTCCCCTTCCCTTACTCCCATCAAACAGCAGTCCCTGAAGGGTGCCAGAAGTACTGTGGAGAATGGTCTTAAGCCTCCCTGGTGCCTGAGACCTGCTGATGGGGCCAAAACCAGGCTTTTGCAGGATCTGTAGAAGTGGCTGATTAAAGAATGGTATTGATGTTCCCTTCATCCTTTATGTTTCTTTCACCCCAGCTTCATCTTTCTTGGATTCTCTCCAGAGACAGAAGTTATCAGAATAATCTGAAGTGCTCTAACACTCAGAGTAACACTGAAGGGTGAGTCAGTGTTTTACAAAGGAGGAATTGTCTACCTTTTATCATCTGTATGCTCCATTCACTTCTGCAGGTGTAACAATGCATCCATAACTATTTATTGAATAAACATAGAAGTCTATAAAACATGATTTGTTAGCACATCCCACAGTATGTTGTATTAGCCTGAAATTTAAGGAGACTTCACACATTAGGGGAAAAGATGTAATGGGTAACCTTTTTGAGCTGCTTGTCATTTTGAATTCAAAGCCACAGTAGAGCAGCCTGATGACATCAGTTACTGCCCTCAATTATTTTCCTCACCATACTCATCACCACAGGAAATCTACCACCCCATCACCTAAACAGCATGAGTGCTCAGCTAAGATTTTCCTGTCTTGCAGCAGTTTCCTGATCTGTTGGGTGTTATTCCTCAGCAAGGCATGGGATGGGAACGTAAGTAGGTCACCTTTCCAGACAGCCATCGCAGCTGGAGACAGAGCTGGGAGGAAATGCTGGGCCTGAGATAACATTTAGGGAGCAGCACAGAGAAATTATTCCTATTCCTCAAGTTCTCCAACCAAACTTTAGCTCACCTCCTGTCCCCTACCTTGTCCCTGCCATAACTTCACCCAGCTACAGTTTAGTTAATGATATCATGGTAATCTATCATCAGATTTAAAGAAAGGACCTGCTGATCAGGCTCTGCTGATCAAAATTGTTATCTGTCAAGAATTTCAAATACATAGAGACTTGTGGGAAAATACTCTTCAGGTTGGACAGGTAATCACATAAATTTTTAATGAATGCTGTGGGAGAATAAAAGCAACCTCAAATGACAGCCCCAACCATTCCCATCTGCTTTGAACAGCCATTATAGACCTCCCTAACACAAGCCTAAGAGACTGAAGGTGAAAAGTTGCTGTAGTCCTTCAACTTCTTAGTCTTTTTTGAGAAGAAAAGGGAAGGTTAAAGTCAAGGATAAATGCCAAACCACTGTTGGGTTTTTTTCAATTTCAACTTGCTTCAAATTAAGGATATTGCCTCAAATGGCAGGGTGCAAGAACAAGATGATCTTTAAGGTCCAATCTAACCCAAACCATTCTGTGATTCTATGATTCTTTTGACTTGTAAGTAAAGTTGCTTCTTGGGGAAAAAAAAAAAAAAAAAAACCAACCAAAAAAAACCCCCACAACAACAACAACAACAAAATTTATGAAGTTTTGCTCCATGAGAGAGAGCAAAGTGATAGTGTGCTGTCAGCCAAGTGGAGAGGTGTAATTTTATGGACCACTTCTCTGGGGAATGGTGCTGATGAGGTAGGATATACTAAGTCTCTCACAGCACATGGCTTCTATAGCACTATAGCTGGGAGGGAAGAGGAGTTTATGCAAAACTGTTCCTTTAAAAAAGGTCAGATAGGGAGATGAAGCCTTCCCATCAAAAAGGCTTTGATTATGTGACAGCTATGCTTTCCATCTACCCTTTGAAAGAGTACAAGAGTACAGGGAATATTAAAGTACCTTCTGAGCCAATAATAAGTAGAGACAAGATTAAAGTGACTTAGTAATTGCATCAGAAGTTTGCAATTAATGACCAATATCTGTCTAAAAATAGTAGGATAAGATGTTAATCTTTTGAATTTTATACAACACCAGGAAAAAAAATACAGTTTGCTTTTAATATTGACAATAAAATTTTTATTGTTGATACGAAAAAATATATTTCACTCAGCTTTCACTTAAGAATCAAGTGCACAAGTACTAGTTGTAAACTAAAGCCTCTTCTCTGTAGCTTTTTAAAATACAAAAAGAGCAACACTGCAGCTGTAGGATGATGCCTGAGACCACAGCCCATTTGTGTGGGACCAGAACATATTTAGATTCCCTGACAGAAGTCAGATCAAACATTCAAATGAATTATTTGGACACTATCCAAAATGAGCTCCTGCATTTGGAGATAATAGAATTGCCAGTATAAATCATACTGAAGATGGATTCAACTGCAAATGCTGTTAATGCATCTGGTGGGTGACACACATCAGCTATGAGCAGCGACAAGCAAACACTTTATCCTATGCCTGTAGAGGCTAAACCTGGTTAGATTTATTTGCAAGTGTATTTGTAGTTGCAAGACATTTGAAGGTGGTCAGGAAATGACTGCAGTGGCTCAGAATCACAGCAGGGCACAGTATTTTTTGGTTGTATCTATGGGTTACTCTTCAATATACATGTTGATAGTTGTGGTTTATTTTAAATAACTGACTTCTAATAATTATTTCCATGTTACAAGCAAAGCAGATTTTAAGTTAGGTCTAATTGAGAAACACTTCCTATAAGCAATGTTCTTCTTTTACACTGGAATATAGACAAAAAGATCTACTAAACATAATATGAAAGACCAGATGAGTGTAAGACAGAACTTCCATTTTATCAAGCTTTATTCCTTGTGAAATCAGCTTTTCTGTTTTCAAAAACCATAAGGATATAGTACTGTCACCTAGGATTAGTCATACTACTGCACCACATGATGGAATTACTTTCCAACTGCAGAGTGAATGTCATAGAAAAGGGAAGGAGGGAAGGAATGAGGGAGGCAAAGAGGCAGATCTGACAGATCTGTCTTCAGAATTATTTTGTAGTCCTGAAGATTTGATTAACGTCAGTAAAAGGCTAACAAGTGAAAAGTCAGATGCATCTCACTTGTAGTATATTGTGCACAATCACCAAGCGAGTGGTTATGTGGTAAATTAGAATCCCACTCCTGTGTCTTGGACACAGAAGTATTTAAACAGGTTTTTCTGAAATATTCCAAAAAAATTTTAACAAGGTCCTGAAAAGGAACATTTTAGCTCCAGATGACCTACACTTGTCTTCACAAATGTTTGCCACATAATATTTCTGGTGTTAAAGTATATTTTGTCTTTGAACCACACATTTTAGTGATGCATACAAACCACTACATGCCTGAGTGAAAATGCAACACACAGTAAAAGTTGCACACCATTTTTGTCAGCTGATTCCATGCACTCATCTGAACAACAAAACAATGTTAGTGGGAGGAAAGAGATGACTGCTATTAGAGTAATCAATTATACTTCCATAAATTAAAACTAAGTAGTCTACCAGATATTGTTATAGTTACAACAGGATATACTGCTTCTAGGAGTCCTTTAAGATAAAAGTAGATATTTCGTTTCCTGCATTTTGTTCTTCTGAAGATTCAAAACATTACATAGGGATTGAAGTCTCTACTTAAAAAAAAAAAAAAATCATGTGACCAACAAGGAATGGTGCTTCCAATGGTCACACCTATTTTCTTTCCTCTCCATATATCAACAGGTTGCGAACAATACCCTGTAAAGGAAGCAAAGAATTATTCACTTTTTTCTGGTGTCCACACAGAAACATGAGTAGAACTTCTAAACAAAAAATTCAGATACTTAAAGAGCATAATGCAACTGCCTTTTAGTCCCTGACCCATTTACATTTTAAATGACTTTTATCATGCCCAAGGCATCTGAA
The DNA here is from genome assembly GCF_901933205.1 of Camarhynchus parvulus. Lineage (NCBI taxonomy): Eukaryota > Metazoa > Chordata > Aves > Passeriformes > Thraupidae > Camarhynchus > Camarhynchus parvulus. The sequence continues at coordinate 143,163,334 of NC_044572.1, forward strand.
AAATATTTAGAAGACAAAGTAGTACGGAAGAGACTCTTGCAGAGTCTATACTTGTAAAATCTGTCCAGCTTCTTTGGATAAAAGGCATTATCAAAGAATCATAGAATGGCTTGGGTTGGAAGGTACCTTGAAGATCATCCTGTTCCAACCCTTGCCATGGGCAGGGACACCTTCCACTAGGCCAGGTTGCTTGAAGCACTCTCCGTCCTGGCCTTGGACACTTCCAGGGATGGGCCATTTCCCTGGACTACCTGTTTCAGTGCCTCATCACCCTGACAGTGAAGACCGTTTTCCTCATATCTAGTCTAAACCTATTCTCTTTCAATTTGAACCCATTTCCCCTCATCCTGTCACTACATGCTCTTGTAAATAGCCTTCCTTCATCCTTTGTTTAAGTTCCATTCATGCACAGGTGTATTAAATTTATATATTTGGGTATATTAAATATACTACTCAAAATTTAGGCACAAGTACTACAAATACTGTGCAGCATCTTTCATGGTTTTTGTGGTTCATGAATGAAACAAAGAAAGAAAAATTTCACAAAGTTCACAAAGAAAATGAACAGTTTCTTCTTGGCAAATTCAGTAATTAGAATTCAGTAAAATTCAGAAACAGAAATAACCAGACCTAAGGTTTGTGCTTAGTCCTGTTCCCATCTGGGCTGCAGAGACTTGTGAATGTAATCACTGCTCTGCTAAAATCAAAGGAATATCTGTCAGCAGGATCACAGTTTATTCAAATTTACAGTCTTAGGTAAAGGACAGAACATCTCCAACAGTAAAATCTAAAGGACTAAAAAAATTAACTGCTATTGTTGCTGCAAGTGTTGAGAACTAGGATTGAGGATCAGGCACAGCAATTTTTTTCATTTATGACACTTTTCTTGGAGAAAGGAGTCACATTATTATTTTAACTTAACTAGAATTTTTTTTTGCTGCTTTTATTTTCTTCAACACTATGAGATATTCAACTTAGAAGGTTAAAAATACATACAAGCTCACTTGCTTCAGAAACTTTGAAATGAAAACCAGTTTAAGATCACAAAATAAAGTTTTTATTCCTCAGAAACAACAAATTGTTGCTATTCCTGAAATGAAAGTCATATCTTCTGCAAGCTATTTCAAAAGCAAGAGAAGTATCTTTTTCATGCTTTCTTTAGAAGGCAAATCATAAAGCCAGCAGAAAATAGAAGCAATTGGAATAGATAAGCAATTTAGAGACACTTGTTAAATCTCAGTAATTACCTATTCACAGAGGCAGGATTGGTTAGAAAGGGCTATAGATATTTTTCTATTTAAAACTTTACAGAATTTCCTGAGACATGTTAAATACAGGATAAATGTCATCTCTCTTCTGTCAAAATCATCCCAAGATAAAAACAGACTATGGTCAGATAATATTTTCTACTGCAGTAACAGCAGATGAACAACTCAGAGCTAAATTTTGTCTGTTCACATGTATACAAATCTTGCTTATTTCACTGAATTTCCTTCTGTCAGGCAAAGCAATGTCAGAAAGCAACTCTGTCAGTGATTTTCTGAACAGCATTTCTTGAAATGGTTTTAGAGTTCAGGAACATCAAGAAGCTGCATTTTAAAACTATGTCCTCTTTATACTTTTAGTGTGGCTTGGGTTTTTCCATCAGATTGAATAGTATTTAAATACAGACTCAGTCCTTCACTCTTCCATTGGGCATCTCAATCAGCTTGGGAAAATCAGATTAATTTGTTCCCACAGAGCAGGAATAAGCTTCAGAGGACTAAGATATACATGGCACAATATGGGACTTGGCTGGGCAAGTTCTAGATCACTCTGGGCAAAATTAATGAATTCGAGTGCTTAAAGAAAAAGAATGTGAATGATAGACAGCATCAGGCCACTTCACAGACAGCAGTAACCCAGCTGTGGCAATGCTGCCCTTCCTGGCTGCCAACTTTTTGATCAGTTTTGGCCCTAATGAATTTTGTCTTCAGGGTGGCCCCTAATGTGAACCCTTAATGAGGGACATATGGCTCACAGAATCAGGTTGGGGGTGTGCAGGACCAGCTGGCACGCCTGAGAGCAAAGCTGAAACCAGTCCCAGATTTGGCAGGCACAGATGTCATGCCAGGGCATGACCTCCTCCCAGGCTGATGCATTCAACAAAAACTAGATGAAACAACACCTTTACCACAGTTTTCTGTTTATGAACTTGGCATATTTATGTAACTAAATACATGAATAAGGGGAGAGGAGAGGAGAGGAGAGGAGAGGAGAGGAGAGGAGAGGAGAGGAGAGGGAGGGAGAGGAGAGGAGAGGAGAGGAGAGGAGGGGAGGAGGGAGAGGAGAGGAGAGGAGAGGAGGAGAGGGAGGAGAGGAGAGAGAGAGAGAGGAGAGGAGAGGGAGGAGAGGAGGAGAGGAGAGGAGAGGAGAGGATTGGGAAATACTTTCTATGTCTTTGGTGGGAGCAGCTTTTAATCAGTATTTCAGCTCTGTAGGCAAAATTCAGCTTGATGGCAGTGGCAATGTGGACAGGAAGGGGGGAAAGGAAAGGAGAAGGTGCCTGAAGACAACCGTGCAAAATTAATGAAGGGGCTGAGAAGACCAAGGGGCTGTGAGACATGCAGGGGAATTCCCCTGCTTTTTGGGTTTTTTTAGGGTTTTGGGGTTTTTTTGGTAGGCTTTGGTGAGGAATGCTGAGTAATGCCAGTATGATTCTGGAAGGCTTTGAGATACAGCAGGCCACAGGGTCTCTGCCTCCACCTACTCTCCTCTTCCTTAGTCCCCCTGAACTATAGGGTCTCCGCACCTCTCCCATAACACAAAACCCCTCTCTTGTCCTTGGCAAGTACTTACAGTTTTGCAAATTTTTCAAGGAAAGAAGCAACAACACCTACTCCTCTCCACTCACAGTGGTGCAGAGGGATTAAAAAACAAGATGAACCTTAGATCTAGGAGACAAGACTAGAGGGGAAGCCCCTGGAGGCACAGGAAATCAGTGGATAGGTATTGACAGTGATTGCTTTTCTGCAAGGGGCCACTTGGTAGAGCAGCCGCAACAGCCCTCCTCAACAAAATTCCAGAAAGAAAAACCCAAGTTTTCTGCATTGCAAACTCTATGTCCCAAAATTTAATCTGCCTGTGCCTCAATTCAAATGAAATAAAAGTGTCTTATCCACTCATCTCAAAATGGGGCTGTAAAAAGCAAATTAGAATGTACATTTAGTGAGGAAATAAGTATTGATGAGCACTAAGGCAAAAGTCCACCAGGAAATTAAGTTACAAAAGTAAAACCTGAAGAGGTAACAAATGCTCCACTGGGGCATACACCGAACAGCAATGAGCAAACAGAGAAGAGTTTCTCATTTGGTAAACACTAATTGCTATGTTATGTGGCAGAAGTCCAAGTGGAAGCAAACGTGTATATATATATATATATATATATGATCAGGTACGTGCAGTGCAAAACTCTGTGCTTGAGTCTGAGGAAGGAAATTAGGTAGGCACACGCCACCTCCTGGCATTTCTTAAACAGAGCTTGTGACTTATTTATCTATTGCCCACATTGTAACTTTGCAGGAAAATGCAAATCTGACATATGTGCCAAATAATAATGACTGAAAAAAAAATTACATCTACACTGCTATTTTCAAAACAAAATCTCCTGCAGGTTTTGCTCCATGTAGCATTATTTCAAAATTTATGTAAAAAGACTGAGTGGGTTAAACATTATCATACAGCTGAAAAATCTTTTGGACTTATCAGCAATTGGAACAGGGGGGAGTTTATTTTTTAAAACACATTAAATTATGTGAGTTGACCCAAGACATTCATTACCTACCCTTAATCCTGGTATTTCAGGTTAGCCAGCATTTCCTACAAAGATGAGGTATCAGCAGAGGGGCAGTGGGATTCCTGTGCCTTGGTGTCTGCTCCTAGCACAGGAGGGAGAACGCTGTAGTGCGCACAGATTGTGCATTTCAACCTGTGCATTTAAACCAAGCGGGGCTCCCAGGTCCTGCTCTCCCAGTGCCACTCTGTGTGTCTCGGTATCACCAACCCCTCTGCACAGTCCCCATCTCCTCCTTGTGTCCACACTTCTGGCATTTGCCCCAGCCCAGGTCTTCTCTCCAAACAGACCCTATTTCCTGATAGAAATAAATGTTTTGGGATAGAAAGGGGTGGATATCCTACTTAGTCTTGATACTCTTAAAATAGTCAGTATTTCACTTCCCTAGCATAATTTTATGCCCATTTTCCCAAGACTTATTCCTGCCTTTTTTTTTTTTTATTTTATGTATTTCCTAGGAAGTATTTTTAACATCCTAAACCAGAGGGCAAATTGGCATTAGGTCAGCACAACTCAATTAATTTCTTACTAATCCTGCCAGTTCACACAGGCTGAGAATCTGGCCCACTGTGATAGGAAATTAGGTCTTTTTTTAGTCAGTGGAGGCTGTCACCCACAGGCCGTTTAGAAATGTATTTGGTTATTTTTATGGATGTGACATATCTTTATCCAAAAAGTATCAACAGGAAAAACTTTTTTCTGTGAACAGTGAAACCAGTAAATCTTGATTTTGCATGGGTTTGCATACGTGTACCTGTACCTGCACTGTGATAATTCAAATTCTTCTGTTATTTTCATAATGATCTCATTCCATGATATTTTAGTAGCCCCCACATTCCCTCACTGCCATCTGGGAAGAAAGAAGCACAGTCAGTCCTGGCTTGGTGTTGTATCTGTGTTGTCTGCTGTTGGTTGTGTCTGTAGCTCTTAGGCATAGCATGGCCAAGCCAAAACCCACAAAAAAATACTGAGTTCATGTGAAGTTTTTTTTTTTTCTCAGTGAGGTCATTAATTCAGTTCACTTTTGCCTACCATTTTATAGATTTTCACAAAACCTCCAGAACCATTTTACCTGTGATACTTCTATCATTGTCCAGAGTGGCTAAAATTGAACTGTTGGTTCCCAACTTATTTGAGACAGGTCAGTGTGATTGCAAAAGCCTTAGAAACCAAGAAAAAAAAGTTATGGGACATAATGTGCCTTATTTGTTGCCAGTAGTTTAATGACACAGAATAAATAGTTTTTGCGCAAAAGCAAAGATTCTTGGAGCACATTCATTCTTTTCTAGTGAGTTTTAATTGGTTCCCAAAATAAAATATAATCTAGCCAACACTGAAAATGAAAGAGAATAATTAGATTCTATTTTTGAATGTTACAGTAAACAAAAATTTTGACACTATTTTCCTATTTTACAGCAAAGGGAAGAGAATACTTCAAGTGAAGATCCACAGAATATGCCAAGGTACATCAGCAGCTCAGTAGAATGGAGTGGGAAATTGACTAAAACACAAAGTCACTGATTTTGGAGCATAAAATACTTTAGTGTCAATACCTGTCCACGTGGTTAGCTCTCCTTACAGATCGCACTTCAGGAAATCAGAGTTTCACACGGAATGTTTGAGGCATGACAGTGCCATCCACTCCTTTGGTGAAAGCTCTGCACTTCATCCTCCTTCTGCCCTCAGTTAGACAAGTTAAATTTTAATCACACAGACCTCACTTGGATATGGTACTATAACCCCATTAACTTTATAGAAACACTGCCTATTCTAAAAATAAAATCTATCAAGATTGCTTGATTCTGCCAGAAAAAAATTGTAATTATAAACATTTCTGATGACAGAAAGGATGGAAAACATGTAATCCAATGAAATAAGAACATTTCCTCCGAATAATTTCATTGTAAAGCGTCTTTAAGGCAGTTAATGACTTAAGAATAAAACCTCTGAATCATAAACTATTATTTGTTACCAAATACATATATGTGTAGATATATGTCATATGAGAACCCTTCTTACTCCCTTGAGGATTCTGTAATACTGACGTGATCTGGATTAACTCCACAAGTATATATGGCCATGGTTTTGAAAGGTATGTGGGGATTTGGGCTGCAATTTTATGATTTTTGCTCTAAGACATCTGTGAAACTTTTCTGTCAGTGGCTGCTCAGCTCTTCCTGGGAATTTTAAAAAAGTGTAGTCATTCCAATCTATTTTTGCTGTCCCTCTGACAGATGTCATCCCAGTGAGCAGAACTGTCACTGAGAACTCTCACTTGAGATGAAACTGGGGAAAAAACCTGATATCAAGCAGGAACTGCTGGATGGTCTGGGGTATGGAATTGGCAGGAACTCTCTGCTTTGCTTTTCATGGCTGGTTAATATCATCACTTTGCATCCACCATGGCTCCTGACAAAATTAACAATGGCAGAGTGAAAGTGCTAACATAGGCCTGGGGATTTTATCTCTGCAGTTTAATAATGCTGTAATGGGTTGACCTTGGCTGGATGCCAGGTGCTCACCAAGCTGCTCTATCACTCCCCAGCAGGGCAGGGGAGAGAAAAATAAGGACAACAACTACTAGGTTGAGATAAGGCAGTTTAGGGTCCGTGAATGCATAAGCAAAGGGAAACAAAAATTGATCTCTACTTCCCACTGGTGATCAATGTTCAGCCCCTTCCCAGGAAGCAGGGCTTCAACACGTGGAGCAGTTGCTCTGGAAGGCAGACATTGTTAAATAACAAATTCCTCCATTCCTCCTCCCTGCCTTAGCTTTTATATCTGAGGTGATGCCATGGAATATCCATTTGGATAATTTGGGTCAGCTGGCCTGCTTGTGCCCCCTCCCGGGATCTTGCCCACTCCCAGCCCCTTGACAGGGGAGCAGGGGAGGAATGTCACAGAGACAGCACAGCTGCTGTGCCAGCAGTGCTCAGCAGTAGCCAAAACACTTGTGTGTTATCAACACCCCTCCAGCTACCAATGCAAAGCACAGCACTGAGAGGGCTGCTAAGGAAAAGTGACCTCTACCTCAGTCAGGCCCAATACAGTCTCCATCCCTTATTCCATACCATGAGTCATACTCAAATCCCACATAATTTATATATCTTCCAAGTGTTCCATTCTATTTTTTTGTCATTACTGGAATCCATTCTTGCCCACACACATAACTTAAAGTATGTCCCTAAACCATCTCCATACCTAACAGATTTTCATTAACCTTTATCCCTCATCCTTTCACAGATAAATATTATTTTGCCATTTCATAGGCTTCCTTCACCCCTCCAGATCCATGACTTAGAGTACAGTGGGCTTCTGATCCTTGATAACTCTGGCTTTTTGGCGTGACCTCGGGTTTCCCCTGAGGCCCCTTGTGTCTTAGGTTACAATGTAAGATATAACCAAAAGTATGTATTCTATCACCATCTGTTAAAACCAGGTGGAGCAGTGTTTTTTATCTCTTCCATAACCCACCCCTCATAACTCCCTCTGGGGGGGATATCTTCTATTAATGGGCCATCAAGTCTCACTGCATGACTCATTAGATTACATCATCCCATTGTGAGACACTCTGCCCAGGGGGAGGAGCCAAGCATTCCTACCTGGATATAATCTGGGTTTGGAACACCACAAGCAGCCTTATCCACTGAATTCCCAGAGGAAGACCAGACCCATCTACACCACCACTGGACCATCAGAGGAAGACCACACCCTTCTACAGGATCACTGCTGCAACAGAACCACATCTATTACTCGAAGAGGACTGCAGCCACCATTAGATTGGTGCGCTACCAACACCCTTAACAACAGGGTTGTCAGGTTGTATTCTGACTCTGTCAGTGTTTTGAACAATTGCATTTATTTTAATTTTCCTATCAAATTGTAGTTCTGACTTGGGACCTCCCACTGGTGTGCTTTCAAACCGGTACACTTTACCAGAGGCTCCAGGTGACACCCTGCTCCCCTGCTGCAGTGTAGAGCATATTCTGCATGGCTGGTTGTGTCAATACAGGCCCAACAGCTTTTTCCTGTTTGATCTGCTCAAAGGCCTCCTGTTGCTCAAGGATACACTTGAAATATTTCTTCTGGATCACTTGATAAAGGGGTCAACAAGCTGACTATAACCTGGAATGTGCATTTTCCCAAACCCCACTAGGCATAGGAAAGCTTGTGTTTCCTTCCTATTAGCCACTGAGGACAGCTATTTTGTTAACCACCTCCAAAGGCGCATGATTGCATCTATCCTGCCATTTTATTTCCCAGGAACTTGATCTCCCATTGTTATGAAGAGAGTGAAAGCTTAGACAAGTCCTGCCTTTGACTCAGATTTCTGGCAATAGCTCTGTTCGATGCAGCCTGCACACCAAATTGCTCTCGCTTGCAAGTTCTTAAGAATGGCTGATTAAGTCTATTATAAAATGAATTATTTATTGAATAGGTACAAGATTAACAGATATTAGATTTTAAACAGAATACTTACTAAGCAGGATAAAACAAAAAGAACTATGAGTAGATAGAAAATACAGTGCACGATAAAAATGTTATCGCTGAATTGATGATGGAGTACACATAGAATCCTTTCACTCAATTTCCAGGGAAGTGACCACAAAGTTTGCATCCAAACATTGGGGAAAAGCCCTACACATTTCCAGGATGTGTGTAGGAGACTTCTGATTTGGTGAAAGTTTTGTGGAGTTTTTATAGTTTGTAAAGTGAAGTGTCTGCCAGTCAGAAGTTTCAGCTTATCTCCCTACATCTTGTTCTCAAGGCCAGATGTTTATTGTCAGCTGGGAATTCCACCTCTGGCACCAGAGACAACTCCCTACCACACAAACGTCCAGCCTGGGTGATCTCACCAGTTCATGTGAGGGGGAGAATGCCCAGAGCTGTCACACCAGCTGATAGAACAGATAAGCTCTCCTGTGGTAGGGGAGAGTCATGCCACACCTGTGCAGGTTTGTTTAGCTTACTTTGTTTTATGGTAAGAGCAGCTTTCAGATGAATTTGGATTATATTTTTTCCTTTTCAAAAATTTCTTCTGCTGTATTGCCCCACACAATGATATCATCAATGTATTTCAGGTGTTCTGAAGCTCCACCTTTTCCTGTGCAGTCTGGGTCAGTCCATGGCAGATGGTTGGGCTGTGTTTCCACCCATGGGGCAGTCAATTCCAGGTGTACTGGACATTCCTACAAGTGAAAGCAAACTTTGGTCTGCACTCTGCTGCCAGAGGGACTGAGAAAAAATTCATCAGTGATATCAATTGTGACACTATTTGGCTGCCTTTGACTCATGCTAATACTGGAATTCCAGCACGTCCAGCACGGCGGCACTCGGAGGCAGCGTGACTTCATTCAGGCCACGACATTCCCCTGTCAGCCTCTGTTCCCCATTAGACTTTGGCACTGGCTACATGAGGCTGGTAGAAACATCCTATATCATTAACCACATTTGGATGGTAATAAAATGTTGTTGTTGCCATCCATTTATAGAATCAACCATAAAAATGCAAGGTTGGAAAAATATGACAAAAAGCACATCTTAACAAAATTATTATTTGGTGTCTCATTATATAGTTATAACATTTCTTTTTCATTTCATGAAATGCCTCTGAGTGGATTTCTTTAGTGGTGGCTGAGCAAGCAGTGGAGTCATTGCTACAAAAACTCCTGTTTTTTCACTATTGAAAGCTGAAATTAATGTTATAATGGATTATAACTGTTCAGCAACTGGATTATTAATGTTCACTAATGCACCCATTACTCATTTCTGTGAATGAGTATTGAATATTCCCTTAGATCTTTTTCTTTATCTGCAACATTTTACAATTAACATTATCCTTCTTACACAGGTATAAAACCATTATCAGCTTCCTATTATTACTGCATTATATTGTTATTGGAGTACGTTAATTTTTGGGGATTTTTTACTTTATTTTTTTTCTTTAAAAGTCCTTGAAGAGCTCATTCTCTTAGACCATTTAAGGCTAACTAATTCTTGATACCTTTTGAACCTCCATGAGCACTTCAAACTGAAGTACTTTTTTCTGCTTGCTGTAAATACTGAACATCTCATTGCAGTCTTAGGTGACTTAGTAATCCAATCAGAAAATGAAGAACTGCTGCTGCCAAATTACTCATGCAATTCACATTTTATTATTGGCTGCTGAACAAGATGTTTCAGTCTCACACTTTAGATATTACTCAAGTGAAAGCTCTAAAAGTTCTGCTAATATAATAATCACAGAATCACAGAATGGATAAGGCTGGAAGGGACCACAGTGGGTCATCTGCTCCAACTTCCCTGCTCAGGCAGGGTCATCCTATAGCACATGGCACAGGGTTGAATTTAGATGGTTCTTGAATATCTCCAGTAGGGGAGACTCCACCAACTCTCTGGGCAATCTGTGCCAGTGCTCAGTCACCCACACAGTAAGAAAAAGTAAAGAAATTCTTCCTCATATTCAGATGGAACTTTCTGGGCATCAGTTTCTGCCCATTGCCTCTTGTCCTATTGCTGGGCACCACTGAGCAGAGCCTGGTTCATCCTCTGACACCTCCCTACAGACATTGATGAGGTCCCCTCTCAGCTGTCTCTTCCCAAGGCTGAACAGGCCCAGCTCCCTCCAATTGCCTCTGCTGCCATCCACAGGACCTGTTCCAAAATGATGACCATCACTTTTTAAACAACTTTTAAAAGCAGGTCACTTGGGCCATGAAGTTTTGTGCATATGTGGACCAGCATGTGTACAAACTGTTGCTCCAGAAGATTTAGGAGACATTCAAGCAAAACTGACCAGTCCACTTTGATGGGCTTGGGATGAGGGGGTGTAAAACCAGATAGTTTGGCTGCAAATTACCCATGCAGCAATGTTTTACGTATGCAATTCAACTTTTTCTTAATCTTACTGGGTAGTTTGATTGTCAGCCTAGATGTGGTCAAAGTATCAGGTCCATCTTTCATTGACAGTAAATGAAAAATTGGTGTTGGACAAAAAGATGTCCAGATACTCTTCTGATGTTCTCACTAAAATTAAAAATTCTTGTAATTCACAACTAAATTTGCTACCCATTACATAGCAAAAAAGAAAGCTCAAAGAGATCAACACATATATTCATAAACTACAGCTGTTTCCTCTGTTTTGAAACTGAATTAGGAAAACAGTTGTTTTAGACAACAGCACTACAATTATGCTAAGGGCTTTATTGATTTTTATTAAGTATTACATACCACATGGTTTATGTAATAATGTAATAAAAGAAGCCTGCTTTGAAACATATCAGCTGTCTTCAAACAAACCTCAATCCCAACCTTGTATTTATTCTGTTGTCTGAGCTTTTTAAGGCTACTCCACATACACAGATGTGTTTAAAACAATGAAAATGAGGGAAAACATTTTGAAAACCCTCAGAGAATAAAGTGTATTCATCACAGAAATGGGAACTATAATATCAGGCAACTTAAACTGGTTTTAAACTGTTTTAGAGAAATCAGGATGCTACTCACAGTGTTACATTCATTATCTGTGAGCAGTGGCTCCAACCTGGCTTGCTGCTTGTTTTGTTTAGACAACTAGTAAGATCTAGCAATTGCACTGGTTGCCAGCATTCTGCTGAAACCATATGGCATGACGAGAACGTTGGAGCCTGCATGCCCTTATGCACAGAGAAAAGAAAAATGAGACAAATAGCTGGAAAGAAACACTTCAGTGAAGAGAGCAGACTGTAGCTGATGGTTAGATGGATGATCTTTGGACTAAAGCTGCATCTGACATGAGTTAAGACCATAATAATGCATTTGAATTTTTGGCTGATGAAAAAAAAATTAAAACTTTCCTCTAGGTTTCAAAAAATGAGGAGGATTATTATCACCAGCTGTACTTAAAGGACAAAGGGCAAATGTAGATCTATGTAGTTCTGACTGTTGTTGGCAGAAACCTTAAGAAATTGGCTGCTAATGCCAACATGTTCTGCTTTGCAGGCAGTAACGCAATACACATATTTATGGAAGGCCGCATGTTCACTGTGTCTTATCACTTTCATTATGTTTGGCCCCAAGAGTTCAAAGCCATAAGCTGTATGTCAGAAATTATATAAATGAGTAAGAACGACTACAGTTTATTCTTTTAACTTGCTCAGTTGCACCCACATGTGAGAGCCAGTCCAATTTTCGCAAATTAACATGTTTTGGATACTGCTGAAAACTGTGAGACGTGTAGACATCTCACTTCCTCAGTCTCACATTTTTAGGGATTGTTTTCAAGGAACACAAGCGAAACACTGATCCTATTTCTACTATTGGTGAAAGGAAAGTTTCAAATAGTTTCAAAAGCATAAGAAAATGAAATGCTAGTTTTTAACAGATGAAACAATAGCAGAACTGAAGAAACTGAAAGATATAAACTCAAATGGATTGACACATTCTCCTTTAGAAGGAACTACTACAACAGGAAAGGCTTTTAGGGCTATAGGCTGGATCAATGGGCCAAGACCAATGTATGAGGTTCAACAAGGGAAAGTGCCAGGTGCTGCACTTGGGTTACAACAGCTGCATGCAGCACTGCAGGCTCAGGGAAGAGTGGCTGGAAAGATGCTGGTGGAAAAGACCCTGCGGGTGCTGGTCAACAGTGGCTGAACAGAAGCCAGTGTTTGCTCAGGTGGCCAAGAAGATCAATGGCATCTGGCCTGTATCAGCAATACTGTGAGAGCACAGAGTGTCTCCCTGTACTCAGCACTGGTGAGGCCACACCTCAACTCCTGCATTCAGTTTTCGGCTCCTCATGACAAAAATGACATCGAGGTGCTGCAGCATGTCCAGAAAAGGACAACAGTGCTGGGGAAGGGACTGGAGCACAAGTCTGATAAGAGCAGCTGAGGGAGCTCAGAGTTTTTAGCCTGGGGAAAGGGAGGCTCAGAGGGACCCTCTTGTTCTCAACAGCTGTCTGAAAGTAGGTTGTGTCCAGATGGGGATCAGTCACTTTTTCCAGGCCAAAAGCAACAGGACAAGAGGAAATGGCCTCAAGTTGCAGCAGGGGAGGTTCAAGTTGGACATCAGGAGAACATTCTTCACTCAAAGGGTGGTTCGGCACTGGAAAAGGGTGCCCAGGGAGGTGCTGGTGTTCAACCACTGGACTTGGGACTCGGTGCCATGGTCTGCTTGACAAGGTTATAGGCGGTGTTCAATGATCTTGGAGGTCTTTTCCAACCTTAACGATTCTGTGAAAGACTTCCACTTTCCTCTTGCTTGTCTGGAAAATCTGGCATCAAAGGCATCAGATCTGGAAGCTGGCAGTATTATTTCAAGGAAAACAGACTAAGAGATTGTGCTGCCTTGGGCTTCACTGATTTTCACGGGGTTCGCTATCACGGTCTGTGTAGGTGAATTTGAACTCCGGTTTCAAGGGAGCATCCAGCACCGCTCAACCTCTCCTGCCCCTTCTTTCAGTCTATGGCTGACAGAAGCCCGGCGCCGCGCTCGGGCCGGACCCACCGGACCCGGTACCACCTCCCGCCCGCGGCACCGAACCGCCCTCACGGCGCGGGGCCGGGCACGGGACACGGGAGCACCGCCCCCAGCAGCCGGCGAGCCCATGCCGCAAGTGCCTCTGGGAGTTGTGGTCCGCTTCGGCGGCCTCCGCCCGCCCGGCCCGCGCCTGGCGGGGCTCAGACAGCCCCATGCCCCGGACTACCCCTCCGTGCCATGTCGGGGCGCTTCGTCGTCCGTCGCGACCCCTCGGCGCCTCTCTGTGTGGGAGGGATAGACGGAAAAGGAGACGGAACGACTCCGGATAGAACTACAGCTCCCGGCGTGCACTGGGCTACAGAGCACTCAACCGGGCGGGGGGAGTCGGTGAAGATGGCGGCTGCTAAGCGGAGCCGGATGGGAGGCTGAGGTGAGTTTGGGGCAGCCGGGCAGTGCTCCGGCCACTCGTGGTCACCCTCGCAGTCCCCTCCTTGTCGCGATCTCTCGCTTCTTTCCTTATTTGCACTCTTGGGAACGAGGAGGACGCGCCAGAGGGGTGGGTGCTGAGGGAGCGGCGGGAGGCTCGGGCCGCCGGGCTGGTGGTGAGGAGAAGCCTCGGGGCATGGCCTCAGCCTGGAGCCGCCGTGGCAGCGGCTCGGGCGGTCCCTGTGGGCGCTGCTCCCGGCGGAAGGGCTGGCAGGTTGGCAGGCTGGCTCCCGGCGGAAGGGCTGGCAGGCTGGTTCTCTGGCTCTCCGCCTCCGGACCGGTCTGCTCGCCGCGGGAGCTCCGGGGACGGGGAGCGGATCCCCCCCGCTTTTACCGGGCGGGGCTGTGGCTTTGGGAGTTCCCTCAGCAGGTTTTCCTCAAACGGACCTTAAGACAGCGAGATATTAACTGAACACAATGCATATTGACAGGAGGACGACCCTGTCAGCTCTCTTGTCTTCTTCTTTAAAGTTAATTGTGCATCACGGAGCCATGCTTTAGTTAATTGAGGTGTGGGTTCACAAATCCTGTTACCCAAAACCATAGTACGACATCTCTTTTTGGATACATCTAGAAAGGTATCCCGTGGTCCTTTGAGCTGAGATACAAGGAGGAAAATATTGTGGCATTGTGTCTGTGCTGTTGTAGGACTTGTGGGAAAGCCTATAACTTTAAACCAGAATTTGAGTTGGTGTATCAAAACCCAGTTTGCTAGCCCAAGTGTTTCACTTTGCAGAGCTACATCAATGCTTGCTGTGCAAACTGAGTAGGTAAGCTAAACCCTGAGTTAACAGCCAAGGTTTTTGGATTTTATAGGTAGTTACTTCCTAAAGCATTTGTAATTAATGCTAAATAATATGAAATATTTCTCAAGCAAGTTAGGGACATCTTGCTTGAAACTTGGTGTTAATGCTCTTAAATATATGGTAAAATTTCTTTGAGAAATTGGTGGTTTGGAGTTGAGATCTTGATTGTAGTGCCCTGATCGGCCTAAAGGCTTATCCATAGGTTTTATTTAAGCCTTTTGATAACAATTTTAATATTTGTCTAAAAAAGGCTGCTAGAATGAGATTAATTTCTGATTCAGGAATAAACCTTACAAAAATGTAATTAAAATACACTTTGTGATTAAACAACTGTTTTAGATATTTCCAATGTTTGCAGTTCATGATGGACAGTAACTTCTCTCTACTTCTGGTCTAAACTTGTGCAGTAAAAAAGAATGAACAAATTTTATGTTGCATGCAAGTTGAAGGGGGTGTGAAATTGAAATTACTCACCAGAGTTGGCAATTCAAGTATAATGATAAAATCTAAATTATAAAGAGTATGGGCTAGAAACAGCTCTGGTTCGTGTCAGTGACTTTTAACTGCCCAGCCTAGCTCCATAAGGGAGTAATCCTTGTCAAGTTACCACACAATTTTTAAGCAATTTGAAGATATGTAATTTTTTGAAGTGAAAGCAAATAATGTTTTCTGCAGTTGCATTCTGTCTTGGGTAAGAGAGCAGGGTAGTCTCATTAATTGAGCCAGCTTCATACATGGCATTTCCTCTCCAGCTGAGAAAGGTAATTCAGATTAAAGTCAGGTATTTCCCAGAATTACTGTGGTATGTAAATCCATTTTATATTACATTTTTTGGATTCTGAGAATCACAGTTGGAGCTTAACTGTCTATACTTAGGAATGAACATGTGATTTATTAATCTTGCATTGCACTGGCCATTTGCCTACTTTCAAAGCTAAAGGCATTGATTAATTTTTCGAGGAGGAAATATGAGTGGGGAGCTAAGTGATTTATAAAGTAAATGTGCACTGGATTTCTAATTTTTCAATTCATGCCTGTGTGGCTGTGAGAGGTGCTTAAGCCTCTGCCTTTATTTGGCTTAAGTTGGAGGAAGGAAAAGGAGCCCAGATGGCAATTTCATTTTGGAGACTCAAAATCAAATTAAATATTTATGGTGTTACATAATAACATAACAGAGGGCTTATTGGAAGAAAATAGAAAATCTCAGGTATGCTGATTTCTCTTTCTTTACCAGTAGCACAAGGTTATATAAATTTTTCCATTTTAGGTCTTTTAAAAAGGTCCATTGTATTAGGACATACAAGAAAACAATCTCTGCTTTTCTGTTTGGCTTTCAATGCCATTTCAAGTCTTGTGATAATAAGAAATATTTGTGCTTATAAACTGTCTTTAATTTCAGATCCCGGGTTAGTTAATGGAAAAAAAAAATGGAACAAACTGTATTTTTATCCTTGTTGTGAAGAACAATTAATTGGCCTTGGGTTTCCTAGCCAAATGGTATAAAATCATCTCAAAAGAAAACAGAAAGTTTTTCTTTAGAAGAACAATTTTATGTGTCTTCAAGTGTTCCTCTGTCTTTTAAGGTACATTCACTAGCTTTGCACTTTGATTACAATTACATTTAGAACTACAGTTATATCCTTAGAAAAAAACACAATGACTCTTAGTCTTCCACAGAAAAGTAGGTATGATTTTTTTTACCTTCTTAATAGCCAGGAGTCAGTTGCTTTGGTGAGGAAAACAGTGTATAAAGCATCTGATGATCTGTCACATGTCACAAATTGACATGGGATGTGTTAAACATCCAGTATTAGGCTAGGAAGCTGAATGGTATCACATGATTTTCCATAGTTCTTTTAATTAGCTAAGTTCTACTTCATCAAATTCTGTGAGGGGGTTTTCCCTCTTTTGTTAGGTAAAATTTTAGCTCAGTGACAAATAGCTGAGCAAACTCAAGAGTGGAAAGTTTCTTGGTTTGATTTAGTTCTGTTCTGCTGTAACAGGTGACAGCATCTGTGGATGAAACTTTGTCCTAGGCCAAGCGAGACAGGGATTGTGAAGACTTTATGGAAAGGAGATTGTGTGCTCTGTTCTGCATGTAGAGGTCAGGCCACCTCCGTGTGGAATTTTTGGTCCTATTACAGATCATAAAATGACTAAAACCCCAGTGAATTATTTTAAAACAGATATTTCCTATGTCTTAGTTGATACAACTTTTATAGTAATTTCTGCAGCAGACTCTTCTAAAAATCTTGTAAAAGTGAGTTGACTTTGCTGATAGGAAAATCTATTGAATTCCTGTTTGCTGGAGATGGTCAATAAAACAATCTTGAGTCTCTGGCACTTGACTCTCTGAAACTCTCACCAGGTTCTCTGCTTTTTTATTTTCTTTTATGTCAGTAAATCTGTTTTCTGTAATGTTTCAGCTGGATCCATAACTACATTCTGAACCAGAGATTTTGCTTCTCCATGTGTCTGTTGGACATGACAATCTGCAGCACGTTTCCTTTAATAAAATTGCACTGTTTCTCATGCTGCCCTTGGAGAGGGACATACAGTTTTCTAATAGATGGGATATTTTAAATAACTTACTTTGAAGTACTATTTTTAATCCCAGTTGCTGTCAGCAAATTGGGACCTTTGATTGAAATGCATATACGAGAATAAAGTTTATTTTTAGCAACTATGAGCATTGCTGTAATACATGGTCATTAAAACATATGTTGACCAAACAAAATGTTTATTCTCACATTATCCATCCATGGAATTACAATTTTTTGGTGTATGTATACATCAGTTATTAGCTGAATATCTTTTATTTTAAAAATTATTTTATTTTTGAAGAAAGCAACACTCAGTATCATTAACTGAGATTTTCTTCTTATTTGTGGAAAAGTACATTTGTGGGGAGTTTGCGTTTGGCAATTAGTAAATACAGAAAAATCATCAAATAATTTGCATTTTAGTGCTAATTAGAGGAACAGTAGATTTGGCTACTTTTATATCCAAAATAGATTGTTGTAACTTCAGATGAGTTCATTTTATGAATATATTTAATTGCATCAAAAATCCTTTGAGCTGCTATTGTGTATAGGAGGTTGCATTCTGATCTAAAATCTGCCTTTTTTGATACTGTGAGAAAAATGCCCTAGAAAGGGCCACACAGGTTTTTCAGTTTTTTTTGTAGCGTTGAGCAGAAGCCTCTCTCAGGCATTTTAATGGGGAGAGCTGTGGTTTAGAGCTGAAGTGGAAGTATCCTGTGAGATGTGCAGGATTTATCATCCTAAACAGTGGCACTTGGGAAGGTCACAGTACACAACAGAAAAATGTTTACTCCAGCATCAAAGGCAAAAATAGAATGACTGCATTTCAGGAACAGGCAAAATCTACATCTAGTCTGGTCAGCTAAGAGGATATCTGGATTTCTGTGGTAACGGCCCCTCTGGTGCTGGAGCTGAAGAATGCTCATTCTGCATGAGTTACTGAGCATATTTGGATGTAAATTGTCTTAAGCTATGGTCTTGACTTTGTTTTTTTGTTTGTTTTTTGATAGTTTCTTATGTTTTTACAAAACTGAAGACAGATCCCCGATTAACAATGCCTGGCAGTAAGTATTCTTGTCTTAAGTACATTAAGACAATATATAGGGGTATTACTGTTATTTTCTTTGGGGTTTAAAATTTTTTAAAAAATGCAAAAAGAAACATTAGACTTGCTGTCATTTATAAGAATTTTAAGATGTTAATGTTATCTAGTCTCTGCCTTTGTAAATCTCCATATATTTTACAAATAATAATATGAGCTTTGCATTTGCCTTTTTGATTACAGCTTCACAGTATAACACTGAATTTTGTGATCTAAACTGTGTTCTGAAATAGTTGGATTCAAAAACTAAACAAGATATTTTTGATATTAAAAAGCTATATTTTGATATATAATCCTATTTTAGGAAAATGACAACTAGTGTTTATAGAAGATAGAATTGCTATTCAGGATGAAAAGTAATAAGACTTAAAATTTTTGACTTTCAAAGTTAAGTGAGATTTTTGAGGCAAATGTTTCTAAGAATGAAATTATTTACCTTCAAGAATAGCAAATTTCTCTAACTCAAAGGATTGAGTTATACAATGTGTTAGAAAAATATAAATTTAACTATTCCTTTAATAATTTTTTCTATTTAGAAAAAATTCTATGTGATCTGTAGTAACATTGCTAACACCAGTCTTTGGATAAAGCAACCTGCTTTATCAAAAAAGTTACAGTACCAGTCATACTGAGTGCATTCTAATTCATGGATGCTTAATTTCATGAGGAAGTCTTTGAGCATTTGTTCATTGCTGTGATTTGTGATAAGCTGTGACTGTGGGCACTAGAAAAGCCTTCCAGAAGTTCTGTGTTGTGTCATTTGAACCCTGGTCATGTCAAATACTTTACTGTAAGTAAGATGTGTCACACCTGTCATGTGAAGCAGTGAGTGGAATTTTTTTAACCAATTAAACTGGAAAAGTAAGGTGGTTTTTTTGTTTGGTTGGGGTTTTTTGGTTTGGTTGGGGTATTTTGTTTGGTTTTTTTTTTTTGGTGGGTTTTTTTGTTTTTGTTTAAACCAGATGTGCTTATGTTTAGGGTCATTAATATCAATGCAAGTAGAGTTTGCATTACTGCAGTCACATGGGAGTTAAAGGAGACCAAAAGAACTGATTGCAGTGTTTATCTATTCAAGACACTCAGAACTACACAGCCATTTATTTACCTTTGCCTGTATTTATGAGTATAACTGCATGGGTGAAGAAAAGGAAATGTAACAGACGTGTGCATTGCAATTCTTGTGAAACAACAGTATTTTCATAATATTTTACTTCCAAAGTTATGGCAGTGAAGAAGTACAATGGGATTTTTAGGCAAGCAAGAATCCTTTTGTGGCTGGTTGTACTTCTAATCAGTAGAGATAGAGCCTTCAGGAATTCAACTCTGTTGCATGTGGAAAGGAAATCTTCTGCCTTCTAATTTAGGTTTCTCTAAAGGTTCCGTAGGATTCTTTTCAGAGCGTGTTGATGAAGCAGGCTGCTGCTACAGTGTTACTTTGAATTCTTAAAGTATCTGTCCTTGAAAACTCAGTTGTTTCTAAAGGCTGGGGGATTTTGTGTGTTGTTTTTATTTTATTTTATTTTCAACTGAAATTCTCTCATCCCACACATCAGGAAGTGCATATAAAACTTATTCCTAAACAAAAGCCTGTGACGGTGAGATATTTTCCAAAAATGTTTTCTGTCATGTTACAATGAGTTCTTTACAAATGAAGTAGAAAAATAGTGTCTAAGTTAAGAGGAAATTTTGATAGACTTCTTGGGTCATACTGACCAACTCCCATATCCACTACTGTCCTGCTTTATTTCCTGGGTCTGTGTAGCAGTTTCTGGTGGTAATTTTATCCTTCCCCCTTCATACAGTAGTTGAATTAATCTATAGGTCTGAAGGCAGTGTTCTGGAATATCATGAGATCCAGATAACTGGTATTACATGAAGACTGAGTAAAAGCTTAATTAGTCTTTCTGGGGAATTCAGCTGTAACTGGTGATACTTCAGAGGTCAGTATTGAAATTACTGTGTGTGAAACACTGACAGGACATTATGCTTTTTAACTCCTTCAATATTTACTGTGGAGAAACAGGCATTAGTCAGAGCTGGGCTGTGGTACTGAGAGGGGGGAGATGAGCAAAGGTTATTAGCCAGAGGTGATGGATGCTCTTCTCTTTCAGCCTCAGCGCAGCCATGGCTGCTGGGCTCTGCATGAGTTTTTCATTGCATATTTGGATTATCACATTTTCTATTGATGTTTCTGCTTAGCAATCCCACTCAGGAATGGGAGGATTTAGTGCTGCATTAAGTCCTAAAAAAATGTTAAGATTTTAGTCTCAATGCATTGCAGTAGCCCAAATAGAAAATTTTTCAGTTTGCTCTCTTTACCTTGAGAAGTTGAAGTGCTTGGCTTTGACCACCCATGACATGGCATTTGCGTTGACATCTGCAGTGGAGGTGTGGTGCTCTGTCATTGCTGCAGCACTTGGATCAACCTTGCCAAGGTGTAGCTTTTCCCTGCACTTTTGATGTTTAACTTTATGTTACAAGTTTTTCTTGTGCAAATAGCATGGATATTGATGCAAATGGTTACAGACATGCATGGTGTCTTCAGCTGAAGATGAAATGCAAATTCTGAGATGTTGAGGAAGCAAATGTGT
The DNA here is from genome assembly GCF_901933205.1 of Camarhynchus parvulus. NCBI lineage: Eukaryota > Metazoa > Chordata > Aves > Passeriformes > Thraupidae > Camarhynchus > Camarhynchus parvulus. The sequence continues at coordinate 143,184,156 of NC_044572.1, forward strand.
TTTCTCATTTCTGATTGAGTACAGTAGGAGTAGGTTTGAACCACAGGTGTTTTAGTAACTTTAGTTACTAACTTTAGTAACTAAGGTATGCTTTATCACAAAGAAACTGGAGTAAAAGATTAAATAGTGCTTTTATTTAAAAGTGAAGCCAAAGAATATATAACAAGATAGCCTCTGCAGTAGAGGCTGTATGTGTTTCTCACTTGCCTCTTGTGCTCTCAGTTTCCCTGTTGAATAATTTGTGCAGATAATTTCATTTAGCATACTTCTGTTATGGAACATGGGTGATTTTGGTAGGGTTTTTATTGGCTGCATTTGGCTTGAAAATGTTTCTGCTAAGGAGAGAAAGCACTTGCTAAGTCATATAAAAATATTTGTTGAAGACTCTCTTTTTGAACGTTATGTTCTGGATATTCACACTTAATCAGATGTTTGAAACACAGCTTGGTAGATAGCGAGGTTTTTCTTTTCTAGAAACAGCTGACCTACTTACTGGATGTATTCCCTGACTTTAGTGAAATGTTTGACTTAAAAGGCAGCTTTTAGACTAAAATGAAATTGCTTGAACTAGAAGAATGATATGTAGCACAGGTGAGAGCACCTGTTGACTATAAAAATATATTTTACTTGTGGTAGCTCTGTGTTTGAATTTTTTAAACTTTTTCTTAGCTTATTCTTTTCTCCTTTGGCTTATGCCATTGGCATAACTATATCTTTGGTTTTCACGGTTTTGTTAATAATAATTGTTAGTTAAATTGTTTTTAACTGATTAACAGGTCCTTATGACTGACTCTAACATATAAATTAAGAGGAGAAATAAATAAAAATAAGGATTTTGCCAAATGTAATGTTCCCACATTCTTCCTTTGATTTATGGCTGTGAAATGTAGTAATATGAACACCTCCTACACTCTTCTGTCAGATATTTGTCAGTTGGAAAGGGACCATTCTGATTTAAGAGGTAAATATATTAGTTATGTGGAAAATATTCCATGATTTGGCCTGTTCTTGGTTGCAGTGAAGAGACAGTTTTGGTGACTTCAGAATGGCTCCAAGCATGCTCATTAAACTACATAATATTTTATTTCCTTGGCCTCCCAAAGACCGTGTGTCTTTTTGCCCCTTGTCTGTGCTGAGGCAGCTCCTCTGACAGCAGGTGGAGTGTGCTGGTGGCTTCCCTGCTTCGCCTGTGCAAGGTGAAAACAAACACAAATGGAACAATTGAGTAGTGCCTGTCAGTTTCTGTATTCATGCATGCTACTTCTTTCCTTGCGTTACTTCATGGTCTTCAAACAAATAAATGACCCACTCCTCCCTCAAACCCAAAAATACCCATCAAACTTTTAAAATTATAATTTTCTATGTGCATAGTGTTTTCTTGCCAAGTGTAGGAGGGAAAACAGCACTTGAAATGGAATTTGAAATGAGTGAATTCTTAACTGGCATTTAACATTTTTAACACATTTTAAGAGGCAGATAACTTCCTCATTTTGGTTTCTCCCCTCCCAGCAATTTTGGGAATATAATTTATTTGTGTTTTGTGATTCTAGTGTAATAAATAAGTATTAACAAGACTGATAATGGGAAGGGAAGATTTATCACCCTGTGAAATAAAATTTGGACATACCAGTGACTCGAGATGTGTTCCTTAATGTGTCAATATAAATATTTCAGGGACTAAGCTTTCTAATGTTCTTAGTGAAAATCAAGCCATAGTTCTTATTAATTACTGTCTCCACTCTTTCCATCCATCATACTTTTTTCCTCATTTGGAATATGTTTCTCGTGTAGCCTTCACACTTTACAATGGGACCTGCTACTTAATAAAACACTTTTTGTAATTTCTTAGTTTATTTTTTAGGCAGGAGAAACCCTCTTAATTTTATGACAGCATTATTGACTACTTAAAACGGTGTTAAATAGGTTATCATTCTGTAATATTTTCATATTTCAGCTATTACAGAAGAGTTATATCAGGAGGTGTCTGAGATTTTTGTTTGCTGCTTGATTCTGGTATTTTAGGATGAGACACATCAGGGGCCCTGTACCATGTCCTTTTCAACTGCTAACCTAAGGGACCACAGGAACTTGGAAAACAGCTGCCAGGGGAAGATCAGAGGTTTGGGCTTCCTTTGGCAGTTTGCCACTTGCTAGGACTAGGCCAGAAAAGGGAAATAACTATTTCGGGATGTCTGTAACTATTATAATGCTATGGTTGCAGAATATATAATAGATTCTTTGCATGATAATATGCAAGAATTGCTTTCAATATGAAAACAGCTACAGGGTTTTTTTTCAGCTGATTTTTAGGTGACTGCATTGAAAAGAAAAAGTAGTAACTTCTCCAAATGTATCCTTGATTTAGCTAAGAAAAACAAAACAGGAACTTGCAGCTGGAAAACTGTAGCTCTTTGTGCATCTGTTTATTTAACTCATGGTACCTTAAACAACTTTGTGTGCCACCAAATTGGTGCTTCCTTATTTAATGAATACTCATGGATTTCTTTAAGACTTGTTGATTTGGAGCAAGTGTTCCTTTTGTTGTTTTCTGTTAGCTGTCATTTCTATGTACAGATCATCCTAGCCCCATTGTGGAAAGTTAATGTTGAGGAGCAGTTCCATAGAGAGTCAAAACCATTCACAATAAGACAAGAGATGATGAGTGATATCATTATCATCGTTCATCCTTCCGTTTCTTCCATTTGTTTTGGAACACACTTTAATATAGCAAAGCAATGAACAATGGTGTTTCATCCATTCCTTGTTAAAACGTGAAGAAATAATTTTTTCAGTTGTTGTTATTCTGTATGCACAATCTGGGCATCTAAATTTCATAAAAATGAAATTCTTTAGAGATGAGCTTCATTGAGTGCCCATCACAGCCTTTGTGTGCTTTCCAACTGCATGTGGACATTTCCCCAAATATTAAAATGTAGCTTAGTAATTTTTTGGGGCTTTATTAAAATATGGCTGTCATTGTTATTTACAGAAATGGCTTTGCAGCTATCAGTCGATTAATCTTCATGTGCAGCCTTGTTTGCTATTGATTTCTGAATCATGGGACGAAAGGGTAAGAAGATTCATGCTGATTGTGCATGCAAGTGTCCTATTTTTTTTGTGCATGACAACAAAGCAGAATTGATTTTGGGGAGCGGGAGTAAGATTTCCATGATGTGATTAAATGCATGTCTCTGGGAAAGCCAGGGTGAACTCCTTCTAAAAGTGTTTTGGCTTTCCCTTTCCTTGATACATGGACTTTCCTTCCCACTGTTGGCCCTTATGAGCCTCAGTAGCTCTCTGGGGAGTCATGTTCCTTGTGGATTGCTGAAGATTAAAAATTAGCTGTGTACACCACTCTTGGCTTTCGAAGAATGCTATTTCATTTCTAGGAAGTTACATTATTCTGGATTAATTCATGCAGGAATTAGACAGAAGTTAATAAGTAGTGGGATAGGTAGATGAACGAAACTCTTCCAAGTCTTCTTAGAGTTCAGGATGCATTTGGACAATGCTCTGAGGCACACAGTGTGATTCTTGGGGCTGTCCTTTGCAGGGCCAGGAGTTGGATTTGATCTTTGTTTCAACCCTTTGGAGTCAGAATATTCTACAATCCTATGATTCCTAGTCTAACAACTTGTAGATGCCAAGACTTCAAAAATAGTTGGTGCTTGTGTTACTCGTGTTCTGCTTGAGGTCTGCTGAAGGTCTCAGTCCTTTCATTTTTCAAGAAGAGCACAGTTGTGATTCTAAATTGTACTTGGACCTTTTACAGTGTTTTGTTGATAACAGTCTGTACTTTGGCTGGAAATGGGCACCCTGAGTCTTTAATTGTGCTTTGAGAATGCTTACTCATTCCTTAGTAAGAGAATGAAAAAGGAATTCCAATCTAACTCTAAGCTATATAATTATGCTAAATCAGTGCTCCTTCCTTATACTTTTGTAAAGCTGTTAATACGTAAGGAAATTGGTGAAGATAAAGCTTCATGGATATTTTGTTACAAGTGCACTAACAAATACCCAGTAATTTATGCTATTAAAAAAAATCCCGTGTTCATTAAACTAGGATGTAACTGTGTAATGATTAGGAAAGGACTTTAGGATGATGATATCCTATTTGTGAACTTTATATGTAATGAAATATGAATAGTTATAATTGATCTGTGTCTGACATGATTGAGCTGGCAGAGTTCTCTTGTCTCATAATAAATGCAGTGCAGGCTGTTTTCAAGAGTTTCTATGTGCTTGGGGTTTTTCCATTAAATGCGTTTGTGATCCATTACTGACATTGGTATAGACATGAGCTTGAAGTTCCTCAGAACTGACAAAATATAATTTGTGCAAATTGAGTCTGATGTTGGAATTGCAGTGTGGTTAGAAGTGCTGGTTGTGGGCAAGAACTGCTGGATTGCTGCAGAAACCAGTGAGCTTGTGTGCCCACAGATGTCCTTTCTGGTTTCTATAGAAAGCTGAAACACTCAAGATTTACTGCTTACCAAGATGTATTTATGAAACAACTTCTGTGTGTCTAGATGCAAAGCTATCTGTTTCCTCCACTGACCATCTTCTAGACTGGCTAGTTCAGTCTGGTGGGAAACAGAAGTTGTGGTAGAAAAGGGACTTGCACAGTCTTTAGGTGCTGAAGATGCCCAGAAGAGCAAATCACTGTGTCTGTGTTCCTCTCTAACTGATTAGACATTACAGGAAGGGAGAAATTGCTTTTTAATCAGCTGGGATATGGGGTTCTAGATAGGGTATGTTCCAACCTTGTATGCCACTGGTTGGGAGAAGAGCTGCATTTCAGTTCTTGAGGGAGACCTGAATTCAAGATGAAGTACTCTTTAGAGCTAATGGGAAAGATAACCATGAGAATATTTTATAATTTGTATTGACCTAGAAGGAGGGATTTTTTCAGTGAAACTGAATGTCTTTCATGTCTATGTTTAAAACTGTTGCATGTACTTCTGTTTGCTGGTTTGTTCAAAACCTGCTCTTCTGTGAGGGCAGGGTGAACGAGGTAAATCTGTTTGCAGGGAAAGGAAGACATGGAAAATGGAGTGTATTGGCAACTCCAAGGACCTGTTCTTCATAATATGTAAAGAATTTTTTTTTCCAAATTTTTGATTCCATATTTTTTTTATGTTCTTTTTTTTTTATGGAGACACGTATGTTTCCAAGTCCAAATGGCAATATCTCATTTTGTAAATGCTTTCTGGGAAAGTCAAACAGCTAGGAATAGACACAAGCAGAGCACTTAATTGAAGATAGGTGATATTTAAACAAGAATTTTAATTCCAAAGCCTAAGCATCCTCTGTGACTGTTTTTCGAAGTAACATTACAACATTTTTGTTTAGCATTTTATTTTTCATTAATGTCAATACAGTTTAAACACTTTTGTTACTGTACAGGAACAGATGCTTTGTCGTGTTTTGAGTTCTGTGTATGTGCCTCGGCAGAATTGCTCCACTGTTTTCTCAGCATAAATATCACAGTATGGTTCTAGATTCACAGAAGCACTTTCATCCACTCTTATGTTACTTTCTGTGTATGTTGTGTATGTGTGCAGGAAATAAAATGTGTGTAATGTGGTCTTGAACTACTTGTGAACAGAACATTTTTCATTTTAATTAGGAAATGTTTTTCAAAATCTGTGCAAATTTATTGAAGCCTGTAGCTGGATTTGCTTAAATGAAGGTAAGACTTGTTTTTGAAGCTCTGGCCATGCTTCTACTGGTATTTGGGATGTTTTAATGGAAGAAAGGATCTATAGAACAGCACTCTTATATGTCCTATAAACAGGTCAATGGTTTATGTTGAACTAGTTAAAATCTAGTTTCCTGAGCTAAGCTTGTCTTCTCCATTAGCTTTGAGGGCTCCAGAGAGAAGGCCTGTGAACCTTTGCTTCCTCATCATCAGGACTTCTAATCATGACATACCTGCATGTTTCACTCACAGAAACCTTCTCGTTTCTTGTTTTTCAAGTGGCAGTGTGGTACCTACTCCCCTGGTCTGTTTCAGCCCTGTGTGTTTGGGCAGCTGAGCTGCAAGGCACCGTTGGGCAGGAGTGGAGAATTAAATCCTCCCAGCCCACCTACTGTAGTGAGGAGGTGACACAACGGTTCCGAACATCCATTTTTCTGAGGAAAATGATGGGCAGCAGCATAAGATTCTGGGCATTCTTACCACTACTGTCTTCTTTCCCTGTTTCCCTGGATTGGATTAAGAAAGCAAACTCCATCATCTTGAGGAAATGGAAAAAGTAGCAGTCGTCAGAAAAATTCTTAATGTGTCTTTACATTCAGGTTTTTCAATGCCAAAGCTTCAGGTGCTTTCCTTCTAAGAAGACTTGAAACCCTGGGCACTTGCTGACCAGTTACTCATTGGTTTGAAGTGGGCTTTTTGTCTGTAGGGCAGGTGATAGTTTATGAGTGTCATCCTCATACCTCTCTTCAAATAATAAAGATGTGTAGTATTGACAAAATCTTCATAAAATTCTAAAAGTAGAGAATGTTTGACACTTTTCTATCAGTTTCTTGGTGTAGGGAAACAACAGCTTTCAAAGCAGAAGACACTACTCTGTAATGCAGATTTCAGTTGACCAAGAAGATAAAACATCTTGTCAACTTTGCTGTCTGTCAGGAGCTATTCCAGTTACTCTTGGGATGCTGACCCTGGAATTAAAACAACTGTTGAAAAGCAGAACTGTTCATGGTGTTTGTGTTTTGAGATGCCAAGTAATCTCTATGTGCTGCTGCCCTAAGCTTGAGAACTTAAAGGTTCCGTTAATTGTAACTCCTAGAGCTGTATCTAGATCTGTGCTTTCGTCCAGCTTCCCATTGATTCCCCTCTCATCCTCAGGTATACAAGGGGGTATTCCTCTAAAGGCAGTAACTTAATCCACATGAGTTCCTGTAGCAAAACAGAACCAAGCAGCAAGTGTTAAAATAACTCTTTTCCTTGCTGTGTCCAGTAGTATGAGGAAATGCAATGGAAGGAGAATTGTGGAACATCTAGACTAGAAATTTTAAGACTAACTGGGCATGGGCAGGAAGGCACAGAGAAAGTCCCTGTCAGCAGTCTGCTGTGCTGCCTGGGGTTGGAACTGAGAAGAGAAGGTCTGACCAGCTCAAGCATCTGGGAGGCATTCTGTAGCCTGGACTTAGTCCAAAGTACTGATCCTTTCAGACAAGTATATATATTTTTATCAGTAGTTGGCCAACCTGCTGATCAGAAGTATGGTTTGAAGGCTCCTGAGGCAGACAGTGACCCTTTTGGAATAGTTTTGCCTCTGGCAACCCTCTAGAGCTGCTTCTTACTCACCTCTGGCCACCCTGGAGATAGGCTGTGTTGCTGCTTGGCCTGTTACCTTTCAACCATGCATTGTGTAGCATCTTTCCTCTCCTTCAGTGTCTGTCTCAATCCAGAGGTGCACTAGCCTCTTCTGGTCTTCTGTGTTTGATGTTTCTCCCTAACCTGCCACAAACAGGGGACAAGGGGGTAGGAGAGGTGCAGGTGTGGCAGTCCCTCCTCTCAGAGGAATGTTATGCGAATTAGGTGGCTTGGCCTTTGAGCACACATGACATTTACAGTGCTCTTCTCTGTCACCTGCAACTCTCTTCTGCACCTGGCAAGTGTTAAGGATGCAGCATTCTGAAAATGACTCATCTGGGTGAGAGAATAGCTTAGGGCCACAGTGAAAGCAGGCTTTGAGCAGGATTGTCTGGATCTCAGAGGCTGCTTCTCTGCCAGAATCATCACTGGGCTGGGGATTTTCCATTCTCTGGTACCCATGGATGCTGGGAGGAGCCAGGCATTTGGACAAGCAGATAGGTGGGTTCAGTAGCAGGAGTAGAACAAGGTCACTGTGATAATGCCTATCCTTCTTTACTTCTTTTATTCAGAATTTAATAGTAGGTAAAGAATGTCCTGCTGGCTCAGTGTGTTACTGGGTGTGCACAGTGGGTGTTTTGTCAGTGTCAGGAGTCTGCTCCATGCACTGCTCTTTGCCTGGATGGAGGGACCAAAGCAGTTCATGTTCTTCAGAGAATATACAAAGCACTATGAGCCTCTCTTTCACTCTCTGTCTCCTTAGTCCAGTCTTTTATTTACATCACATTTTTCACTGATTTATGAAACACCTTGTTAATGAAATCAGTATTTGTTTAGAAATAAGTGAAACAAAATGAAACAAAATCTCTGGTTTTTTCTGTTCAGTGGATTTATCACCTAGAACTCATTTCCCAACTGCAAACCAAATACTGAAGGCAGGAATGAAAGTTAGACTTTGCCTGGTCATTTTTTTCCCTGAACAGATTATCAGTGCCAGTTGTGAGGAAGAGGGGTCAAGGAGATTTATGTAAATGTGTCTTTCTTGTCTCCTAAAGTCTCTTTTTTGTATTGCTGCAGTGACAGAAGTCAGAGAAGTAAATGACATTGGCCAGCTTAGTAGGAATATAAGTAAGGACAGGAATTAAGAAGCAAAATTCATATCATAGAGCTTCTTCCACTGGAACCAGATTAGTTTTAGGTAATTTTAATGCTGTATTAAAAATAGAGAGTGACAGTACTATCTCAAAGCAGGAAAGGAAGAGGTTGTCTGGAGGAGAACAGAAATGAGCAAGTAAAGCAAAGTTACTATGTAAAACCGGCAAAGGTGGGGGAAAGGAGAGATGGTATGGACACACTGCCAGTGTTGGAACTTAAGGAATGCAACTGGAGAACCTGATGTAATGGAAAACTTTCTTTCAATGGATTACAAGTCTGCAAAACACACTATCCCAAAAAGAAGCGTTTGTTCTAACTGCTACTGGCTCTGAAAAAAATACTTTATTGAAGAAGCTCAGTGGTGAGCATTATTTGACTAGCTTGGGATTTTTCCTACTTCTTATTAGTAACTTCACATGCATTGTCATTTCTTGCTGTCATAAAAAGTTCACATTCAAATTATTTTTACATGCTTTTTACCATAGCAAAAGTGCATCTTTCCAGGCTGACTCCAGCACACAGTGCTATGGGTTTGGAGAAGAGTGGCTGGAAAAATGTCAGAAAAGGACCTGGGGGTGTTGGTTGATAGTAGTTGAACATGAGTCAGAGTGTGCCCAGGGGGCCAAGAAGGTCAGTGGCACCTGATCTGTATCAGCAACAATGTCCCCAGCAGGACCAGGACACTGACTCTCCCTCTGTACTCAGCGCTGGTGAGGCCACACCTCAAATCCTGTGTCCAGTTTTGGGCCCCTCACTGCAATAAAGACATTGAGGAGCTGGAGTGTGTCCCGAGAACAACAGAGCTGGGGAAGGGTCTGGAGCACAAGTCTGAGGAACAGCTGAGGGAGCTGGGGCTGTTCAGCCTGGAGAAAAGGAGGCTCAGAGAGAACCTTATCACTCTCCACAACTGCCTGGACGGAGGAGGCTGTACTCAGGTGGGGGTCGGTCTCTTCTCCCAGGTAGCAAGAGACAGGACAAGAGGAAATGGCCTCAAGTTGCACCAGGGGAGGTTTAGATTGGATATTAAGAAAGTAATCTTCACAGAAAAGGTGGTTAGGGACTGGGATAGGCTGCCCAGGGGAGCGTGGAGTCACCATCCCTGGAAGCGTTCAAAAAACGGGGATATGACACTTCAGGACATGGTTTAATGGTGAACATGGTGTTGGTGCTGGGTTGATGGTTGAATTTCATAATCTTAGAGGTCTTTTTCCAACCTTAATGATTATATGATTCCAGTTTAGAAGAACTCTTGAAGTCATATCACAGAAGAATTAACTTGAACTTTTTAGCTTAGTGTGAGAAATTTTAAGTAGAAAGCTGGTTTTTTGGGTGTAGTTTTCATTTGTTTCAAATAAACTGAGCACCAAAATATTTTTTTAAATAAATGTAAAATTGTCAAACCTAGGTATGGATGGAATTTTCCCCATTAGGTGTTACTGCAGGTTTGCTGTCATGGGGGCCAAAATTTCACATCATGAGAGGAATATCCTGTTCTCAAGAAAAATTTTCGTTTGTCTGTTGGACATTTTCTTGGGTGCATTTTGGTGGAGAGAGGCTGGAAACCAGGCACTTAGGGGTCAGCTGGCTTTGGATGAGGGGAGGAGAGGCTCATCTGGGGGATGAGGCTTCATCCTCTCTGGATGATGAGCCCGCTGTGCCCTCTGGGAGTGCAGTCCAGGGACATTGCAATGGCTGAGCAGTCCATCCTCACAGCACTTGCTCTTTTTATAGCAGGTTGAAGAATATTTTTAATTAGCTCCCTTATATGGCTGCAATAGTTTTCTTGTTATAAAATGTCTGATCTCTTTTTTATAGTGGAATGAGAGTACCCTTGAAAGTCATTTTAGTTCTGAATTAAATGCATCAACTGATATTAGCAGTTCAGAAATAACCCAATATAGTAAGTGGTTATGGTTAAAGTGTTATTTTATGCACTTTCATCAGGATATTTGAAAGAAATGCATTTTATTTATATTTCTCATCTCAGATACAGAAAAATAAGTAAAATGAAAGTTTAATGTATTACAGTCAAATAAATTTTTACATAGTTACTTTCAAATACATTGAGCAACCAGATATAATTTTAATATTGCTGTGTTGCTTGATATTAGCAAAACATCATTTTTCTGTAGATTGAAACTTCTATGTTAATTGCACTGTTTTTTGATAGAATATGATTTTTTAAAAAAAGCTTGGACAATTGCAAATAAAGTTAGGGATGACCACATCCAAGCTTGTGAGAAAATAAAAATATTCAGGGAGTAAACATGAAATCTTGCTTCAGGTTATTAATGCTCTGTAAACAGTTGACAACAATATTAGACAATGTGACAAAACTATGGAAGAAATTCCAGCATTAGATAAAACAGGTGATTTTTTTTCCTAGGTTTTGATAGAAGAAAATGTGGCAGTTTAAACTCAATTGGCAGAACTTACTCTTTTATGTTTTATGAAACTTTTGTTTTCCTGTAATTTTGTATGAGTAAGATACAGCACAAATATTCAGACAGACTATTTTGAAATAGAGCTTTATTGAAATGTGATTTTTCTAATTTACAGCATGGTGTTTCCTGTAGTAAACTGTGTGGGGACATTTTCTGAGCAGCTCAAGGTTTTCTCTGAGTTTATTAGCACTAATCTTTTAAGTGTTGAATGGGTATGGGATTTTTATGTAGAAATTATTAGCTGTGTTTTTATTAAAAACAGAACTTATAATTGCTAGGGTTTATAAAAATGTCTTTATGCAAATCCTGTATTTGTGTATCCCAAGTGGATGTAATGTAGGAAGTGAAACAATAAAATGCTGAGAATTAATGGGAAGCTGGAAAGTAACTTCAGAATTGCTTAACTGAAAATTGATTTTCTACCTGCTGGATCATAATCATGTTAATGATTTAAATTCTGTAATCCTTGCTTCCTAAACTAGGAAGTATTATCAAAGATAATGTCAATTTCATTATTTTTAGATTGTTTCTTTAATCTTAGATGTAAACCTTTCTGTTTAAAAAAGTCTTTTTGTCAGTAGTCTGCCTTAAATACATTACTCTGTATCTGTTCTCCAGGAAGACCAAGCAAGTAGGTTTTGCTAAAATATTTATCACTCTACAGTGATATGTGGCAGCTGTCTGAGGATAGTTTTACCTGAAACTATATGGATTTTTTACTACTAGTCAGAGAAATAATGAGCTGTGTGTTCCAGGCAAGTTGAAGTAATGAAACTGTCTGTGCAGTTTCATTGGAGGATTTGTGTGAATCACACATTGACAATATATCTTTTATTCTTTTCTCTTCCTGTGCCTGGCCTTGTTAACAGAATTTGATACTGAGGTTTTTCACGTGTTTGGTGGCTTTATGCAGATGTCACTGAGCTGATCAGATAAGCTTACAGTGTTGCAGAGCCCTGGCGGGAAGGAACCGCAGCTGTGTGAGTGTGAGAGGGAACATTTCTGGGAAAGGAGACAATTCCCCCAGAGTGAATTCATATCCAGGATGAGGCAGTATGTGCAAGTTCCAACTGTTGAGCAAGAAAAAGCCTATGATTATAATTCTCCTTTTGAGCCGAGACCATGTATGTGTTTGGGTAGGTGAAATTACCATTTTCTGATGGCGGGGGCTGTGTCTTACTGCTCTTGTGTAGAATAAATATGTGTAAAAAGAAGTACCTGTGCAGCTGGTAAATGTGTACAGTTATAACATGAAAAATGCAGATTATCGGACTTCTTTAGCAGATGAGAATGTGCATGTTTGAGCTAGATAAAAATCTCACTATTGGAGAAGCAGACAATATTTTTTAAACCTTATATATTATCTTTCACATTACAGTGCAGAATTCTCTGTAGATATTGCTTTAACTGTTATATTTACTTGCATAAAATGATGTAAAGATGCATGCAAGGGAGAGGCCATTAAAATGTAAATTTTGTCTGACATTAAAAAGGAATTGCCATAAGATTTTTCCTCAATAAACCTTCATAAAATGGAACAGCTTTTTTTTTTTTTTTACTTGTGTTCTATAGACCTACAAAATAGTCTATTTATGTGAAATGAATGTGTTTATCCAAATAAATTTTTATCTGTGTTAAATTGGTATCCAAGAAGCAGGGAATCCATTTTCAGTTTCTCAGCTTCTATCCCTCTTACAAGATTCATCTTTTTGGTCTATGAAGTAAAATGTTCCTAAATTTTATGGATTACTTCTAATGTAGTTTGTTGACTTGATCTTGTGGCAATTTTGTTTTGTTGTCTTTTGTTGTTGTTGTTGTTTTTAAATATTCATACATTCTTTAAGCCTATTCCTATGATTTTTGTTAACCTTTCTTGCTTATATCAAAATGATATAACTGAGCAATGATTAGTAGTTTTCCCACAAAATCTGTGTCGTGACTGTTAACTATTCTGGTTTTTGATTTAGGTTGTCGTTTATTTCTGTGTTGTTTGGAGTGCCTGTCAGTTTTATTTCTGACAGTGCTCTGCTTGGAGGCTGAAAACTTTGACAGATTAAATCTCACTTTCTGATACTTGAATGTTCTGTTTAATGTAGGAAGTTCTTTTGATGGTATTAACATCATAGTTTTTTAAGTTTATACTTTGATGATACAGAATTTTTGACAAGTTTATGGGGTTTTTTTTCCATGTAAACAGTTCTATAATGAAATACATAGCAATGTAAAGATGCTACAAAAATCCAAGATGAGGAAGAAGTTTCAAGTTTTATGCATACTTACTGTTAGGCCTTTTTTTGGTGTTAAAATTCACTGTGTTCCATAAATTTGGAGAGCAGTATTTCAAAAGAGCAATATTATGTTTCCATTAAGTGAAACCATCTGGTAAGGCCGTCAGAATGAATTGGTACTGTTACCTGATCTTTTTTATCCATCTCAAAGAAGTAACTGGATCCAGATTTTATGTTAAATTAATGTAATTAACACAGGTTTGAAACACCATTTTAAGATTTAAATTGCAGTTCTTTGCAAAGATTTTCTTCCTCTGTCAGTTAAAGAGGGAGAAAGTAATTCTAAAAAGCATTTTTAATTGCCTGTCTTGAAATATTTTAGATTGTTTTCCTGCTCTTGTTATGTTTTAGGTAGTTGTATGCTACAGATATTGTTAGAATATTTTGTTATATTTAGTACTAATCAAACATAATGTTTACCATGGACCAAAGTTAATGGTCAACCATAAGGTAGAAAACCAATTACAAAGAGTGCTGGGCCAGAGTACTGCAGAGTTGCATACCTACCTCAAGAAATATTTAGCAATAATACGTGGGATTTGGTGGATTTTGATGGTCTTACTTGAATTTCCCAATATGGACCAGTATACAAGACAATGATACAGTATTCCTTTCTTACTATGATTTTCCTTACTTCTAAGATGTTGCATAGCATTGCTCTCAATCAAATGTTTTTGTAGAACTGTCTAAATTATTTTTATTTTAAGTAGGATTTTAACCTCTTTTCATACCTACATTTTCCAGCATATTGAAGAACTTTGATTTTATCTATTTCATACCTGCTTTTATGTAAATGTAGATTTTTACATTTGTTACACCTCCATGAGTAAGACATCAGCAGGAGTGGTATGAAGAACTTGACAGTATTACAAAGTGCTGTTTAACAAAAAAAATCCTCAATATTTCAGTTGTTTATTCCTTGAGTGCTTTTTATTTTCATAATTATGTATTGAAGTCATAAGTCAGTGTTGATGTAACTGGTGGTACAGGACTCTTAATTCATAAGCTGGGCAGAATTCAAGTCCATTGGGGAGAACTTGGAGTTAAGGCACAGTTTTAAAATCATAGATCTATATTCAGTAATTGTTTTTGATTAAATAAGTGGCAAGAATTGTCAAAGTATGATCAGAATACATTTTTTGTCCAAGAGACAATAGTATCAGAAAACAGTTGTAATTGAGGGAAAATGTCTACTCCTGTAGAGTCTTGTAATTAAAACCAAGCACAGCAGGTGAAATCTTTGTTATGAACCTCCCATATGTTCTATAAGTATGGTAAAAACTAAGATTACTTAGATGTCTTAAGTAAAGAAATACAAGTCTTGATGCTTTTGCAGAGGAATTGTAATTATCAAAAGTTTCTGCCAAGATACCCTTTATTGTTTGCATTTTTTTTTACTGTTTTTAGTAGTGTTAAAATGATTTTTTTGAGTATGTAAATGGAAATCTTTAATAAGACATTTGTAAGGTATTTAGCTTCTCCGAATCCTTCAGGTGTTCCAACTTGAAAGACAGGGTCTGCATGTGTGCTTGATACGTTATTATTGAGTGTCTCATTGTTTACTTGGTGCATTAGAGCTGCTTTGGTGTTGATCTGAGGCTTGGCCAATAAGTTAATCTGATAAGATGCCCACTAAAACATTTAAAACCTTATTTGTCAAAAAATTTTAAAAACAAGGGCATAAGTTTGCCCTGATAAACAGTTGGACAGATACCTAGAAACGTTTTTTTTTTCTTTTGTGCTGAGTTTTAACCTAACTCCAAACTTCTAGTAGTTCTTAGTGCTAGAAAAAGGACCAAGCAATGATTTACAGGTTTGTTATCTTTTTAAAGCAGATAGTATGACTTCTAAAATTAATAAAATTGAAATTACATGCGTTATTCTGATTATATGGATTAGTAGTAGAGTAGAAATGAGATCAGAAAAACTCATTTCTCTACTTCAAGTGATTGTCATTTCACTGATGCCCAGTAAAAGGAAGGAGAAGGGATAAGGAAAGCAGAGCATGTTTTGTATATTATGGTTTATATTGGTTTATATGGGTGCCTTTGAAACAGATTTCATTTTTCTTTTCTTTTTTTTTAGAATAATGCACATAGTGCACATTTTGGTGGTTTGAAACAGTCATTCAGAGTGAAGATAAACCTGCAAATGAAGCAGCTTTGGTTTTAATATGACTCAATTTTAAAATGCCTTGACTTTTCTGCATGCTTTTAAGTGTGGATGGCAGTTGCATCTCTGGTACCCGAGATCCTTGCATATTTTCTCATGTATTGCAGTGTGTCAGTCGTTTTGCTTATTGACTTACTTGTACTTACTTTCAATTCCCTTGGTTTTGCTTTCTTGCTGATAGCAAGCTGAATTCAGTGTTATCTTCTTCCTCCATGCTTGTCAGCTTGTCCCTTCCAATGAGTCCCTAGAAGTGCATCCTAAATCCCGTTGGGTAAATCTCTCCGCAGGAGTTTGCTGCTGCTGTGCTGCGCTGCGACCTCGCTACAAGCGTCTGGTAGACAACATCTTTCCTGAAGATCCAAAAGTGAGTCATGACTTTAAAATTTTAAGGGATTGGTGTTTGAAAATCTGTGATTATAACTTGGGACTTAGCAGTTTTTTTAATTTTTTCTTTTTTTTTTTCTCTTTTAACATTTTACCATAAATTCTGCTTTAGCGCTTAATAGCTTTAAGGGAGGTTAGTAGAATAATTTATTTGGAGAGGGATCCATGAAGATCATCTGGTCTAATTCCATTTCCAAAGCAGGGCTGCACACTGAAGAATAAAATTAGTATGTTTTGCTCAGAGAAACTGAGATTTCATTAAACAAGGTATTCTGCTGCAGAGGTAGCACTTAACTTCATCACTTTTTAGAGCCACAAACACTTGCTTTCTTGTGGTTGCAGGTGTGAACATTTTCTGGTTTTCTACAGGATTTTAATTTTTTAACTCTTGACTTACTGACTGTGAACATTTTTGTAGTTCTGGTAGTCTGTTGTGACCCAAAAAGGTTTTTCTGGTGTTTTTTTTAAATTTTTCCAGATACTCATCTACCATTTTATTTTTTCATTTCACTGTAACAGTCTCGGAGCTATATTAAAGCCTAACTCTTACTCTCTGTGAAAATATATAACTTCTGTTTACCATGGAGGAATGCATGTGTCTGTACATAATCATTTGACAGTTCAGACTGATCAAGAGCTTGTGTTTCTGCTGCTCTATTTTTTAAGTGTGTTACCAAATTTTTATATCTTTTGTTATAGTAGAAGTAAGCAGCACAGTCAGTATTTGCGTAATATTTGGTTTATGTTTACAAAGTATATTGCCTTTTTCTTAAATGATGATGTTACTCAGTGCCAGGTATTATGTAAGTGCATATTACTGGCTTTAAAGGAAATTTTTTCTGTGTATACAATATATTCAATGCATGGAACAGTATGGGTTTGTAGGTTTTTTTGTTCTAGTCTAGTTTTTGATACAGATGTAGAAACACCTGGAAATGCTACAGCTGTAGTGTTTTAGTTTAAATCTGACTCAGTAGCTCTGAGTTGGCACTTCTTAGTCTCTGCTTTGGTTAGTATTCATAGGGTCAGTGGAGGACACAGGCCAGTTCATGATGGTTCCCTTCAGTTGCACACCTTCTCTATAGTATCAGAAGATTTACTTGATAAATGTCTTAAAAGTTTTTAAGTAATTTATTTGGAAAATAAATGTTTTTATGAACTTCCAGGAGGAAAAAAAAAGACAGAAAGCCTTATCCTGTTTATCTGATAATTATGATTATAACCTCATCTAAGCCAATCTGTGTTGCAATTCATGTTGGAACTAATATCTTAATCTTTGATCTTGTTCTGACAATTAGCCCTCAGATGCCTGGGGGCCAGCCTTGTTCAAGATATGATACAGAAGAAATAAAACAGTTAAACTACAATATTAAATATTTAAACTACAATCTTGTTTGTATATTTTATCAAAATTATGCACTGAATATACTTGGTGGGGAGATGGGAAGGGAAAAAAAATTACATTGTGCTATTTGGAAGGAAGTGTGGCTTAGAACTGGTCCTATATCTCACTACATGCCTTGTCTTAGAATACTCATTCCCTCACAAAAAAAGGCTGGAGCAAGCTAGTTGCTTTGTTTCCTTTAAAAATATTTTAGTTGTTCCATGTTGCTGATTTTTGAGCTAAGGTTATGGCAGTTTTGCTCAAGAGTTTTGGGGTTTTTTCAGTAGCTTATTTCCATTTGTAAGGCTCTGATCGCTCTGATCTTTAAATATTAACTAGAAAAAAAGCAAGAACGCTTGGAAAGCTTTATATTTCCTATGAACTCTTCAATTTTCTAATTTGTATTTCTGTTTCTAGGATGGTCTTGTTAAAGCTGACATGGAGAAACTGACTTTCTATGCAGTTTCTGCACCAGAGAAGCTGGATCGAATTGGGGCTTACCTGGCAGAGAGACTGACCAGGGATGTGGCCAGACATCGCTATGGGTAAGGAGAGAAGTCATTAAAAATAGATGCCAAGAAGTCATGGAATTTCATCATGTTTGTTCTGATCAAGTCTGGAAAGCAAGACAGACCCTTTGTGGTCAGTTACCCTTGTCTGACTGCCAGGTGCCCATCCAGCTGCTCTCACTCCTCCTCCTCAGCCAGATGGAGAAGAAAATAAAATGGAAAGCTCATGGGTTGAGATAAGGACAGGGAGATCTTTTTTTCCTCCATGATGGAACTGAGTGACTTGGGGGAGGATTGATTTAATTATTGCCAGTTAGTGACAGAGTAGGATAATGAGAAATTAAAGCAGAGCTTAAAAACATCTTTTCTCCAGCCATCTTTCTTCCCAAGCTCAACTTCACTCCCAAATCCATTTCCTCCACCTCCACCAAGCAGTGCAGATTAGGACTGGGGACTGTGGTCAGCTCATACCATCTTGTGTCTCCTGCTACCCTGCTCTGGTCTTGGCTCTGTCCTTGCAGGCAATCCTTTAAGAACTGCTCTGGCATGGCTTCTTTCCTCAGGGTACAGTCCTTCAGGAGCAGGCTGCTACAGCATGGGTCCTCCCTGGGATCACAGATCTGCCAGAAAAGCTCCTGCATGGGCTGCTCTCCATGGGGCCTGCCAGAAGTCTGTTCTTGTTCCAGCAGGGCCTTTCTGTGGGCAGCAGTTCCCTTCAAGGCACAGCCACCTGCTCCAGCAGGGGGTCCTCCATGCTCTGCACTGTGGATATCTGATTACCTGTGGGCACTTCCAGTGTCCTTTCCAGGTTTAGGAAATTGGGGGTCGGTCTTGGAGCTGGCTGTGTGTGTCATGGGGACAACTCCTGGTTTCTGACAGAAACCCCCCCCTGCAGCTCCTTGCTGACAAAACCTGGCTGTGTAAGCCCAATACACTCT
This sequence comes from Camarhynchus parvulus, assembly GCF_901933205.1. Taxonomy (NCBI): domain Eukaryota; kingdom Metazoa; phylum Chordata; class Aves; order Passeriformes; family Thraupidae; genus Camarhynchus; species Camarhynchus parvulus. The sequence continues at coordinate 143,202,757 of NC_044572.1, forward strand.
TGAATGTCAGTGAGGATATAGGAAAAAAGCATTATCTTTCTTTTCAGCCCTTTTGGCTAAATCAAATGTTTAAGTGAGAAATATTTTAAGTCTAAGAAGTGGCAGGAATTGTTAAAGAAAAGCAACATCCGTCACAGATCACCATTTTTTGGTCTTCATGACATCCAAAGCTGTTTTTATAACTTTATAGAAAGGGTAAATGGCCAGCACTCAATTCTGTACTTCCCTCCCTCCTACACCACCTCATCTCCTCCCAAAAAAAGGAAAAAAGAGAGAAAATATGGATGTAGAAAATAGCTCCAAGTGTCATTTTTATGCAGTGGGAAATATGCACCTTCCATTCTTTCTTTTCTATTTTTTATGGCAAGATCCTAAGTTGAACTAACTGAGTAAATGATAAATGTCTTTATCTGTCTCCAATTAATTTTCAGTTATGTTTTAATTGCCATGGAGGCACTGGACCAACTTCTAATGGCTTGCCATTCTCAAAGCATAAAACCATTCGTGGAAAGTTTCCTTCATATGGTGGCCAAGCTTCTGGAATCAGGCGAACCAAAGCTGCAAGTCCTTGGGACTAATTCTGTGAGTAAGCTCAGATGCTAAATCAAATCAGAGTAAATCTGGAAAATTAGTTTGAGAAGTCTTAAAGGGTCTGCCAGTTGACATCAATTGAAAGATGCTGTTTGTAGCAGGGCTGTATCCTTTGGGCCTAAACACAGAGCAGATACCAGCTGGAGGCAGATAAACTGTTTCCCTGCAGTATCCTGAATTCTTTTGATGTGTGGGCTCATTCCCTCCAAAAATAACTTCTGGAAGGAACAGGAAAGCTGTGCTGTGAGTTCATGGTTTGAGTCTTTAAGCAGTCCTCCTGGACCCAATATATAGGTAAGGCAGTGTTTTGTTTTCTGCAGCTTAAGTTACACAGAAAGATTCTTCTTAGCTGAAAAGTAGCTTTGAGTATTGCAATCTCACCCTCTTACCAGCTTAAATATTTCAGGATTCAGATCCAGGCTTGAAGGGCGTAACTAAAAGCATCAAAATGAAGATTTAGAGGTCTAGTTTTCCAGTTAGAGTGATGGGTGCTATCAAGGGTATAGCTCTGTAATACTTCCCTTCTAAATACTGTATTTTCCAGCTGGTAAAATTAGAATCTCATAAATTCCAGGATTGTGATGTGGACTGTTTTCACTTAGAGTTATTGCTTTTACATGAGTATAGAGTACTTGCTTTTCATGTAAATTATTGCCATTGCTAACAGTGGGGGATTTCTTTGTGGAATCAGTAAAGCTGTTGGGCTTTTGGGTTTGGTTCCCAGCTGATGGAATTAAATGGAGTTGCAGCTCAGGAAGACAGGAGGGCGTAGTAAACTGATGTTACCCCAGAGCAGGATTTCTTGTTATGGTGAAATAAAGAGAGTTTTGCTGTAATGTAGGGTAGAAGTGTCCCTTGTTCCCCCACTAGCAGGGCAGCTTTACTGAGGATAACAAGATCTATATCTCATTATACATATAAAATTTTGCTTATTCATTTAAATATCATTGAGCCAGGCTACCCTGCTGATTTTGATTTGTTTGTATAATAATGTCTGGGCAAGTTCTTTTAGGGAAATGACTTTGGAACTTGTTTCCTCGGCTGCCAAATGGCAAGGTATGCATCACTTTCCAGTTGTTTAGAATCACTGGTTAGTGCCAACCTCCACTCTGATGTACAAGGCATGTGTCGCTTCAAAATGCATGTTACTGAACAGGACTCCGCTTAGGGTAATCTGTTTGATATTCCTGTTGGTTCCTAAGTCTTTTGTGAGTAAAGGAGATTAGGGCTTCCTGAATTAGGAGATAGTTTGTGTTTGTCTTCTATAAAACTCACAAAAAAAAGGTTTCCCTAAATGAGAGGAGAAACTCTGTGAAGAGAGAGAATTTTTATGGCTCTTCAACAGCATTTCAAAACCTTATTTTAGCCTAACTCTGGTAATTTCCCTAGGTACCTTCTAGAGTTAATGAAGACAAAGGATACAAGTCTATTTGTATTGACTTAGAAGGAACAAGGGTAACAGCTTGTCTGTTTCCAAGGGCACTGCCTTACTGTGTTCTTAAATAGATTTTGTTACATTAACAGAGAAAGTTTACTGCCATATTCAGCCTTTTTTCTCTCCTTCAGAAGGAAATAAGCAAATGAACAAAAACCAAAAAGCAAGAGGAGATGGTCTGGTGACTGAATAATGCTTCATGTACTTTAGCACATGAACCACTTTGGAGTGCAAACTGGGATTGTCTAGAAGAGAAGAATGGGTTGTATATGAAGTAAATGTTTTTAACTGGTGAAAAGTCAGGCAACCGTTGGAAAATTTTACATAGTAGTTTTAGGAAACTCACTTTAAGGCCCCTACAAATTTATAGTCTGCTTACATTTAAAATATATGGAGTATGATTGTGGCTCTAAGTAGATTTTGATTATTTTCTATCCAAAGCTTCATTGATATAGAAAAGCAGTGATGTCTTTGAAGTAAAATTCAAACCTCTTTCCTTGAGCTGTAGGGTTTTTTCAGCCTCACAGATTTTCCTTCAGCTGCAGGGACTCTTGTGGTTGGTTAAAAGGGTTTCAAATGAAGCAAATCTCTGTACAGAACATCTTTGGGTAGTTTAAAGGCTTGGAAAGATTTGGAAGCTCCCACTGCCTTCTGATTGTGTTTTACTGACTTCCAGGTATTTAGTTTTGGATGCAGAACTTACTCTACTTTGTGCCCTATATTTCAGGAAAAAAAACCCCCAAAACTTTTACTTAGGTGTTTGTCATCTTAAGTTAATTTTGGAATTTAAATTTCATTTAATTTATAATAAAAAATCAATTTGTTTTTGAAAAGCAAACCTGAAGATGACTATTTTAGATAAATAATTTTTTGGGTTTTATTTATGCATTTTTAAGCCTGATCTTCAGGTAACATATAATTAATTAGTTGCATTTATATATTGCATTTATAAATTATGTTAACTTATTTCCTACAGCAGCTGGTTTTTTTCCTGTTTTCTTAATAACATAATTGTAAATCTAATCATATAAGGCAGATACTTAAAATGGTAAAATTTCATAGTGGCTATAATGAATAAGTGTTGAGATTTTTTTTATATAGACCAAATTTCAAATTGCTAATGTCTGTGAGGTTCAAAATAGCTTTTTCTAGCATGGAAGATGTTTTTATAGACCATGTGCCAGGATAGCATATGCTGGTCAGGAAACTGAAAAAATGTGGTGGGAAAAAGTGATATCTCCTTGGCTTATGTGTTGAGCATCTGAAGGCTGATTGCAATAAGCTTTTCCTTAGAAAATGATGACAATACTGTATTTCTCTCTCTAATTTTCTTGCAGAATTTCAGTAACTGAGTGTCATGAAAAGCATCTCCATTGCTCAAGTACAAAGAATTAAATGTATTGCTTAGGTCTGTAGTGTTTTTTACTAGAATAGAGGAGACAAGCTTTAAAATCTTTCACCTTGTGGTCAAAATTTTTTGGAATAAGAGATCTAATTTTTATCTATTAATCTATATCCAGTTTATGTCTATTTCTAAAGTTTTTAAAGAAGGTTCAGAAAATTTCTTTAGTGGACGACTGGTCAAGAACAATTGGATACATAATTTAGTATAATTTTCATCTTAATGTATATTTACAAGACTCAGTTAAATACAAATATTTTAAGCTAATTTGGAATGCTGATGAGGTGAATGTATTTTGTCAGTAAGGTATTGGGGTTTCATGTGATAAATAGCAGATAATATGTGGAACCCATTATTACCAAACTTTAATTATGTACCACAAGTGCTTCTTTAGTTGATAGGCTGCTTCCTTTTATAAAGGCATCTCCTTTGTAGGAGCAGTGAAGTAATGATCCCGTCAGTGACAGTGTTGAGCTTCCTGTGCATGAGAAGGTGGCTATTATTGCTGGTTGTCATCATTTGTAATTTAAAGGAAGATAGACAGAGTCCCAAGTGGAAAAGTGATCAACCAGTGCCTGAGACAAGACTTTCATATTTTTTAGTGTTGGCTTTTAAAAGCAGTTGGTTTGGGCAGAATTAAGTCCATATGTGTGTAGAAATCGTATCAAATGTCAACACTTTGAAATTAAGCCATGTCAGAATTCATATTCCCAGCAGGGTATTTACTTGTTTGCCTTGTCTGCAGCTTGCTAATCTGGAAGTAGGCAATGAAAACTTACTCTTATTGCAAGATGCTTCTTTCATTCCATGTACCAATACAGAACTTTATGCTTGTAGTGATTTAATACATAATGGAACAATCCCTTTTCTAGGATGCCTCCTCTGTCTTTTTAATAGGATTTAAATCTCAAGGAGATAGATTAACACACGGCACTCTTTCTCATTTTGTGAGTTATTAAATTATCTTAGAAATTGTGTGTCTTCATCTGCTAGAATTTAAGTGCTTCAGGGTCACTCAAAGTTAAGTATTGCTTCTCCCGCTCATACTTGTGCTCTCTGGTTTTGCAGTTCCACAGCCACTACTGTGACCCTGTAAGCCAACATTCCACTGCTGATTTTGTTACACAACTGCACATGTGCTGGTCAGGAGAATTTTTATCCAAGGGGCACAAACTAAAATAGAATGTGAAATTTTCCATCCTATTCTGATAAAACTGAAAGTGTCAGGTGACCCCAGGTATTAATAAATAAACTAAATCACCAGTTTTCATTGCTGAGAACCTCGTGATCATTTTCATGCTGTCTTTGTAATGTTAATGTATCCAGTGTGAAGCTAATGTATCCAATGTTTAAAGCTTTTCTCTTCAGGAAAATTGAAGTGCTTGTCCTTCTGGCATTTATTTGTTGTAGTGCACGCATAACATTCACACTTCTCATTAAGGCTGTGCTGTGTGGTTTGTAAGAGTATTACATTTATAGGAGATCATGACTTCCCATGTGACAGTTTCATAATAATGAAACACAGTACCTTGGCCTGTGAAAGGTGATAACTGCCAGTATCAGCACTGTGTTTGAAACAAGAGAAAATTGCAGGCTGCAGAAGACAAATTGGGGAGCTCAGATATGAAAAAAATAATTCTCAAGTCGAGCGTAGTATTCTTACAGGGAGTTACTTTAAGTAACATGACTCAAACTCAAATATGATGCATGGTGATTATTCTTGAATAAAACTGACCTTCTTTAAAGACATCCAGGGCCCATTAAAAGTTATGATTTTTCTCCTCATGTATTTGCTACATAACTGTGATAAAATAGTATAAATGCATAGAAGAAATTTTGTCCTTGAGAAATTATAGGATTTACTTACAGGGCTTGCACAACGTCTCTCTCTCTCCTGGTAATATAATCCAAATTTCTCTACTCAGTCTGGAACAAACATCTTCTGAATAAATCATATGTTTCTTCTTTGCTTTGTGGTAGATTTATATGTTCTTATACTGATTGAATTTTATTGGTTTCAAAATAAATGGAAATAAGGTACTACCAATGTAAGTTTCTTTCTGTACCTTCTGTATTATAAAATATAGAAGATGCTTGTACTGTAAAACTTCCATAAGTTACCATAGGATGCTTGAAAGCATTTACTGTGACTGACATGTTTACATATATAAAAGCTTTGTAAAAATCCTTAGGCAAGTGCTTGGACTTTCATAAGAGTTTTATCCTTTTTTACATTGAATAAGTGCTATATTTGAAGTTTGTTTGAAAATATGTGCTTAGGAGTAAAATATTCTGTAACAACAATAAAAACACCACTGCAAAGTACAGAGTGATGTCTGCTGTAAAAACTTAACATTTCTATGATGGAATGGAATTTTACACTTTACTGAATGACAGTGCACAACTCAAAACTGTTACCACAGAGAGCTTTCCTGTGGCCTAAATGCTCAATCATCTGAATGCTAGTCCTGGATCGTGCTTCAGAAATGCTGTATGTTCAGTTGGTGAAATTGTTTTGTTATAGACATGAGGACATGAAAAACCTTTGCCCTTTCTGGATCTCTTACTGTGCATGCTGTTTTGAAAGGTGTGACTTCCACGTGTTTGTGTCCCTGCTGCAAAGCTGCCCCCTGATACAGGAGAGGTACTCAGGATGAGGGAGTCCCTGGCACTTGCTTGGCCTAAAGTCATCATTTCTTCTTACAAAGGAGTTTCTTGGTACAATAAATCTTTCTGTTAACAAAACAGTTATTAGAGTGTATTAAGCTTTCCTGCTGGGAGATCCTGTCAATCAAATAATTAGTACTTCAGATAATAATAATAAAGGCTGATACTAAATGCAACATGAATTAGCCACATGAATTAATATTCTCATTCTCACAGCCACTCCCACAGTGCTCTGTCTTCTTTGTACTTTGTTTCCATTCTTTTCCATGCTTTTATGGAGGTTTTCTGGGTGAATCATTTGTTGACTAGAGCATCTGGAAAATATTAAGATAACATTGTTTGGGGTTTACTAAATCCTTGGTCTTGGTGCCTTATTGAGATGTAAGGACTAATAAAATTCTTGTCTGACAAAAAATAAATTCTGTTTTGCTAGTAACAATATCATGAAACAAACTAGGGAGCCATAGAACATATGAAGCATTTGCCAGGGTCTCTTAGGAAGGAAATGGTCATTTTTAAAACTCTGTTGTAGAAAACATATGGGCGCTGTTTGTAGATCATCTTTCAGTCTATGGCAGTGGACCATACAGAATTAGATTTTGACTTCTGTCACTTTTTTACCACCTGAAATACAGGATATTCCTAACAGAAGGACTTGTAAAATGGACTCATACTATACAATTTTGTTCCATTTTCAGTAACAGCTGAGGATGTAGTTTTATGAAGTACATAATTTTCAGCTGTTCCTGTAGCTTTTAGAGGGTGAACTGGTAGTGCAGCTGAAAGGGATAACTGTTCTAGATAAAAACCAAAAAAAAGATTAAACAAAAGAGTAGAAAAAATGGTAGGGTTTTTTTTTCTGAAATACACAGCTTTGTGTATTTCAGAAAAAATACAAATCAGCGTGCTGTAGATTATGCTAAAGGGCCTGTCTGGATGTCTATGGGTAATGTGCTGATGAAAGCAGGTTTTACATCATGAAAAATACAAAGGAAATGCCTCAGCCTGTGCTTAGGAATTGATAAAAATGGTGTGAGTAAAAGCAGAAGGATCTTAATGGAACATCACTCTGCTTCAGGGCAGAGCCAGCGCGGTGTTTGACCTTTCCTGACAGTGTTTTGTTTTGCTTTTTATTTCCCTCTGTAGTCTGTTCTTAGAACTGTCTGTGATGGAGAATCCAAAAGATCTTTAGGCAGTCTGCTCACTTTAGAAAGGAGGGGTTTTAATGGCTAACTTAGGCTTTGCTTCAATATAAACCTATTATTGATTTTCTTATTACCATTGGGCAAAGAAAACTATTTATTCTGTTTTTATAATTGTCTTCTGTATGTTTTAAGACTGATACCTTTTAGGCAGCTGTAGTTAAGGTAATTTGATGTATTTCATTCTTCTTTACTGATGTTTATCTAAAGCTTTGTCCATCTCTTGAATAATTTGAGAACTGTATCAGTTAGTCACCGTTTTAGGCTGTGATGTTTCAGCTCCATGCACCACTTCATTTAAGGGCTTATTTGGCCCAGTTAGATAGCAAAAGTTTTTCATAGGTGCCATGAGTAATGCAGATGTATCTTAGTATATTGTTCTGTTTTCCATGCCATCATATTGGCATTGACTAAGTTCCTTTTCTTCATTCAGCTGTTTCTGGCGAAAATGCTGTTCTGCAATAACCATTCCCAAATTGCTTCCTTGGTTTTTCAGGTCCTATTTCCAGTTGTTCAAAAACTAGGCAGCAAGTGTGCCTACAGCTCTGGCCAGCTTAGTGTTCTTTGCAAATTTGATGAGCCCAGTCTGCTCATCTGAGTCTCTAGTGAAGCTCAAATCATATTTTTGTAGTGTGATGATTTACAAGTGTTTCCTTATTTTTTTCCAAACTCTTGTACATCTCTCTTATGGGGAGTGTTTTTTGACAGTGTTTTACTAGCTTTCCTTTGAGAATTTTGTGTATTTTTTTGTCAACAGCATCACTGAAGTTTTGACAAATGCTGCTTCATCTGGATTCACAAAACTTACTTACTTGTCATAGGAATAAGATGGATTGATGTGATTTGTTCTTGACAAATCCATGTTGACCGTTACTTACCCTTTTGAGACTTTGTAGATGTTGGCAAATTGGCATTTTTTTCCAGTGTTTTTCTGTGAATGGACGAGAGTTGACTGGATTATAATTCCCTGACTCCTCCTTTTTCCCTTCTGTCTAGACAGAATTGACAGAATGCCTCCAAGTTTATTTCCCTTGAATTTTGGTACATCAGAATGTTGCTAGGTAACCTGGTAGTAGCAGGGTTGTGTTTGATTGCTTGGGCTGCTCTCTACAGCTGTCTGAGAGAGGGTGTGGCAGGGTGGGTGTCTGGCTCTCCTCCCAAGCTGAAAGGGATAGGACAAGAGGAAATGGCCTCAAGTTATGTCAAGGGAGGTTTAGACTGGATATTAGGGAAAATTTATTCTCTGAGGGAGTTACCACCATTGGAACAGGCTGCCTGGGGAAGTGGCTGAGTCACCATCCCTGGAGTTATGTAAAACAAGGTTTAGTGATAGACTTGACAGTGTTAGGGAAATGGTTGGACCTGGTGATCCTAAGGGGCTTTCCCAGCCTAAATGATTCTGCCAGCTGATGACTCACTGTTCGAGTGTTAGATGTTTCCATAGTGCATAGTATGTTGCATTTCATGCAGTTTCATGCTTCCATAGCTATCTAAATGAGGTTCTTGTGGGAAGACTTTTAAAAGAAAACCCTCCTATTAAGATTTTTCTTCTCTGAAGTTCTAAAGTGTTGTCAAAATTGGGTTCTTAATGCAGTTACTTCATGTTACTTGTTAAATTAAACTTAGATTAAGCTTATTACTCATTATTCTATTTTAGGAAATTGGTATTAACAGCTTTTTTAAATGTATTTCATTTTCCAGTTTGTCAAATTTGCCAACATTGAAGAAGACACACCTTCATATCACAGACGTTATGACTTCTTCGTGTCCCGGTTCAGTGCCATGTGTCATTCCCGTGACCCTGATCCAGAAATACAAAATGAGTAAGTGTCATTCTGCAGGAATTACTGAAAACTGTTGACACATTAATACTGTCTGTAATGCAGCTTTTATTAAGGTGTTTATTGGACTTTGAAGAAAATGACAGTCTTTTTGAGTAGCACCCAATATTGCAAATCTTAGGTAGCTGGAACTCCTAGGATATTTAGGTGTAATTTTACCTTAATAATGCATGTTAGATTGTGTGGATTTTCTCCAGAAAGGCACCACTTATTACTGTAAATGCACGAGTTCATGACTTACTTGAGATATTAACGAGGCTACTTATATGGAAAGCAAAAGCATATATTTAGTCTGTCCTTTGAGAATTACTCATTAAAACTGTGATTTCTTAAATGTCTGAAGTATGCTCATGTGTGTCAAACTCAAGAGCTTCCATGAATGGGAATTCTGTTTATCCCATTCTTATGTAAGTGCTACAGTTTGTTTTCCTGCGGCTCCCCCCTGAAGGATGTGTCCTTCCAGCAGCAGTTTTTCTCCTTGTTTGTACATCCCTCTTCTCTCCTGCTTTGTGTGTAATCCTATTGAAACTATCTCAAAAGATTTAGAATGAAATTGGGTTCATCTTGAATGCACAAAACTTTGTTCAGAAATAGCTAAGATTTAAGCAGCTGCAGATTTAGGTATTTACAAATTGAATTGCAAACAAAAATAATTACAGAACTTGGTTACCTCCGTAGTTCATCTAAGAAATGTTTTCATTCAGGGAATTTGACTGAGCAAGAGCTTGTTAAGTGTTGTCCATACCTGAATCAAGATTTAAAAAATGAGGGGTGGATTTTAAGAGAAATAATTCAAAATTTTAGTGAGGCTTGTACTTATTTGATAGCTGTACTAGCTTCTACTTGTTTTCAGGAAGCAAATTCTTTCCCTACCATTTATTACAATGGATAATTTGCTATTATCACTTCAAAAAATAGTGTTTTGCTATTCATGTCATTGCACAGATTCTCCTGCAAGCTATTTTTGTTTAATAAAATGATGACAATAGCTAGCAGCTAGACCAAGTCTTTTTTTGAACTTAGGTAATTTTTTTCTTTTTATTATTTCATTGTTGTTGATTACTTCTCAGTTGGTTTCATTCAAATGGTTTTAGAATTAAAGTGGTGGTTTCTTTTGTCCATTAGGCTTAAATAGACAGAAGTATCCTTTGCTTTCCATCTTGTGAATCTTTCAGAAATCTTTGAAGATCTTTTCTGACTAATCCATAGTATAATTACAACTTCTAATGGCACAATCACATGGCTGTGCTGGCTATTACTTCAGCTGTGTTGTGGTAGCTTCCCATTTTTCTTCAGCTCTGGAATAGGCTGAGATTGTGTGAGGTTTCAACTGATGGGTGGTAGATTGGTGGGTTTTATCCAGGGGACTTTTGTCAGAGCTGATGCACAAAGTTTGAGTCTTCATTGGGTAGTGCCAGCTTTATCCTTACAGGCCATCTTCTGTTCAGTTGTTTGTTTTGTCAGCTTCCTTACTGGCTTTAAAGGTGTTCAAAGAAAGCATGGGCTCTCGGGTCGGCTGCTTTGTTCTCTGCCCCGAGATGTGTGGGGTGGTTCTGAGGTGGCCCGCGCTCTGAAGAATGAGTCTGGACTCTTCGATGTTTGGTCTTCAGATTGTTTATTTTTTCTTATCTATAAAGTTTTCTTTCTGCCCAGCTGAGATCCTCTCAGCACGGCAGCCACAAGCACTCTCCACCGCTCCCGAGGCAGTGTCATCTTTTTATATTACAAACTACGTATATCATATTTACTTTTAATTCCCAATACCTATCACCTATGTTAGACAGTGCACTTCTATTCTAAACCAATCCCCAAGTGCCAACATCACAGCAGAAAATGGAGAACAAGAAGAAGAAAGAAGAAGGACGAGACACGCCCTGTTGCCTTCATCTTGTCCCCATAACCCCTATACCAAAAATCTTAAAATCTGTATTTTCACCCTGTGAACACCCTGTAATTACACCATTCAAACTCGTGTGACTTTCAAATCCCCATACCAAGTTGGCAGTTTGCTAGAAGGATCAAAATCAAGCCACCAGGTGTTCCGGGCACTATGCCAGGATCTCCGAGCCCCCCCGAGGGGTCTTCAGCAACTCTGGACATCCGGAGTGATGTGCTGAGTTCCCACAATGGGCAATCTTAGTGGTTGGCCAGTTTTCCCATTTGCTGCTTGTGAGAACCTACTGGAATTCCACAGTACTTCATTACTGCTGCCAGAGCCCTGCTGGGTGGTGCTGTGTTGCTCAGCTTCAGTAATTCCTCTTTTCCTTGCTCAGGATCCGAATTGCTGGAATCAGGGGCATTCAGGGAGTGGTTAGAAAAGCAGTTAATGATGAGCTTCGAGCAACCATATGGGAGCCCCAGCACATGGACAAGATAGTGCCATCACTGCTGTTCAACATGCAGAAAATAGAGGATATTGACAGGTAAGTGTATTCCTTGTCACTGGTGTGGTTTTTTTAAGCAATCTCTAGGCTGGGTTTTTATGGTGGATATCCTTTTTCTTTTCAATGGAAGCAACAACTCACCTTTACTAGCCGAGGCTCCTTGAAATTGATAGTGTAGGTTTGCATAATGGTTCTTAATGTTTCTTGTCTTAAAATCTTTTCAACTACGTTTATTCACTTGTTCAAGATTATGTTGGCCTAAAAGTTATTCTAGAAATGACATATCCATATTTGACTTGATAAAAATCACAAACTCTGTGTTTTAGTGGATCAGATGCAGAGATGAGTAAGCAAAGGCTTTTAGGTGACTCAAATGATTTTGCTACTTAGATTTGTTAGAAACTGAGGTTTTAATTCCTTTAGCCATTACTAAGAACTGCTTGTCCTGGCTGAAACAGTACTTCAAGTAAGGAATTAAAGTTTTATTTATATGGAAATCACCTTCTCTTTTTTGCTTTCAGTGACTCCTAGGCATATTACTTACCACATTTGCAAAAAGATATTCAAAAAGATCTCTGTGACATTTAAGGTTGAGGAGATGCCAGTCACCTTACAATTGAAAACTCACTTTTTTTGGTCCCTGTTTAAACACTATGTAGGTGTAAAAACTGTTTCTTGGTAGCACTGGGAAATTTCCATAAAATGAACTTCAGCAGAGCAAGCAAATGAAATACTAATTCCATGTCCAATTCTGGCTGCTTCAAAATTTGCCTGCTAAGAGGCTCAGCAGCCTTCCTATAACAACAAGCTTTTCATGCTTTCACTCAGCTTTCTAGATCTGTCAGTTTCTCTTTATTTAGTTTGAGTTTTGGCATTTATTTTTCAATTCCTCGGCTTTATTTTTGTTGTGTTATTTCTGACTGCCAGTGCCTGTCTCATCTCTAAAACAAATTTTCAGACCAAATAGCTAAAATCAATACTTGTCTGTCTGTCCATGCCTTATCTATTTACTGTATATAACTGAGGGCCCACACAATATTTATAGAAATATTCACTTGAATTTTACATCTGAAGGGTGAACTGAGTAAGAGAGAAAGGTTTCTGAAGCTGCTGTTTGAACAAGAGGAGCCTGGTTTGCCTTTGCTTATTCTTACAGGGCTTCTAACTGCAGGTGGGCCCTTTCCTTTGGTACTCTTTACAGTGCCCTTGGGCACACACTTTCCTTTTTATAGCAGAAGTAAATTAACTACTGATGGGAAAACTGACTGAAGTAGGATTTGGATTAACTACTTAAAGTGGATCAGTTTGTATGTACTGCAGGAATTATTTTTCTCATCTGTGGAGCAAGGCAATAGTAGTGGTAGAAAAACAAATCTATCAAAAGGCAACTTAAATTTCTGAACTCTTGTGCTTGAAACTTGTCCTATTGAACGTGAAAAAAAAGACTAATGATTTTCCTCGTGGTAAGTAGGGGCCTTTTATGATGTGCATATGACAGAAAAGCTGAAAACGGTGTTTTTAAATTGTTACCTGCTGGTCTTAAATGATATTACAGACAATTTCTCATTTTATTTTATGTGTGACTTCATATTTGTGGAGCACAGAGACATCTTGAAGAGTAGGAGTAAGAAGCATATTGCTCTGGCAGATGGAGTCAGAGCGTTATTTGAGAAAGAGCAGAAATTCCAGAAAATACCTCCAACTTAAATCCATAGAAGAAAAACCTTTTTTGATTATAGCTGATGTACATATAGGTACTTACCTTGGAAGTCAATGTAATTTTAGCTCGTGGAACTTCACTGCTTAATTCAAGATTATTTTGAGTACATACGAGATGAGGCCCTTCTTGGAGTTAAGAATTTACTATCTAAATAGCATTTTAAAAATATAATTGTATTTGTGGATGTCATTATTTGTTCATATATTTGAGTGCACATTTTAGTTACGTGCCTATCAGATGTTATGTATATATCTATTTATGTGCATCTCCAAAATAGGAAGGGGATGTATGAAATTAGTAATTCCTTTACTTTGTAGCATATTCTTCATAACTGTGGAGCTAAACCTGCCAGCCTGATTTCAGGCAGAGGGACACCTAGCACTTTATGTAAACTTCACTTCAAATCCTTCTGATACATCTGTACTGTTCATACAAATTCTGTTTGAGAGGAAAGTTAGAATTTATTTCTTTCTCCGGGTGTGTGAATCACAAACATTCCTGTACCTACTCTGCTCAGAAGTGGTGGTTCAGTCTTACTTACGTGTCCTGTCATACCCTTGGCCAATCCTGGTTTTTTGGCATTTAAGAAGTCTCATTCTTAAGTTGCTGAGTTACTGTGAGCTAGTTTAAGTTAATCACCTGTGATCAGGTGTTTGCTATGGAAACTGCTGTACTTCAACACATTCTCCTTCCAGTTCCTTGTTACCACTTCTGATAGAGATTACCCGCAAAAAAGACAGTGGAGCAGCTACAGGGAGTTGTCCTTGCTTATTTCATTGTAAAGCACATTTTCAGCCCTCTTGTGGTAGTACAAAAGGTTTAGATGCAGAGGAATACTACTGCTTTTTTCTTAACTGTTGCAGTTGGATTTTTCAGAGGTTTTCTGATATTTCTGTAAAAACCAAGTCAGTGAAACAAAATGAGATACTCATTTGAATCTAGAAACTTAAGAGGCCGTACAAAGCTTTCCTATAAAACTAAAGAAAGTATTCAGTATTCATTGTCTATTATTTGCAATGCCAAGGAATGCTTACTGAGAAATACCTTGAGTTTGGTGCTGTTAAAGTTCAAATAAAATGTTACTCCCACAGATGACACAGGATAATTTTAGACATTTTGATGAAGTCAAAGAGTAACATTTTATACTAGGAAGATTCATCTAAAAAAAGACTCCCAAGCAGTGCTGAGAAGTCACCTGCTGTAGGTTTGCATATATAAGCACTTAAAATGTAACTTATTTTACTTCATTTTAAATGGAAGTCTTTCAGACAGGCTAAGCTCTGAGTGCTATGCAGCCTGCTTTCGTCTTTCCTCCCCACACACCCACCTGTGCAGTGCTGTTGTATTTTAGGGAATCTGTGTCAAAACAGCAATGGAAATGACAGTCCTACACTGTCTCTTGTACTTTCTCTGTGCTGAGAATGGTGCCCATCTCCATAGATCAGAGTCTAGGCAGTACAGGGGAAGGAAGAAAAGGGAGGATGGGTGGCACAGCAGTTGATAAAGCTGGAGTTTTGTGGTACTCATGGTGGATTATATACAAATTTTCATACCTTTTAAAATTCTAATCATGCTGCACTTGTAAAACTATTTCTCCTTATCTAACAGAGTTCCCGAGGCTCTTCTGTTACTAAAATCTGACAAGCTAGCATTGTTGTGGTAACTTCTGAAACACTGATGTTTCCAGAGGCAACAGGATTTTCATATGGCCAATGTTAGATTTCAGTAGTATTGAAACACTAGAAAATCTCTTGCCATCAAAAGCTATATTGCAACTATGATGTTAACATGTTCATTTGACTACTGATATTTCAGTTTGCAATTTTCTATAATGCTCTAAAGCTTTTATGATCCTTAAGTAAACTGAATGCTCTTGGTTGACACTTTCAAATGTATTTAACACACAAGCTTGCACTGCAGAACTGAAATTATGTTTAAGGGTTTAATGTACTGGTTTCTGCAGTCTAAAATTAAAGATGCATAATGTTAATGTAAATGAATGAATTCTCACTCAAGTTCCTATAATGTGTTTTGTGAGAGGAAAAAGAAGGCTGCCACTTGTAGGTCCAGTGACTCTTGGTAAGTAATGGAGGTACCTCAGGGAGAGCTGTTTGCTCCCTTTCTGAAACCTGTGTTCACCCTGTGCCCACAGGGAGGGGCTTAGCAGTGCCTGTCCATAGTAATGATGGAAGACGCTCAGGTAGAGGGTGACCAACTTCTACAGTGTCTATTTAGAGGTAACTGTGTGGGTGATAATGTTCTAATCACTTCACTCAGACATTTTTTTTCAATTCACAAGCCATCTGTTCGTGCAGAAGTATTGGAGTTTCATTTAATGCTCACCCACACAGTATGGACTCAGTAGTGGGCAGGTGAATGAGATCATTAATCTGAGCAATATTACTAAGATTCTGTCTAATTTTTTTTAGTGGTTTCACAACCTTTGTTCATTGTTAGCAATGCATAGTGTTTTGTCAAAATGTGGTAGGTAACAAGTTAACTGAATATGAGCAGCTTTTGTGTTTGCCATATAAATATTTACTAATACAGTGGTCTGTACTGAGTGAAGAGATGATGATCTATGGTCCTGCTATAAGAGAGTAAAATATGTTATTCAGAATTCTGTTTTGATGCATATTTGAAATGCAGTTCTTGCCTAGTTGAAGATTGTGGCTCATAAATGTTTTAATATCAAGGGTGGATACAGTAAAGAAAAGGTGAATATTAGTCAGTAATATAATCAATGCATTTTGTCTTATTTCAGCAGAATAGGCCCCCCATCCTCTCCTACAGTAGGAGTGAAAGAAGAAAATCCTTCTGTGCTGGCTGAGAATTGTTTCAGGGAACTACTGGGACGAGCAACCTATGGAAATATGAACAATGCTGTCAGACCAGTTTTTGCGTAAGTTGAAAATCTGTGGAAGATCTGAAGAGGTTTTCTTTATTTCATCCTCAATTCTGTTGCATTAAATTTTTTCCTACTCTTCAGCTCAAAGGTTTCCATTCGCATTTCTTAAAAAAATTGCCCCTCTTTTAATCTCTCCTCTCTCCTCTGTCTATAAGCTTGAAGGAAGTAAAGGAGGATTGCATGTCCTACATTACTGATTTTTACAAGCGAAATACAATAGTTTACATGAGTTGTTGCTTCAGCTGGCCTTTTTTTTAAAATGTGAAACTATCCAGGCTATTCATGTCCTATAGATGAATGTCACAATCAGTGGGGAGACAAACCAAGTAAAGTACAAGTAACACAAAGGAATACTGTGCCCCCTAAAGTTACAGTTTATGTTTTCCTGCCATTTTCTTCCAGGACCAGTTTCGATATTCTTTGATGAATGTCTTTAACAACTCATTTAGGAGTGAGTGGCAGATATGCACACAGTATGCACATTATGCACAAAAACACACAGTACAAATTATACCTCTTGTATTAATACTCAGTGATACCACTTTCAAACCCTGGCTTTTCCTGGTGATGAGGAGATCTGCTTGCTTCTTGAAGATATTTCAAGGTACATCCCAGGTACAGGAATACGTTCTCTTAGATGGCCTAGTTCTTCCCACAAAAATTAAGTACTTTATTTATACACTGAAAGACCTTCAAGCTATCAAAAGCCATTTTCAAGTTACTAGTGTTAACAAAAAAAAAAGATAGGGTTGGTGTTGAAGGCAGAAATCTTTTGTAACCCCTTGTTTATCCAGAAAAACATTGACTGCAAACAACTGTACCATTCCCTTACTTTCTGTATGTATCTGTTATACCAACCTGAGCGGAGTTTCTGTTGCAAAGTTGAGTGTTTTATTAATAAAACACTCATTCTTTCCTAGATTTAAAATTTGCATTCCTCCAAAACACCTGTGATCACAGTGAACACCTCGTTACTACACAGTCTGGATGGGCTACTTGGTACTTCACTGCAGCTGCTTTCTGACCACTTCTCAATTCTTTTAGTCAGTTTATCTCAGAACTTTATCATCATTTGCAGTGGTTTGAGTCTTTTGAATAATTTTAGTAGCAGGGAAGTTTCCTATTAATAATTTCCGATTCCACAGACTAGAGGTAGTGGTTGGTTTGGGATTTGAGAAGGTGTCAGAGCTGCTTTTCCTGTGGCTGATCTAAAGCCTATGTCTCTTAAGTTTATTTCCAGCCTATTTCCAGTTCTCACATGCTATGACTGTAAGGGGCCAGTTGGTTCTGTGTGCACAGCAGGGTGCCACATGCTGCATTTATGCACTGAAATGAGTGGATAATGACCAGTTACTCAGAATGTTATCTCCTCTGAATAGAGAGCCTTTGTAGTCACCATTTTTGTGTTCCACTTTGAGGACAAATTGCCAAATGTGTCTTTTTAGAAATGACTGCTGTAAAAGTTTAGTATTTTTGAAGAACAAGAGATGCAGAAAATGCAATTTCAAGCTGTTTTTCCTAAACAAAAAGGGAATGCTCTATCTAATGAGCTTCACTTTGTGAATGACAGAACAGTTAAAGTTTGAGATAGTCTATTGCACTTTATGTGATTGAAAAACCTGACTTAGCTTGTGATTAGAAAACAATTTCTTCTAACAATGTTCACCTCTTTCACAGGTTTTAAAGAAACTCTGGAAATATAGATGTGCCTCTTATTACAGTGGTAACATGAAGGTGCAGGTTCAGTTCCCCACCTGAAGGCTTGCTTCGTGTGACACTGTGATATCAAGCAACATGCTGCCACTTCTTGGCAAAACTGAGAGAGCAGTGCTGCTTGCATCATGGGGCAGGGCTTATTCAGTGATTCAGGGGTTTAAATACAATGAAGATAGTAAAAATATGAAGTCAGTCTCCTCGTATATGTTTGGATTTACATTAATTCTCCTTGCCTTAGGCAGAAAATCTCCATGGTTATGTTTGCATGCAGTAGCTAGAAACTCTCAAATAATAATTTGCAATAAAATCTTACAGATCAATCTTACTAATTGCTTAATGAAAGTAAAAAAATGTTACATTAATATTACCTGAAAAAAAAATTTCTCTTGTGTCAACAGTCAGAAGCTATTGAGACATACAGCATGGATTTGCAATAGTGAATAGATTAGACAGATTCAGAGAGATCCAGAAATCTGGTGAAACTTCCCAAGTGTAACAACTGCATTTCCATTCTTGTCAGTTATCACATCATGTGTGGAGGTGTTTGGAATATTAACAGACTGGTGTTCATTATTCTTTCAGCAAACGTGATGCATGAGCAGAATATTTTATACATTCCCATGAATGCATGACTCAGTTATGCTTTCTGATCCTTGGTGCCAGTTTATCATTATTACTATAAGGATTACTTGTATGTGTGGCACTGAGAAAGAATTCAGGGATCATTAGTGGCTCTCTCCTCAGAAACTTGCATTATTGGTTCTGCTGTTACTTTGAAATTGAGAGACCTACTTACGCACTTTTGTTACATATGTGCAGCAGATCTCAATGGAAGGCTGAGTTTGACATTTGTTAATCCAGCAATAGAATGTTTTGCAATCTTCAGTAGATATTCTTTATTGAAAGAAATGTAATTTGAAAAAAAAAAGGAGTTAAGGTGTGACTTTATATTAACTGAAGTAAATGCACCATACTAAAAATGCCCTTTACTGTGTTTTGCAAAAACAAAACTACATTGAATGCACTTGTTATGGTCAGTAAAATACATCACCTACAGGAATCTAATCCTGCTGTCCTTAGGAGGAAAATTCCAGTATACAAAGTATGCTGCCCACTGAGCTGTTACACAAAGCTTTAGCCAAGTCTGTCATCTTCCCCCTGCTGTCTTCCCAGTAGTTCATCTACCTGAAGCAGCTAATACTTGGCCTTTCTGGCAATATAAAACTGTATGTCTTGTTTAGAGAGGAATTTTTTGTTTGTTTGTTTGTTAACGTGATATGGGATGCATTTGGCCATAGTCTGCCTGTATGGATCTTTGGGGCAGATGAATAGGAACTGTCAAGGATAACAGAGAACACAATGCCCTGAAAGATTAAAGGATCAGTTTCAATCAGGAGAAGATAGTGGAGAGTAGGATTTTCCATTTGATGACACCTGTGCACAAGAAAAGCAGCTATTCCCAATAGGTACTCAAGTTGGATATTTAGTAATGTAAATCTGCTGTTATCTTGGCAGGCAAATACCTTTAAAATTCCTGACATTCTTTCCTGTAGGGATTTCTGTTAAAGGTATGTGATGTGTCAAGATGGCAGAACTTTTTTTTAATCTCTGCAATAGAGTACAAGATAATTCAGGGCATAGGAGATGCTTTGTGTCATCTGGTTTAATCAGCCTTGAAAAGGAGACCTGTGTATGTGGGTGACTGGGCTGGGAGCAGCTGCCCAGTGAGGGAATTGAGATCTCCAGATTGTAGGCAGAGTAAGGTACAGCATCCAGCCAGTCCTCCTGTGTTCACAGTGCTGGCTTCTTTCACCTCCAGAGCTTTTCAGTTTGTTGTTTCAAGCAACTTTTTATTTCCTAAGTTCTTTGAGAAAAGGGAGAGAGCAGTAATGATTTTGTAGCTGAAATACCTGTTGAGAAACAGAACTTAAATTCATCTTCTGTTACAAAGTTGGGTTTTTTTTGATTTGGCATATTTGCTATTCACTGGTGAATTTGTTTGTGGATTTGTTTTGATTTTTTTAAAACCTAAATCATACCAATTAAAATGCATCCAAAGTTACCTTTTCTTCAATCTTCTAGACTGCAAAAACACAGTTATTTTGCTTTTTCAGGGACACAGATCTCTTTTTTGCAAAAATCTGTGTACCCTATTCATAGCTTTCAACACTTCTGCTTAAGCAGAATTTTTTGCATTTGCTTGAAACACTGATAAATTTTTTCTCATTTGTGGTTCCTATTCCATTTAAAGAGAAACTGATGCATTTTTATCGGGATTTTGTTTTGATCTTTCTTGCAGTAAATTTTGAAAGAGCGTAAAGGCATATACACACAAAGAGCAGCTCTTTTTTGTTTTCCATATATTTTATTTATGAAGCCACCATGAAAACAAAAATATTTCCCAGAGTTTCTATTCTGGATGGAGCATTCAGCCCTAATTATTTTTCAGCTTGTAATTCAAAACAACTTATTTATCCTCTGTAAAGTATAAATTTTCAAGATGTCACAACCTTCAGCCGATCCCTTTCATGTGAATAAACATCTAATGTCCCAGCAGTCTGTGTGGAAACAGCGTATTCTTAACTATATATGTTTGGTTAGGTTCCTTAAATTTCCAGAACAGGAATTTCTTTTCAGCCAAATGTTTTGTGATCATATCCTAAACCTAGAAAACAAGTGCTTTTCTGAAGTTCTCAATTTCTCATAAGTCATTGTATAGAAGTTTTATGTTAGTAAATAATCCCTTTGAGGTGAATTTTGAGAAAATTAATAAGATACCATTTATTATATCTGTAGAATGTAATTATTATGTCTTAATTTTTGCTTACAGGCATTTAGACCATCATAGACTATGGGATCCTAATGAATTTGCTGTTTCCTGCTTTAAAATCATCATGTATTCTATACAGGTAGGATTTTCTGGATTTTTTTCCTTGCATACATGTTTCAAGCGCATGAAGAGATTTCAATGCTCATCTCACCATGCTAATGGTAGACAGTAGATGAAGTCAAAGAATCCAGAAGATTCAAGGAAAGGTAGTGGGGTGGTCCTTCTCAAGAACAAGGAGTAGGGTACTGGTGTGACATGGTACTTGACAAATCTCTCAGGTTGGTTATTTTTCTGTGCCAATATACCTGTGTTGATTTTCCAGCCCAAGAGACCAACTTCACATGCAGCTGTTGTGCTGAGGATTTTTAATAGTGGACAACCTGTATTGTGGCCTTAAGCTGAAGGAGGGAAGGTAGAGATTGGATATTAGGAAGAAATTCTTTACCTGAAGAGTAGTGAGGTACTGCAGCAGGTCCTACAGGGAAGCTGTGGCTGCCCCATCCCTGGAAGTGTTCAGGGCCACGTTGGACATGGCTTTGAGCAACCCAGTCTAGTGGAAGCTGTCCCAGCCCGTGGCAGGGGACTTGGAACAAGATGGTCTTTAAAGTGTCTCACAGCTCAAGCCATTCTATGACTCTGATTGATTGTCTGCTGTAAACCTCAAGGTATTATTCTTTGATTGCATCAAACACAGATGCCCAGAAGATAAAAGTAAAAAAATTCCAGGTTTGTGGAAGAAAGCTGAGTTTTCTCACCATTTATATCAATGGTGCTGAATTCTTTGAACTGCAGTTAGCTGAGTGAAGGACAACTTCATGCTTCCTGGATATTTTAAAAGACTCTTTTGTACACGGGGCTGGCTGAATGAACCTGTATTTCTTCATCTGTCATGGCAGCTTTTTGAATCCATATTTAGTCATGAATTGATTGTACTTCTGATAAGTTTCTGAATGAAAATATTGCAGAATGGGAACATGGTCATGACCATAGCTGAGTGATGTATGAGCTTATTCTTTTTAAAGTCACAGATGAAGATTTTCTGTTTTCTTAATAGGCACAATATTCCCATCATGTAATACAAGAAATCCTTGGACACCTTGATGTCCGCAAAAGGGATTCACCACGAGTTCGTGCTGGCATTATTCAGGTTCTTCTGGAAGCAGTTGCAATAGCAGCAAAAGGATCAATAGGTAAGTTGTATTAAATTAGACATCAGGTCAAAGGATAAATGTGCAGGGTCGTGCTCATTTTCACTTTGATTTCACTTTTCAAACATTTTGAAAAGGTTTTGTGTATAAGTTTTTTTCCTTTGTGCTGAAAAATGCTTGAAATCTTACTTGGTTTGCAATTACTCCAAGCATATACACTTGGTTATTTGACTCTTATATAATCCTTTGCATTGAAAAAATGAGTGAAAAAATGTGAAAGGCAAGTATTCCTGTTTGCAAAGAGTTCATAAAGTCTGGGAGAACTGTGTGTCACTACAAAATGTGAAGAGCACTGTCCCTTTGTGATACAACTGTGACCTGAGTGTTGCAGGAGTAGAATGATCTTTGAGAAACATTACCTTATTGACTGTGAAGAAGCTGAAATAAGGTGAAATAATGTCATTTAAAATTAGGATAGTTCCTTGAAATAAGAGTAGTTATGAAGAGATGTACACTCTAGTGCTCTTTTTCCTGATTTTTTTTGGTGTCCTGCTGAAATATTGCTTTGCTTCATTAGCTTGAGCCTGAATATGTCCTTCCTCTTCATATGAGACCCACTTGCATGCACAGACTTGTGAAGTCTTTTACCATGTGATGAGAAGAGCTCATGATTTGATCCAATGTATAGAAGTGGATTTTAGTAGCGGGTTTTGAAATAACTGAAGTTCAGGGGCAAGTACCTGCAGTTAAATCCATTACTGATGTTTAATTTCAGCAACCTCTTCTGTTTTTATCTGAAACTTGCATGGTGAGTTGACTCTGGGCTGTTTGCACTCCCCTTTCCCACAGGACAGGGACAATGTAGAAAGAAAGTGAGAAGTTTCATGGATCAAGATAAAGACAGCTCGATGGGTGGAGCAAAAGCTGCATGCACAAGGAAAATCAGGTTACCTCCATCCGGACCAGACCCAGTAGTGGATCATAATGGATTATGCATACATACCTAACTGTATTTCCTGATTCCAAGTTAATTTCTAAAGTATCAAAGTGTAGGCACACCTCAAAAGTTTTTCTCTAGTCGTGATGCCTCAAATGCTGTAATTCACTTTGTTCTCTTCATCATCCTACTCTCACTGCTCATGAAAATGGATTGAAAAGCCCAGTTTTCATTTTTTCAGACATCTCCCCCTTGACAAGTGCAATCAGTGTTATTTGTTGTTTCCAGGCCCAACAGTTCTGGAGGTTTTTAATACCTTGTTGAAGCACCTGCGCATCAGCGTTGACTTTGAGCTGGGTGACCGGCGCAGTTCCTGTGAAAGCACCACTTTAAGCATAAGCTCCAAGGAGAGTGATGAGAGGATTGTCCAGAATGCAATTATTCAAACAATTGGTGAGTGAAACAATTGACACAAGCTCACTTAAAATTTCTCCCCTTTTCCCTCTTCCCCATTGAGATGATATTGGACCAGCTTGAATCATGAAGGAATACTACCAAGTGTGGTTTCTCTGATTGTGTTTGCCTCCTATCTCAGGCTTGCTTTATGTGTTTGATTTCTGAAAGGTTTTTCTTTTAAATGTTAACTGAACACTTAGCCAAGAAGGTTATGAAAATTAAAAATGCTGGTGGACTTAAAATTAATTTTAATTATATTATTATGTTGCCCTTGAAATGTAGAAATCTCTACCTTTGGTACAGAACTACTATTAGTCCTTCTATGAAAATCACTGCAAATAGTTGTGTACAGTAATACATTTTTTTATAGGTAGTGCTTTAAAATTGATAGAAATGAATGTTAAACATAGTAGCAACAATGACACCTAATGGCCAGTTGTGCTACCATGACTTAACTGAAGTACTTTAATGCACAACATTTGAAATTATTTTCTCAACAGTGTCTCCCCCTTTCTTAGATTTTCCCTTTATGACAGTGATGTTATATATTGGGGTGCATTTATGGTATGTATTCCTTTTCTTAAAGAACAAGGGAGACATAGCTTGAATGTTTGTACCTTTGCTTGCCTTGAAGAGCAGTAACAAGTAGATAGTAGATTATTTCTCACCATTTCAGTAAATTCCCAAGTTAAAATGTTCAACTCCCATCAAAAAAAATCCCACAAACCAACCTTTTGTGAAGCTTCTTTCCACTGAAGTTAATGGTATACTTTTTCATAGTAATAAAATAGAATATCTGGAGTTGGAAGGGACACATAAGGATCATTGAGTCCAACTCTTTGCTCCTCCCAGGACTGCTTCAGCTAAACCATGTGCCCGAGAGCATTGTCCAGATACTGCTTGAGCTCTGTCAACTTTGGTGCTGTGACCACTTCCCTGGGGAGCCTGATCTAGTGGCCAACCTTCCTTTTAGTGAAGAACCTTTTCCTAAGGTCCCATCTGAACTTCCCCTGATGCAATTCCATCCCATTTCCTTATGTCCTGTCACTAGTCACCAGAGAGAGATCAGCATCTCCTGTTTCCCTGCCCCCCTTGAAGGTGTTTGATGTTCTTAGATTGAGGCACCAAAGCATGGACTCGAGGAGGGGCTGCAGCAGTGCAGATGGGACAGTCACCTCCTCAGCCAGCTGGTGATGCTGTGCCTGGTGTACCACAGGGCACAGTTGGCTCTTTCGGCTGCCAGGGCACACTTGATTGACACTGGACTTGCCATTAACCCAACGCCCCCGATCTCTTTCCTTGGGGAATGTTGGGAATAACAGTGTTAGCTCAGTTCCCTGGATGTGCTGGCACTGGGTGGCAGCTGTTCCCACTGGAGCTGTGTCTGGGCAGCTGCTTCACTTGTGGTGGGTGCAGAGCTGGGAGAGGACAGGGTCTTCCGTGAGTGGAAACCATTCCTCCCTGGTAGAGCTGGCAGAGTTGCAGTGCGCTTCCTGCCAGCTGATGCCAGCACTCCCAGATACTTTTAAGGCAGGGGAGGTGTGTGTGTGCCTGACATTTCTCCTGGCCCTGCCCAGGTTCCGCTAGCCACTGTGGCTCTACTGCCGTGAGGTTCCCCTGGTCCAGGAACCCTCCCTGTACCCCATGCTGGAGTGCTCCTCTTTCTGTGGTGCCGGCACAGAAGCTGCTCACCTCATCACTCCCCAAGAACAGCAACAGTCCCAAAATACTTGTATGTCTCTGGGATTTCTGTCCTCTCATTTGTAATATTTATTGGAGACTTAACAGACAATGCTATGTGTCATGAGAAACGCTTACAATTCCTCACTAGGTACAAGTTAATAGACTCCAGATATTTAATTTTTAAATTGTATATTTAGAGGAGGATAAAATTAGGTTTTGGTATTCAAAGATGAAAGTATCATGAAAAAGACTCACTAAAATCATTCAGCAAAAATAAATATGAGATTATGCCCTAAAACAAGTAATATGTTTATTCTTCATCTATTTTGACCTGTTAATATATTCCTTGTATTTTAAAGGCTTTTCTTATAAAGAGAAGGTCCCTATATCTCTTCTGTGATTTCATTCTGTTTTTATTTAGGATTTTTTGGAAGCAATCTACCAGATTACCAGAGATCAGAGATTATGATGTTCATTATGAGCAAAGTACCTGTTTTGGGAACAACTTCACAATCGCTGGATCCTAGTAACCTTGGGTTTGTATATCCTGTATTTTTAAATTTCAAATTAAAAATCTAGATTTTAGGATCCTGATAAATTAAGAAGTGAGGAACATTAAGAAAAGCGAAATGCAAATTCTCACTCCTTAGGGGCTGTATTAAATACTATGCAGAACCAAGACAAGCTCAGTGTCAGCAATGTGAAATCAACCTACAGACATTTTATTGATAAAAATTATCTGATTGGAAGGTCGTTTATTTTTCACTAAAATACTCTTTCTCTCTGCATTTGTACAATTTTTTCTGAAATTATGAACTTTATGGTTGTTAATTCCATAATTTTTATATGTGGGTTTTGAGAATGACAGGAATTCAATTATAAATTGCATAATTTACAAACTATTTCTAATGTTTGTTCTTTTTTTTTTTTAATTCTGTACAAGTTGACTTCAGATTAAGAAATAACTGCAGAAATTCCAGTGAATTTTGGATTTTTCCTATGTATTCAGAAATAGGAAAAAGCTATAAGTGGACAGACTTAATAAACCCACCATTTAAAAGTCACCCTACACTGGATACTCTTCCTTGTAACAGGAATAATTTTGTTCAAAAGACTATTTCCTCAGTTTGGGGAAGTCCCTGAAAGGGCTGCAGCTGTGGTTTCCAGATGTGCACAGACACTTTGCACCACATCCACATAAGTGATCCCCTAATAGATTAAGTAGGAAATCATTGTCATTCTCCAGTTTTTTAGAGCTTTTCATACAGTATCCTTGCAGCATGGGATGCTATTCCATGGAAGACACAAGTCTGTGCCAGGCAGTTGTCACTCATTGTGGAGGTATTTCAAGAACCAGTCCATATGAAATTCTCTACTTGGATTAACAGTTGAGGGGGGTGGTTGTTTGGTTTTTTTTATAACTGTGTAATTTTCCATTTATGAGATTCTGTGTAAACATGTGCCTGAGCAGTGTGTTAGTATGATGTGCAGATGTCACTCTGAGCAAAGAAGGCTTTCTGATTGCTGATAAAGTTTGCCATTACTTAGAATTCTGATTTCAGCTGCCCAAGACATTTGAATGATATAGACAGCCAGTGTTGTAGCCCATTAAGGTAGAAGCTTCCACTGTTATGTAATGGCCAACTTTTGTGAAGAGGGTTGATCTTCCTTTACAGTATTTAATGGAGAAAATGGCTTGTACCTTTTTTACTTTCCTGAAAGAGTCTCTGTGAATGGAACGATTTATTCCAAGTGCACTTTTATCTCCTAAGACCTTGCAAGAATAGTGACTGTGTACCTTCAGCTATTCAGCTACTTTTAGTACCTGCAGGAGGGAAATGAAAATGGATGAAGAACAGGTCAAGTAGTGTTTTGTGTACCTTCCTGTGATATGAAAGCTGAGGAATCTTTCAGTTTTTCTTACTGATTTTGCCAATAACTTTGTTTCAGTCTCAAAGTTTTGGGGTCTGGCTTAAAGAAGAAATGTCCACGTTTCTTAAAAGACTCCAGAAGAAATTTTCAGTGCTGATGCTTGTGAAAATAACAAGCTATCAAGCTTGTAGTGGTCAAACATTTTAGAGATTTCTGAATAAAACATTAAGATTTATACCTCCTTCACAAATACCATTTAATTTTTCCTTCAACTGAATGTGCTCCATTTTTTCAGCCTTCCTATAAATGTGTCTTTCAAAAACATTTAATTATTGCAGCTCCGTTGGAAATACTTTCCTTTATCTATGATCATCCAGCATCCCTTCCAAGATTGCTGTATTCACTTGTCAAAAATGGGAATAGTGTCTAGAGTAGAATAATATTTCAAAGATATACAAGAAAACCTAATTTGCAATTTTTTTTCTAATTGTAGAGATTTGGGAACCAGGAGGATTCAAATCATGTTATTGAGATCTTTACTTATGGTAAGCCTTTTGTGATCAGTATAATATGTTATAAACACACAGTGTTTCACTTTACTTATATATTTACATATAAAGTACAACAACGCTGGACTATGAAAATAAACATATATTCATATTGCATAGACCTGTAATTCTGTTGTGTAATATTGTGAAAGCATTTTTCCAACTTACATTACAAACAGAACAAGAAATACATCTCCACCTCTTAGAGCACTTCAGTGAATGTCACTTGTAATTGGATCTGCAGATCCAAAAGAACATCCTACAGTAGGTTGAGTTCTGCCAGCAGTACTGGCTACATCAAAGTGAAATGACTTTTATATCTGAGCATGGAAAAGTGGTAATTAGTAGAATGGCCAATATTTTTAAAACCATAGGAATGGATACCTTCAGACACAGCTGTTCTTTCCTTCCTAATGTTTCCCAAATTTCTTGTAAGGTGTGATTGAATTTTTTATCACAAATACATTTTTCAGCTGTAAATCTTCAAAGAGTATTTCTGGAAATAGACCCAGATGGTAAAAATCAGAAAGTGGGTAGTAAAGGAGGCTCTTGCCTGTGGAATCCTGGCCTGTTTTGTTGCAGAACCTGAGAACTGTTTAGTGGCTCAAATAGGGGAATGATTTCACAAACTAAAGCAGATGATTGTCCTCCTGGAAAACGAGTTTTTGTCTCTGCTTTGACATGAAACTTATGTATGGTGTTAGGCAAATAGGTTAAACCGTTCTTGGCTTGTCGAAATCTGAAATCTTAGTCTCTGGTTTGCAAAAGAGCAAGGCATTCATAGTTGCAGTTTAAGGATAGGAAACTTGTTAGGAAGGACCTCAGGTGGTCATTTTGCACATAAACATAGACTCAGTTATGTCTAAACTGTTCCTGACAGTATTCATCTCACCAGTATTAAAATTCCATTAAAACAGGTAAGAATAATCATTTTGGGTGCTACATAGCCTGTAAGTTTGCTTTAAGGGAGTCAGAGTGTACATGTGGAAGGGATTTAACATTTTGTACACTGAATTTTGGTTTGCATCTTTTAGAATATGGAAGTAAAATCCCATCATGGCACAGAGGTGTGAAAGTTATTGTTCTGGTGATTAATAAATTAGTCATTGATAAATATTGTGGAAAAAAACCAGCATTGTACATCATGTATTCTTTACAAAAGAATAATATTTAAGAATAATTAGTCCGTTGTCATGCATATACAGACAGACAAGTTAATGCTGTACAGGCAGTTTAAATCTACACTTCATTAAAAGTGTTCTCTTAGATTTGCAGCCTTGCTGCTTGTAATATCAGTAATTTTCCATGTTCATAATGATTGATCAGATACCTTCTTGTCCCCTGGTGCTCCTGTCAGCCACGTCCCTGGGAAGCCCTCAGCTAAGCTGGGGGCACTGTGCCCACTCAGGTTTAACCCAGAGCACCAGGCACCACCCAGGCACTCACTCACCCTGCCCCAGGGGCATGGGGAGAGAACCAGGACAGTACCAGTGAGAGAAGTGTGTTGAGATGAAGACAGTTTAGTAAGTAAAAAAAGGAAACCAAGAAAAACAAAACCAAGAAACGAGAAAAAGTACAATAAAATAAAACAAAATCCCAGCTGCTCACCACAAGCCAACTGATAGCCAGCCAGTCCCTGAGCAGTGGCAGCCCTCACAAATTGCCTCCTGTTCTGCTGCTGAACGTGACACATTTTAATATGGGATATTCCTCTGGAGGTGTGTAAGCCCTGCTCAGAAGTAGCCAAATCATCTCTGTTACCAGCACTGCTTTGGTTACAAATCCAGAACACAGTAGCACATGTGCTGCTGTCAAAATTACCTATCCCAGTCAAAACCAGTAAAACACAGCTCACATGTAAAAACTGTAAGAGTATGGAATATATATAAATTGTTATGTAAGCCTTGGATGAAAATACTATTGCATTTATTATAATTAAATTTTGAATAATTTTGCTCCCCTCATCCTCAACAGGTTTTATGTACTTTGTAAAATATTTTGAGATTGTAATATTCTGGTAACCTCCATTTTAAGGGGTGGTAAATTTTAAATATTTCTGCCTACTGTAGATGTTCAGCTAATTAAAATTTGAATTAGTAGTTAGGTAGAAGTTTATTTTTCTTTGTGTACCTGCAGAATTTGCTTTAGTTAAAAGTAACTGAATGAGACATGTCAGGGTAGTATTAATTTTTGAAATAACACTATAGCACCAGATTTTTAAGAACGTGATATTTGCTTACTTCATGTTTTGCAATGAAATAGTATCCATAATCTTTGAGGTGTACATTAAGGCCCTGATTTCACATTCTTTATTTCACATGAGCTTACTCTACCATATGTGAACAGCTCATAACCTGAAATGGAAAAATCTCTATTGTAGTTATTGACTGGAATTCCTATCATCTTCAATTTATGCCCTGCAACTTTTCTTATAGGCCATATGAAAAAAAACAAATCATAAATCATACCTTTATTTTTTGATACAAAGTGTGTTTTTAAAGAAAGGATCCTGAAAAATCCTTTTAGCGTGAGTGACTTAATTTGAAAATGTATACTGACATCCTTCCAAGTTTATACTGAGGTCAAGAATTTTCAAAATTAATACAAAAATTCACTTTGAATCTACCTTGTGGATGCCAAAGCAATCCCACTAAAAAGTGACAGCTGTGATTAATTCTTACAATGCACTAATGCCACATGAATTTTATTTCAAACAATGAACAGGTGACTTCAGGATACAAAGCCACAACAATAAGTAATGCACTTCCTGCCCCCTTTCTGGACCCGTTGCTGTCTCCTTCACTCATGGAGGACTCGGAGCTGAGGCAGCTGGTGCTGGAAATCCTGCACAACCTCATCGATCGGCACGACAATAGAGCCAAGCTCAGAGGGATCAGGTACTGCTCTTCATTTATTGCCTGCTTGAAATTCCAGTGCATCACCTGAATGAAAACTACTGTTGATTGTCAAATGTTTTTGCTAATAGGAATTATTAATGTACTGTTTTGGTAAATGCATGGTGCTCAGTGTCGTTTATTCATGGCAAGAGTTTTACAGGTAAGCCTCAGAGCACAGTACCTTAAAGAATCATTAAAAATATCATAGTTTAGCCATGTAGAAGACAGAATTTTATTTTTATGTTTATTTTATGTTATTTTATTTTATTTTAATTTTTATTTTATGTAGATAAAAAATACATGATTATCATAATCCTCTTTCTGGTTTTCCATCTTGAACTGAAATTTGAATATCCTTGTTAAGCATGGATATAATAAAATGGGAATTGGGTCAAGATCTGTTTGAATAGTTCCTGTGTTCCGCATTCTCTTAATTTCCAACTTTCTTTTTTTGTTCTGAAACAACACATCTCTTTCATTTGTAGAATAATACCAGATGTTTCTGATCTAAAGATAAAACGAGACAAGATTTCAAGGCAAGACGTGAGCTTCATGAAAAAGGTAATAGAATGAAACATCACTTTCCTATCTAGAAATAAGTAACTGAACCAGTGGTTTTGCTTTTCTTCTACAGCTGTGGTTTTGCAACAAGTCACAAAGATCAGTATCAAATTATTGTAATCAAGTTACAGTGATTTCATTGTTGAGGTTCTCTAGATATTTGAAAGATGATTCCATGCAATAAAATTTTAATTTATGTCTTCAGTTAAAACATTTAGATGCATGAAATTAGAACAGTGTATGTCAAAACCATGATTCTGAAAAGACTTCCCTGTTGTTAGATCCCTGCGTAGCATTTAATTTTTGCTTAGTAGCCGTTTTTCACTAGTTTGGCTTTTATTTTGCTGTATTTTTAAACAATTTTGTATTTAGAAATCTTTTTATAGCTGTGGTACAGAGACTTGTGTCTTAGGTAAAGATGTCAGAGAAAGTTAACTTTGCACAAAACAGCTATCTTCTTAAAAGATTATTTTCACAAGACTTCGTACCAGATGACTTCTCAGTATATTTGGCTCTAAAGGAATCCTGGGTTTTTTTAGATGATGCTTAAGTGGAGTGAAATTGCTTACAGTAGACACCTTGGGTTTTATGTGGGAAAGATACATAAAGCTGTTACTATGCTCTGTCATTCCTGACTGTGGTTTATCTGTGGAGGTATGTAAACAAAAACAGAAAATACTGAAGTAGGCCAAAATACTGCATATGTAATAATATGCAAATTAGAGTTGTACAGCGTTCAAGTAACTTTGCAAGATAAAGGTTCTTGCTATAAGTTAGTCCAGTTAATATTCTTCCAGTACATGTTCAACTGGAATAATACAAATATAAAAAATACTGCAACACTGGTAATTATTAGTAATGTGTCTTAAAAAGTGAATTAAATTTTAATTCATTAACTTAATATCTGTGATTTAAAGCAGTTTGGATAAGATGTATTTTGCTAGATGAAAGTTGTAGCTGTCAAAACTGAATATTTGAATTGTTAATATTGATCTGAAAAAAGGGGCAGAAGAGGAAAATAAATTCTTCACAGGTCAAGAAAAGAGAATACAGACTGCTAAAAAATCTATTAACCCAGGGAAATGAAGTCAGTCAATGATTATCTGTGTGATACTGTTACTCACCTGGTGTAGATGTGCATATTAGCAGCCTGCTCCTCCCAGATGCTCTGCATAATCAAAGGACAGGGTTGAGGCATCTCCAGAAGTTCATAAATAACTGGATGACCATTTGGGCTTGTTTGATGCTACATGGGGATCCTGAGACAATTTTGTATCACACCCAGGTGGAAGGGAACCAAACATAGGCACAAAATTCTTTGTCTCAGACCAGTTGCTCAGTTTATATCTGTCCTTTCTTTGAAGGGAAATATTTAACTTGTTGAATTTTCCAGTCTTCTAGAAAGATACATATTGATAAAATCCACCTAATCATTTATTTTCCTATTTAAGTGCCATTCTTTATCAGTGGGATAAAAAAATTCATTACTTTTATTTTCCAAATATACTGGGTCTTTAAACAGCTAACCTTTATTTTGTAGTAGCTTCTGTGCTTTGCTGATAGCTGTGTTTCCCTATTTTCTAAATACAATGTGGATTTGAGCAAGTCTTTGATTTTAGAAGTAATGAAAAGACCAGCAATGCTATCATTATTTCTTAAGTAAATATGTCCTGTTGGAAAAAGAGAGGTTGAAAATCACTTTTCTGCTTCCTTCTAGAGCTGAATTAATATGTCTGGAGTTAGTCTTTAGATCCTGAAAATTATTTGTGTCAGCTGATACAGACTTGTACCCCACTACAGATTAGGAATGCTGGGGTGGTACTGAGCTCTGTGTTCCATACAGCACCTGCTGCTTATCCTGTGTTTCTTGTGTTTGCATTTTTCTTTTGTGTTGAGGTAATAGTTTATTTACTGAGATTTGCTTAGGCACAGTATCATGAGAAGAAAATCACTTTTGAAGTGGAGAGTCTTTCATTAAATGGCCTGTGTTCTTCACTAGAGCTGCAGCCTCCCTACACATGTCAGTAAATGAGCCCTGCTCACCTTCTGAAACACCTTCTAGCAGAATTTTTTCTTGGTTTGCTCTTTGAGGGGAGTTGCTCAATGAACAAATTTGTTGTCTTCACAAGGATAACACTTGGAGCTCATCAGTTACTCAAATGTTCTTGAAAAATATTTCAAGATTACTTTCTGATTTCTCCTTTTCATAAATGGGCAATTTTTTTTTCTCTAATATTTCAACAGGAAATGAATTCTAACATCTGATACTGTGCAGTAATCATGCAATTCTCTGTATCATCTCTATCTGTACATTCATGCATAGAATAGAACAGTACAGTGTTTATAAAGAAGCTGTTATCAGAAACTTGAAGTCTACTTGATTAATCATGTACTTGTTTCTCTATGTATGTGTACACCATGTATTTTATCCTTTTTTGTTTTTTAATTCTCAATCTAACATCAAAGTTGGCTCTGTTTGGAGTAGAGAGTTGGACCAGAAGACCTTCAAATATCCTTTTTAACCTAAGTTTTTCTATTATTTAATACCCATTTTCCTTTTTATGTCTTTTATAGCATGGTCAGCAGTTGTACAGACACATCTACCTAGGCTGCAAAGAAGAAGACAATGTCCAGAAGAACTTTGAACTCCTGTTTACATCTCTAGCTCTTACCACAATAGAACTGGCCAATGAAGAAGTGGTTATTGACCTCATCCGATTAGCGATTGCCTTGCAGGTATGGGTCTGTGTTGGGTTCATTGACTGACAGTTAAAATATGTAATTGGAGATGTGAAGAACTGGGGAGGTTTTGTGTATTGATCTTCAAATTGGAAATCTCATAATTTGGTCTGAACTTGATTGATCACTAAGGAAGTGCACTTTGTATGTACCACTTACTGATGGGGAAACTTTCTCTAAATGGTTTTGTAACAAACTTCCACAGCATGTGCTGTTCAGGAAAAACAGCAGATGTGGATATTTGTTGAAACATTTGTTAGAATCACTGATACTCATTAGCAGATTGACAAGGTGTTCTCTCAGCCTATGATCTTGTGTTCTGTATAAAATGTATGGACTGTCAGCACCCGGGATGAAAACTTGTGTATAATTAATTGATTGGTTGGGAATAGTTACTAAACCACTCTATTTAATCTTACCTTAGAGTAATATTCTGTCAGTGTTTTAGGCTTTATTCTTTAACATTTCCTTAATAGGTTCAATTATTAACTCATACTTGCATACAGTCCTCAGGGAAACTGGATAACTTACTAAATTTATCTGTGTTGAAATCAAAAATAATAAAGTACTGCTAACATGTGCCCTGGAAATGTGATGAAATCAGACTCTGCATTCCCAGTATATTCTGTCATTAACCTTACTCCCAAATGCGCAGCTGTATTATAAAACATCTGAAATGCAGTGTGCATCCTTAATTTTAAAACATGTCATTGAACCAAATCCTTACTTGGTGGGAATGACATTAGGAGTTTTACTAGAGCAAAAATGATGCAATCTGAATAAACATAGGAGTGCTAATATGCATTAAATAATTCCCTCTGTTGTGCTGTATCCGTGATTCACACGGGTGATCTTTATTATCAAACTGCTGTTTCTAATTTTCCTGAGAAAATGTTAAGATCAACAGGCGGTAAGGACAAGAGACTACCAGTCACTGTACTTCCTGTCTAAGAAGCAGAATTTTGAGTTGAGTAAGTTTATTTTTCTTCATAATGGTTGAATCTTTTAAGCTCTCTAACTTCAGATTAATATATTCCTACTTCACAAGTGAGCTAAAAGACTACAATTTTAAGATGAGAGATCTTAAATCAAATATTAAGTAATAGCTGATAAACATCATATGTCATACATTGTTACCAATGATAAGTTTGATTTCCATGTATTCAGTACAGCCTGCTAACTTTGGAAAACATGGTGCTCCTCCTTATATTTCAGGACATTGCCATCATCAATGAGGATAATCTGCCAATGTTTAATCGTTGTGGAGTCATGGCATTGGTTGCAGCATATCTAAACTTCCTGAGTCAGATGATTGCAGTGCCTGCCTTCTGTCAGCATGTCAGCAAGGTAAGACATGGTTAAATACTGCAGGTCATTTAGAACAATACACAGTCTACTGTAAAATCAGTAAATAACTAGTGTCAGGTGCTTGCTTGTTGTGTTCATCTCCCCTGTTTGTGTCCACTGACATTGTTCTTGATCTTCAGTCTCTCGTGACTTTACTTGCTGACTCTAAAGATTATTAAGAAAATAATCTTCTCTCAAGATACAGCATTTTATTTTGCTTATGGTGCCATATATAAAGATCCAGATCTCCATCTGGTATAAGACTTTACGGCCCCACTGTCTTTGGTAAAATAGTATTGACATGCACAAGACCATGAGAACCAGATTTTTAGTTTAAAGGGTGAGAGCCACAGTCTCTTTCCCTGGTTAAAAGAAATCCCAAATGTCTCATTTGTGTTGAGGTTGATGTTAGTGAAGGTTAGGTGTTGAAGAAAACAACTATGGAACTATTCCATTTGTACTATTTGACATGGGGTTTTTTTTGTCAGGTCATTGAAACCAGAAGTGTGGAAGCAGCTTATTTTCTACCAGAAACAATTTTCAAAGACAAATCCAAGTAAGTAGATACAAAATGGAAATTAGTGGACAGTGAAGCCCCTATTTTGCTATTAAAAATCATACATCATTGAGAAATGTTCCATATGTGAAAAAAATTAGAGGTTTTATGGTGTTCTGGACAGGCAGAAGAATCCCAAGCATTAAAAGCATGTACACTTATAGGGGAAAAAGAAAGTGGGCTTTTTTGTAGTAGTCAGAGGCATTTATAAACAATAGGATGCTCAGTGTGCTAACATAGTGAAATAAATGTTCACTAAATCACAGAATGGGTGAAGCTGAAAGGGATCTTGAGGTCATCTGGTCCAAGCCCCCTGCTTAAGCAGGGTCACCTAGAGCAGACTGTGCAAGACCACATCCAAATGCTTTGGAATATCTCCAGGGATGGAGACTCGACAGCTTCTCTGGGTAACCTGTGCCAGTGCTTGGTCACACCTTCACCTTAGCACAAAAAAGTGTTTCCTGATGTTCAGGCAGAACCTTCTGTGTGTCAGTTTGTGCCCATTGCCTCTGGTTCTGTCACAGAGCAGCTGCTTAGTTCTGAAGCCTTTCCACCCTCCTGCCCTTAAGGGAGCTGTACACTTTATAAGATCCACGTTTTCCTCTCCATGCTGAACTGGCCCAGCTCTCTCAGTCTTCAGTGGAGAGATGCTCTAGGCCCATAATCCACCTTAGTGACCCTGTGGAGCTCTGTGGTGGGCTCCCTACATGTCCTGGATAGCCCAGCTCCTGACTCAGCACTCCAGGTGTGGCCTTACTACAGCTGAATAAAAGGCAAGGATCTCCTCCCTCCACCTCCTGATGCAGCCCAGGATACCCTCAGTCTTTTTTGCCACAAGGGCACACTGCTGACAAATGACAAATATTACAATTAATTAATTACTATTAGTATTACTGTTGCTGTGCAGGTTTTTTTATTTAACAGAGATCATATTTCTCTCAAGATGTAGCAGAATAGGTGAAGAACATATTTCAGATAAACAAGAAGTGTTAAACTAATCTAAAATACTGCAGAGGTTTTCAGTGGACTAATTCTAGGTGTGTATTCATTCCTAAAAAACTGACCGAGCTTTATTTCCATCAAATCATTACGATTGATCCTTCTAGGTTGCTCACAGACATTAGAAAAATATTTTACTTAACCAACAAATATCTATTGGTCGACAATAACTTCAAATGTATGTTTTGACAGTCTTCCAAAATCCTTAGAGAAGGATGAAACAGATCTGTTTTTCCTGACAAACAAGATTGCAGAATCATTAGGAGGCAGTGGATACAATGTGGAAAGACTGTCAGTTCCATATGTGCCCCAGGTAACAGGTAAGTGGTGATTAATAGCAACACCACTTAGTACCAGTTATTAAGAATGTTTTCCTAATGTGTTGTGTGGCAGTGAAATGTAATGTGACTGTTTGGCAACAAAACCTAATCAGATAATTTTGTCTTCTCAAGGTGGTTTTTTTTTCTCATGAGCTACTGTATTATTGCAAAGAAGTTTCAAAGATTTTTTTTTCCTTAAGGAATGGAAGTGAGGCAGAAGGTCCTAGAACCTGCTTTGACTCTTTTTAATAAAGTCTCTGCTTCAAAAGAATACCTGTACTAACTTGATCTAGAAAATGAGGAAAGAATACACAAGTCAGCTTGCTTTATCCTTTTCATGTAAACATTGGATGAAAGATATTCCATCCTTTTGCCACACGGTCTTGTGCTGATTTATTTGCCTTAGTTAAACTGCCGATGAGCAGATGTTAATTTAAGCAAGAATGAGATATTTTCCTCCCTCAGATACCTGTGCAAGCTTAGTGTCAGGTAAAAGTGGAAATAATGTGTTACCTGAGGAAGGTTTGTGGGAGTTGGTGCTACACAGGATGAGTGAATAATGTGAAAAGGACTAGCTAGTATGTGACATTTGTGTGGTTTTGGCTTTTAATATATTTTCGACAGCCAATTGAGCAAATCACTGAAAAAAAATTGATTGAAGAATTTGTTCTTAACCATGTCTGTTTTGTGACTATATATAAATGGATTGTAATAGACTAGGGGATACCCCAGCCCAAAGCATGGCCTTTTAAAAGTACCTAGCAGTAAAATGTGATTTCTGTATTCTCTAGCTCACACATGGAAAGAACCAAATACAGATAGTGTATGCCAGATGTGTTCTCTTGCAGTCTGATTCAGAGACATTGCTGCCTACTCTTGAATCTCTCTTTTGGATAGTTATTGTGAGAGGAATCGAGTTCTCCAGACAGCAGATGTGGTTTTGTCCCAAATGCAAGCAGACACATTAGTGATATGTTCCAGCACAGCCACAGTGTCTGTTTTCTGTTGCTGGCTGTCTACTGAAAAGGAAAATGTTCCTATGCTTCTTTCTTCTGGCACCTAAAACCAGTATTGGCAGAAGAGGTGGGCAGCAAGTGAGGAAATGTTACAGGCTTTGAGTGAATGAGAATGGAGTGAGGAAGATAGCCTGGTTTGAAATTTATGTTAAGCCTCTTCTAGAAGCTCAGATATATTTGTACCGAAATGACCTCAGTAAGATTTTCTTGTACACTTTGCTAAAAATGCGTTCCCACACAGGAAGAGATGCAAGTTCTGACATCAACATTAATTGAGTTTAGCTGAAAGTGTGATTAACTGCCTCTGCAGGTGATGAGAAATTGCCATATTTAATCCTTAGTAAATGTGAATCAGATGGGTTCAGGGATTTTGTAATTTTTTATAAAGAGCAGCAACCAAAACTTGTTTCTTGACTGTTACCATAGCCAGTTAAGTTCATGAATCTCTGATCCTGTGGAATATTGAGCTTCCCAAGCTTTTAATTTAACTGAATCAGGACCAAGTGAATATTTTAGAATTTTTAAGTTTTTCTATTTTTGCTGCAATGAAATGTTACATTTCTGCTATTATGATTATAATGCTAGAATGTAGTGTTTTGAAAGAGATCATTAATCTTAATAAAGAAACAATCGCTTTTTTTGTATATTCCTGTGAAACCTAGGGTTGAACCCAAAAAGCCAATAAATATTTCATCCTAATTATTTCTACTATTTCCAAATATCAGTGTTATGATGCTTAACAATGACTTATAGAACCTAATTTTGTCATCTTGATTTTGTTTCATGTCTTGATACTTCTTAACAACTTAGAAAGACATTCGTATTTGCAAATTTTTATACCCGTTTCTCTTTCTTACTTGAGGGAGAAAACTAATTCAAAAGACTTTCAGTCATTTTTTGTCTACATATATATATATATATTTAATTTGACTCTATTTCCATCAGGCAAAAAACCTCATAAATGCAAACACAAGTCAAAAGGTAAAAATGAGCTGTAGGTCAGCCTGGTCTCCTGCCCTGTGGTGTGTCCCTATAGGATGTGCAGTCAAACATGCATTTAGAAGGCCTAAAGACCTTTAGGCCAGAAATTGTGTTGTACTTAGTGGATTTAGTGTTTCCTTATGCTTTTTTTGTTTCTCCCCTTGACATGTCTGTAGCAATGTTAGCTGCTGTGGGTTTGCTGTTGTGTTTGCTCATTATTTTGTACTCTACCAAAAATAGTTTCCTGTTTGTTTTCCTGAGCAGGTAGTAGAGCCATAGGTATCATTTTTGTGATGGTACTAATTAACTCTTTGAGTGACATTACAAAAGCCTGTAGAAAGTTGGAAGAAGCCCTCAGTTGTTCAAAGAATGATGATTCATCTTAATCACTGGCCATTCAAGATGACTGCACAAAGAATAGAGTCTTTCACCTAGGAAAAGAGGCACCTTAAAGATCATCTTGTTCCAAGCCCCCTGCCATGGGCAGAGACACCTTCACTATCCCATATTGTTCAAAGCCCCATCAAACCTGGCCTTGAACACTGCCAGAGATGGTGCAGCCACAGCTTCTTTGGGCAACCTGTGCCAGTGCCTCATGGGAAAGAATTTCTTCCTAATATCTAATCTAAATCTACCCTCTTCCAGTTTAAAGCCATTGTCCCTTGTCAAAAGTGATGGAGCCCACCTTGGTCAGTGAGGTGACGCACAGAGCTGCTCCCATTGCCCAGGCAATGGGGTCAAGGCTTCTGGGACAGCCTTGGCAGGGGCTGGGCCAGTGGGGCTCCATCACTGTCCTCGAGCTCCTGGGCTCCTTCATGTGTGTGGAT
This sequence comes from Camarhynchus parvulus, assembly GCF_901933205.1. Taxonomy (NCBI): domain Eukaryota; kingdom Metazoa; phylum Chordata; class Aves; order Passeriformes; family Thraupidae; genus Camarhynchus; species Camarhynchus parvulus. Next base: position 143,242,340 of record NC_044572.1, read on the forward strand.
AAACACTGTATTTTATAAGAGAAAAAATGGTAATTGTCACAAATATTTACCCACTTCATATGTTGAAATTAGAGATAAATGGGCATATTTGATATGCAAGTTTAGTGAGGCATCCATTACAAAAATGAATTCTGTCCAAAGTAGTCCCTAAAATGTATCTCCTGGTGTTTGTGTGTCAGTTCTAGAGAGAGCAGCAAGATGGCAGCAGAGATGTGGTTTTGTTGGGTGTTTTCTCTTGCAGGCTGAAGTGCTTTCCTCAGATTTGGAATATACTGGGTCATGTACCAGTGAGCCATCAGGGATTAAAAATTCAGTAAATCCTTCAGCATGCCATTTCAAATTCTCAGGGTCTCTGAGAACCTGGCAAATACTAGTAGAATTCAGGTGTTTTTCACTAATCTTGTTCTTTCACTGCCTCTTGATCTTAAAATGACATTTCATTTATGTGACTCCTGAAAGTTATTTCTTGGTTTTTAAAAGCTGAGCATGTTCAGCTCTGCTGGAATGGATTCTGTTTCTTCATGCTCAATATTTGCACTGCAAAAGCACTTTGCTTGGCTAGAAGTGGTTTAAACAAAGGTTGCAGAAGAACCAGCATAAATTGCCTTGTCATGGGGGAGTTTTACAATTTTTCTCTTTTTTTTAGTATCAAGTGCCTGTAGCTGCTTCTGACTGCAGTGCAAGTCATCAGATAATAATAGCAAGGTCCAAATGGCTTGATCTTTGCTAAAATCTAAAATGTGACATTGCAATTCATGGTTTTGTAAATGACACACACAGTCAGGCCACTCAAGTGTCTGTTTGCCAGAGGATCTTTGTGAGAAGTCTTAAAATGTATTTTTACTGTTCATTAAGATCTTTTGTTAATATATTAAATGTCAAAAATGGGAAAACACTAGTGGTGCAATGTCCTAGGACTGCAGTCACAGAAGGAGATTCCATCAACTGATGGATCATTTGATCATTATCTCCTTATGCATTAATTAAATTGTTTTGCTTCTTTTAGTATCAGCACAGTTGGTCATATTCTTACAACTTTTTAGGCCAGCTGGACCTGCTAAAATATTTGTAGGAAGTGAGAAATTGAGAGAATTTTTTTTCACCCAGTAGATTTTTAGACTTGCTGAATATGGTACTTGTAGCAACAAGAATAAGGAAGGATTGTTGTTCATTTCCATTCAGAAATCTTTGTTTCTTCTGTCAATGAATCATATTCCAATAAGCCCTTTTCTGTTTCAGAATACCTTAAAATTAAGACATTAATATTTCAATTTCACAATAAAAAAAAGGCTTTTGTAAAGGATTTTACAGCTGTGTATCATCATGTGCTCTGTTGTTATTATGCATTTGAATAAGACATCAGTTTTGTAAATTCTGGACTTTCAAAGGAAAGTTGAAAAGATCTGTAATGAGAGGAGGGAGGGACTATGAAAAGGTTATTTTTCTTCATGTTTAGTAATTTAGAGTAGTAACTCTAAATGTATCATTTTTCACAATTCAAATGATAAAATAGATGATCTTGGGTTAAACAGGCATATGGAAATAAATCTGCATCTGATGGGTAGAAATTTGACTGAACATGTTTCAAGAGTGTTATGCAAAAAGTGAAATAATTTCTTCTTATGGTAGATGAGGACAGACTCTCCAGGAGGAAGAGTATGGTGGACACAGTGTCTCTTCAGGTGGATATTCTGTCTGGCTGCAACATAGAGGATAAGGTATGAAAATCACAGATTATTTTAAAGCAGCATTTTGAGTGGTGGGAGAGGGGAATGTAATTGAAGTATTCCCTTGAAGTCAAATATCTGATTATTCTAGCAATATTAAGTATTTTGGGGGGTTTATTTTTTTAAGTTGAGTATTTGCAGAAATGTGTTGTCAAAGACACTCTTATTGTATAAAAAATTAGAAAATATAAATAAATAAAAATAAAATATAAAAATAAATATATTATTGTTTAAAAGGGTCAAGTACTTGTCACTACAGTTTTTACAGATAGTACTACAGATTATGGTTTAGCAATACATTTATTTACATGGTGAACAACTGGTATTTTATGAGTAAATATTCTAAAATGTTTTCTTTGCCTTTTGAGGGATACAATAAATTTCAGCATCTGTATCCCTGTATCATTTGAAGTATTTGAGAGACTTGTTCAACAGCCTGGGGCTGTGAGATACAAGCCTAGAGAAATAGAAGCCTGGTGAGAGACCTGCAGTCTCTGAGTGGGACAGGTAAAGACTGGGCAGGCTGTGTGCACCTGTGTCACTGTTCCTCTCCAGAGGAGTTTGACATGCAGCACAGGAAGTATAAAGTAGCAACAAAACATTCATATGTAGGGTAAGGAGCTGATGTTAATTACCCCTTAGGAAGACCACATTATAATTAAAATTATCCCACATCATTTGACACTTCATTTGAAGTATTTCTTAAAATAAATTTCTACTTCTACTGGATATTTTTCAAGGTTCTGCTGATTTTTTTAAGTAGATTTCTGCTGGCTGCAGTGGAGGTGAGCTGTTGAAATGGAGGTGTTTGTACCTCAGATGAGGTACAGATGGTTCCTACTTTTGACATCTTCAAGCACAACGTGCCTGGAGACACAAAGCAAAATGTGTGGACTGAGTTAGTTAAAAATGCAGTATTAAGCTATAGCAAAGGAGCAAGCTTTACTTTAGACAGAAGTGATATGTTTTGCATTATTTTTATTATCATTATTATTATTATTATTGTTATTACTATTATTATTCCTTTCTGCTTTGTGCTCATTATACCTCAGATGATCTTTCGTGTTCACTTCTTGCTTTTGTGCTTTAGCAAGGATACAGATAAAAATAGAAACAATAAAAAGGTGTTTGAAAAATAAGTGAGACAATCAGATCTCTAACTTTCTGAAGCTAGTAAATGCTCCTCACAGGATTGTTTGACATAAGTATTCTTTTTTAAAATCACTCACTAAATGTGGTTTACGTGTAATTGAACAACTCCCTTGTAAGTAGAATGAAATGAAAGAAGTTTCCATTTCAGATTTCAAGTTATTCTGATGTTATGTCAAGCACTGATACATTGACTAATTTGAAGTGGATGTAGTAGTTGTAGATAAAATCTTTTTATGGATTCTCAGCTTAATGTGATCTTAATGTAGTCCACTGTCTTAGATAATTAATTCCTTTTTATCTCTTAAAAACATGAATTTTATTAATCAGGAACAGAGAAAGCAAAGTATTCCTCCTTTACTTGCTTTATGAGGTTTGTTTACAAGGCAAAGGATAAACCAGTATTTTCCATTTAGCTGACTGCACATTCATACCTATATGTGGAATCTGGTTTTCTTGCTGTGTAGATTAGTCAGTATAGCAATCCATAACCATTAGCAGAACTCAATTGCAAAAACAAAACAAAACCAAGCATAAATCTTTATGATTGAGAGGATTACCTACTTAATTAATGGAAGTTTTAGGACACAATGATGTATGATATCATTTCTGCACTGAGATAGAAGACCGTTTATCCATAAAATAGCTGTTATTTTATACAATACAAATGCAATTCTTCTGTCAGGAGACTCCAAGTTTTTTTGTGGTGCCAAGTCTTGTAGTGAATCTTGTTCAGGAAGATGAGTTATTCCATAGTTATCTCCATTCATAAGGTGAAAGCACTTGTGAATGCAGGTAGTGCTTCTGGAGTATTAATTAACCAAGTATAATGCTGGGTAATATCAGCAACTAATGTGGAGGTTAACTAGCACTATGAAAGGCAGCCATAAACAACTAACATTTACCAAATGTGAGTTGTATAAAAGATGATTTCAGAACCTGAATACTCTTGATATGTAGCCATATCCACAAACAAATATTTGACAAAAAATTATTAAATAATTTTTATTTATTTAGAGGTAGAGAATACATGGTTATTAAGTAAAACCTGTTAGAAAAATATAATTTACAGCTGCAGCTCATGACATAACTCTAATGTAATAAGGAAACAGCTACTTCCTTTTCCCTTAACAGTCATTCAAGCCAATAAATTTAAAAAACGAAAGAACTCACAATCTTCTGAATGGAATAAAGGAACTTTTTGCTACCTTACCCCTTATCTTAAATTATATTGGATTATTCTAAAGAGTTAGTGTTTATCAGGAAGAATAAAATTGCGACCTGCTCACATGTTGGAAGGATTGAAGTGGGAAAATTCAAGCCAAGAAACCATGTTATGTTCAGGTGAAGACTGTTCTGCCATCTAAACATTCTCCCCTAATGCCAAGAGGGTGGCTTCACTATAAATATATTTACTGGTACAGAAACTAGGTCTATAATGAATTGAAACACTTCGGTAATTTTGCATCCTCAAGCAATTCCTGGTGAAGTGCATCTGCAGCAGCAAATGGATATTCCTATCAATAGATGAACAGATTTTCTCAGTGCATCAGACACAGCTTGTTATGAAGAGCCCTTTAACTCCAGTCTTTATGGTGTAAGCACCAAATTATTTGGATCCATCATGGTACAAAGTTAGCCTAAAGCAGTAACCATTCTCCACTTTCTGCACTCCACTGTCAGCTCCCATTTTAGCATCACATTGCTGGTAACTCAGTCAGCCTCAGGAAGCAGTTGATGTTATTGGCAACAGCTGCTTAAGAACCAGTACTGAGATTTCACAGTATAGAAATACTGTAGCTTATTCTTGACCTAAAGGACTCTCGTGCCAAAATTCAAATCCATTAAATAAAGTACTGTTCCCATAGAGCATCTTGAGTACAATTTGGAAAGTTTTCCTTGATCTCATTTGATAAAAATTTCCTCACTAATTGCAGTGGCTTAAAAATGTGAATTAGGGATCTCTTGGCTGTCACAGAAAGTCCAAATGAAGTTGTTGGAGACTTGGAAGGCAGAAAAGTTCTGGCTATTTTGGCCTTCTGTGCTTTATCATATTCCTTAATTTTTAGAAGCTTATGTGTTATATGTGATGATTAGAGAGTTTTGTTTCTATATGTTTAGGTTGATAATACTGAAGAAATCACCTTTGAAGCTTTGAAGAAAGCCATTGGTAAGATTTGTTACAGTTGTGTTTGTGCAGCATAGTTCACAATTACTATGGAATTGCTGAAGAAAAGGGAGAGGCCAGAATAACATAAAATACTACTTTTTTTTTTTTTTTCAGCTAGTAAATTTATTTAGAACTCTAGTTATTTATTTCTAAATTTCTGAAATGATATCTTCATAATGTTAGTGAATTCATTTTCTGAAGTTAATGGGGCTGAATGAAAAGCATCTCGAAATGCTTGTCATCTATTGCATTTGCAATACAGACAAAGCTATAAATGTGAGATATTCAAGTTACATTGAGTGATTACTTATGAGGTAACTTGAGTATTTTTTTTGTATTAAGATTTTTGGGTCTTCAATGCATCTGGAAATGCTTGTCATCTATTGCATTTGCAATACAGACAAAGCTATAAATGTGAGATATTCAAGTTACATTGAGTGATTACTTATGAGGTAACTTGAGTATTTTTTTTGTATTAAGATTTTTGGGTCTTCAATGCATTCAAAAAATAGGTTGTAAATTACACATTGTGTATTTTAAAGAACTGAGGGTTTTTAAAAGAATATTTTTCTGACAAGTGATCTGGCTGTAAGAGCACAGAATTATCCATATTCCTTATTTCATATTACTATAAGTAATTGCTAATTAATGCTTTTCAGTCTACCAAAATGCTATTTAAAATCTGGATTAAACATTGATGTTAAGAACAGTAGACACATTCTGAACAGTAAGAAAATTCTGGCCACCTGTCAGCATGATACTGGCAGATTCTTGTTTCCTCTTGAATCTGAACCTGTGTGCAGTAACTGAGAAGTGCAGGCAATAAAGCAAAAGGGGACCTGGATGTTACTTTTAATTAAAAACTTAGTAAGAAAGGGGAAAAATTTGGTTCTCAAACCATCTCCCTGAAACTTTATCTGTGTTTTGCTTTAGGAGCAATGCCAGATGACAGATCACTTGAGAATGGTTGCGTCACTTCAGGCACAATCTTTACTCACTTCTGCAGTGCACATTTGATATTTCTTGTACTTCATAGGCAAAGATTGCATTTGTCTTTAATTTTTTTTTATTATTCTTTTAAGATAACAATGGACTTGAAGAACAGGAAAAGGAAAAGAGGCGTCTCGTGATTGAAAAGTTCCAAAAAGCACCATTTGAAGAAATTGCAGCTCAATGTGAAACCAAAGTGAGTTTCTGCAAAATGTTAGCACTGAGGATATCAGTGTAGTCATTAGTGGGCATGTGCTGACTGAAGATGATTTAAGTTGTTGTGTCACTACTGCTATTACTTGTTTAGAAGTTCAGTTCTTTGTTTTGTCTCCACTGCTATCAATGGTGGGGGTTTCCAGTAATTTGAAGTGTGTTTGTATTTGTTCCTAGACTATTTGGAAGGTAATGGGTACCTTGTCATTCTTCACCTTAATTCTTCTTTCTTGCTCTCTTTGAAATCCAGGTTCAAAGTCCATTTCTGTTTCATTCTGGGATAACTGGAGCAGCATTTAACCCACTATATATTCTAAATAACTAAATGTATTTCAGGTTTGTTAAACTGTCTGCCACAGCAGAATTTGCTCTATAATTCTTGGCACTCCAGGACAGGCTCACTCAATCTCAAATACATCTTTAAGGATCAGAATCCTTGCAGCAGTGAGAAAGGAAATTAAGAAATGTGGCCTAGATTTACATGTGGCAGTGTGGAACACACTCACCTGAGTATGGCCTGGCACACCCATTGTAGCCCAGTTCAATATCTAGGAGTTCATAATTCAATTTTAACTTTTTTTCCCTAGGCAAACTTGCTTCACGATAGACTGGCACAGATACTGGAACTCACCATCCGGTAAGGCTTTATGCAAGAACAATATCATACCTGAAAAATGATATTAACCAATTGTGGCTGTTTTCAGATGGTTATGTCATAGTGTTCTCAAACACATGGAATAGGGTGAAAATAGTTGCTTTAACTGAATGCTGTAGTTTAGCCCTGATAGGTCCATGTAGCCCTGTGTAGCCACTGGCTTAACCCTCCTCAGCAGGATGAGGAAGAGAATTGGAAGGGTAAAAGTGTGAAAAACCATGGGTTGAGATAAGAACAATTTAATAGGTAAAGCAAAAGTCACACATGCTAGCAAAGCAAAATAAGAAATTCTTTCACTTCCCCTGGGCAGGCAGATGTTCAACCATCTCCAGCTAATCTCTTTGGGAAAGCAAATGCCATCACTCTGAATGTCCCTTTTTTCCTACTTCTTTCCTTAAAGCTGTTACTGCTGAGCATGGCACCATATGATATGGGGTATCCCATGGGTCACTTGGGGCCAGGTGTCCCATTTGTGTCCCCTCCCAACTTCCTGCCCACCTGCAGCCCACACCCTGGTCCAGCAGTGTGAGGAGCAGAAAAGACCTTGACTCTGTGTAAGCTCTGCTCAGTAACACAGACATTCTTGTGTTATCAACACTGTTGCCAGCACAAATCCAAAACACAACCCTATACCAGCTACTGTAAAAAAATTATCCAAGCCAAAACCAGCACACTGAAAAAGAGAACTTTTCGATTTTCTTACTTTGAATCTTCCTGATAGTGGAGAATATCCAGAAACCATGTCACTGGATCTTACAGTATCTCTGTGTCTGTCAGTAGTATTGCAGGATGCTGTTGTTTTCCCAGTGCTGCATCTGGTTGAGAAAATAATTAGATATTGAGCACCCCAAGTAGTTCATGGTGTTATTAGAGAGAGTTGTGCACATCATTATGCAGGATAAATAGTATTTATTAGCAGTAAGATGCACTTTGATAGTTCTGTAACATCAGTGAAATTGATGACACAGACAAGAATATAAAAATCCTCAGGGCATGATAATTTAATTAGAATTTCAGGTCTAAGATAAAATGCTGTTGGTATTTTATTATTTTATGATATACTGTTGGTATATATATGGGGAGGTAGTTTAATCTTTTTTCTCTCCTGTAAGTGTGTAAATTCATATAAAAGCAATCCATGGAAGTGTAAATTCTGTATATTGGTTGTGCTTCTCACACAGTCCTCCACCCAGCCCCTCAGGAACGATGACCATGACTGCTGGACATCCTCATTACCATTCTGTTCCAGTCTATGAGATGAAGTTTCCAGATCTTTGTGTGTATTAAGTGTCTTCTGAAGTCTGCTGGACATTATTTAGAGTAGAGTACAATAGAAAGAACAAGATGAGTTTTCAAATTTTATTGTTTATTGTATCTAACTTTAATATAATGATGGACATGAGCCAAATACAGATTACTTTAGCCAAATTAATGAAACTGTCTTGAATTGTTTTATTCTGTAATATATTTTGAGTTAGGTTTTTCACAGACCATGTTTTTTTCATTTTCATATTTGAGTACATGTAAAAGATTTAAAACTTGTCTTGCCATATAGGTAAATATTTCAGTTACTCTAGGAATTTGTATTGCTTCAAATTCCTTAAATTTGAGATATTGTAACTGAAAAACCTATTAAAGCCTTTTTTTGGTTTGGTTTGGGTTTTGGGTTTTTTTGGGTTGGTTTTTTTTTGGTTGGTTGTTTTGTTGTTTGTTTGGTTGGTTTTTTTACTCCTCCACCTCAATTCTATGTCAAACTAGAATGCTTTTGGCTTGCTTTATCTCATTCAATGTAACCAGGGGAGCCCTACCTGAGCTCCCTCTTGTTCCTGCTGTCATAGCTGCTCAACTTGTTTGGTTTGGAATAGATGGAAAAACCAACACCTTACATGTGTTCAAATACAGTGAATGAATTAATGAGCACTTGTTAAGTATATTTTGATGCATCACATAACATGCTTTTTAGATAGCTACATCCAGTATGTGTACTGTGTTTCTTGCTAAAAGTTAAATCTTAAGCTTTGCATAAGAGAGGAGAAATCTCCTCTTGAAGCACGGAATTGTGCAATATATTTCGTGTCTTAAGATGTATGGTTTACAGACTGTACTTTTGAAAACACTGTAGTATTTTACTGTCTGCTTTAGTATAAATACAGGAGAGATATATTTAGTACAGCAGAAAATAAACTGAGGGCATTTTAAATCATAAATACTAAAACTATATTCTGTGAGACATTTCTCTGTAGTTTATAACAGCTTTTTAGTGATATTTTAGAAATTGAAAGTAAACTCAATGAAACCATTTAAAGATCAAGAATTTATTACATATATTTTCAAGCAAAAGCATTTTTAGAGATGCATCTCTGTGTTTGTTTTTGTTTCATTTCTCAAACCTTTAAGGTAAATTTCATAGGTTTATGTATCTGAGCATATACTATTCAAATGTAAGTAAAGTAAAACTGATAAAGTAAATCATGGACATTTGATAATAATTATCAAGCTTGTCTTTATGACTCACTAAATCCTGCCAGCAAAAAAAGAAAAACTGCATTCATTGATGCCATGAATAGTAAATCTGAAGTCCCTTAATTTATCTGAATCTGACTGCAGCAGTGTAAACATGAATGAATGCTCTCAAATACCAATAATAAATGTAGACATTTAATTAAGTGTTTTGGATGAACAGTGAACATGAAGAAAGTAACTGAACTTCAGTTAGGCCTGCTTTGAGCAGAAGCTTGGTTTAGATGACTTTCAGAAGTCCCAACCTAAATTAATCTTTGATTGCATAAGTCATGATTTGAAGGATTATTAGCCCTGCTAATTTGCTGACTGAAGCATTTGCAAATCCATTGTAAAGAGGATTTTAAGTTTTTTGAACAGTAGTCCAGAATTGTACTGGACTACATTTAAAGGCCTGATGTGGAATGACATAGGGAAATATCAGCTACTTAAACCTATGAGATGACATGCTGAGTTTCAGAAAGCATTCACAAAGCTCAAAAGGTAATTGAGACCTTCTTTTCAGTTTAACAGTGCAATCACAGCTGTTAGTGGATGACGAAACAACCCCTTATCTACAGCATTCCGTTGTGATTTTTACTGCTGCAGCGTGTCAGCCTGATCAGACCACAGTCTACACATAAATAGGACTCTAGCTTTTAGTTTTCACTTTTTTTTCCCTTTTTTTTTTAAGGTAAGACTAAGAGTTTTTGGCCTGTATAAAGACTGTAATTTTTTAAAAAGTACATCCAACATAGGGATACAATGTAAAAAACCTACCCACTCTGTCATTTTTTTAAGAGTAACACTTGGCACTTTTGTACAAAAAGAAAGAGTCTTAAGTAATACAGAATGTACTTCTGTTTGCACTTGTGCAGTATGGAGACTGTGCTGTAAATACTGGATTGTTTCTGTGATTGAATTCTGTTGCATGAATGCTGCATGTGGAAAAACTAGATTCAGCACTTCATTTTCTGTTCTGTTAATGAAGTATTTTTCCTTTATGGTAATGGTAGGTTTCTGTGTTTCCAATATTCAGTTTGGGAAATGCAGGTGTTGTGCAGGTGTAGTGCAGGGAGTAAAGAGTTTGTAACACTCTGTGTGTTCATATAATATTTCATTTCTTCCTTTACGGAAATTCAGGGAGTCTGTAAGTTGATAATTGGTTCACTGAGGAGTCTGTAAGTTGATAATTGGTTCACTCTGGCCTTTCTAGACACATGGGAGATGGGAGTGACTGTAAAATGTATTGGTTTGGTAGTTACTGTTATATGAGCCAATGAATGAAACCAAAAGAATTAAGAATGCTGTTTGTTGTATAGTACAAAGCTGCTTTGTTTCACTTCTCTTTATGTTCTTCAGACAAGCTGCAGAACTTAAAAGCTCCTTATGCAAACTGGCCCTGTGTTATCTGCAACACACTGAGCACTGTCTTAATGGTTATAATTGGTACCCAGTTTAAATGTATTCCAGCTGTTGCTTGGGGTTCTCTTTCCTATTATGTCATCTCGAAAAAAATACAGCTTTTGGTAGTGAGTCACTTTAAGATAGATTAAATTCATGGTCATACTAAAAGGTAGAAATAGCCTGTTGTCCAAAACCAGAGTAGGGCTAATTTTTCTGTTGTTCCAATGGTAATATATTCTGTACTGTATGTAATGAACCAGTTTCAATAAATGTAAGAACACACTGTGCAATCTATATTTAAGCAATAAAATAAACCAACATTTAAAAATTAATCTTTTCTGAGGTGTCAGTTAATTTTTATTGCTCACAATTTTTATGTCAATTACTAATTTTTTAGCATTTAGAATAGCCCTCAGTTTGCACACCCATTTGTTTTTTGCAGATATTACAGCATTGCATTGTTATTGAACTACTACATTTATTTACTATTAAACCTGGACAGGCTTGAGAGGGCTGTGAGAATCTAATGAGGTTCAGCAAGGCCAAGTGCAAGGTCCTGCAGCTGGGGTCGGGGCAATCCCAAGCACAAACACAGGCTGGGTGGAAAATGCATTGAGAGCAGCCCTGGGGAGGACTTGGGGCTGTTGGTGGGTGAGGAGCTCAGCAAGTCCCAGCAATGTGCTCTGGATGCAGCCCAGAAACCAAAGGTGTCCTGGGCTGCACCCAGTGCCCCATGGGGCAGCAGGGCAAGGGAGGGGATTGTCCCCCTCTACTCTGCCCTTGGGAGACCCTACCTGAGGTCCTGCATCCCACTCTGGAGCCCTCAAAACAAGAAAGATGTTGACTTGTCCAGAGGAGGCCACAAAGTTGGTCAAGGGGCTGGAGCTTCTCTGCTGTGGGGACAGATGGAGTTGGGGCTGTTCATCCTGGAGGAACATGATTTCCGCTGGCTCTGGGGAGACCTTATAGCACTTTGTAGTTCCTAAAGGGGATTCAGGAGAGCTGAGAAGGGACTTTGGGCAAGGGCATGCAGATAAGACAAGAAAGAATGACTCCGGATTGAAAGAGTGGGTTTAGATTAGATGTTAGGAAGAATTTCTTTCCTGTGAGGGTGGTGAGGCACTGGAACAGGCTGCCCACAGAAGCTCTGTATGCCCCATCCCTGGAAGTGTTCATGGCCAGGTTGGAAGGGGCTTTGAGCACCCTGGTCTAATGAAAGGTGTCAGTGCCCATGGGACAGGAAAAGAATTCAATGATTAAAAAGTTAAAATATTGAAGTAGGAAATATTTGTAGATTAGTAGTTAATAAATTAGTTATTTGCTTTTGGGAAACAGCTATGTTTTGGCCAGCTGTGCCCCAAATCTATGAAAAATATGGTGTAAAGTGCCTATGAGAAGGAGAGAAGAAAGAAAAAAGTTATGCTAAATGTTTCTTTTTGATCTGCTTGTCATTTTTAAAATTATTTTAGCAATGATCTCTGATTGCGAATAAATGTAGCTAATCATGATTAGATTACTTAAGACTTCGCTTTATCATCACAATTCATGTGGTAGTAATTAGGGCACAACTTGGATGTTAAACTCTTCCTGAAAGAGAGATGCTGGGGAAAAAAGCTCAAAGGAATTAATAACAACATTGCCTGAACAAAAGCATATTTATTTTGTTATTTCTCTTTCACCTCGTTGACTAAATGATCCATTCCTATCTCTGCAGTCAGAAATTTCAGCATAGTTGAGTGAATGTTTGCATAACCATGAAGGCAGTAATAATTAGCAGAAAGGAATGGGAGTTTATTTTAAGGTGCAGTGTTCAGAGCAGCAGCACCACTCTTGTCAGAGATGAACTGATGTTATTGCAGCTCTGCAGTGCAATTCATTCACCTGCTTACAGGCCAGTTTTCCACATTTCAGCTCATCATTTGTCTCACTTTCTCACTGCGCTATTTATTTATAAATTCTGTGAAATGTAAAATAATTTTTCATCCCTATAATAAAAGCTGATAAAAATTGCAGTGTAATGCAGAGCTCATCCTCAGTATAGGACAAAAATGGGCATTTTGCAGTTTTGGCATTTTGCTTCAGTTCTGCGATGTCCTTTTTCTGTACAGTATAAGGGGGGAGTTAATTAAAATCTTGTCTGCAAATAGAATTTCTCACATAACTTATTTGACCTCTGCCTTCCTTCAAAGAAAGTCTTTTTGTTCTGTTGTTTTTTTTCACTAGGGCTGAAGATGTAGCCACTGGGATCCAGAGGGATTCACCTGACTAAATACCTTCAGGGTTTATTTTGGGAGTTTATGTGGTGGGTTTTGTTTGTTTGGGCTTTGTTGGGGAGGGGGGGTGATAATGTTTGGGGTTTTGTTTGTTTGTTTAGGGTTTTGTTTGTTTGGGGGGGGTTTGCACTGTAGTAATCCTTTGCACTTTTAATGTAGGAAAAATACTGAAGGGAGCTTGTCACCAGCCAGAAGTTTATCCAGTATAAACTGCTCATCCAAGAACATTCACAGGCATTTTCACCTGCTCTTCTCACACTGTTCAGTTCACACAGGATCACATGCTGGGGTTTAGTGAACTGCAGCAGGATCTGGAAGAACACAGACAGCATCTCTGCACCCAGCATGAGGGTACATGCTACAGTCATTGGATAGTAGGGGTACGTGCTGTAGTCATTGTAGGAATACCTTGGTGACACAGTTCAGTCCTGTAGAACAAGGTGATGGAGAAGAAATCCAGACCTTTCCGAGCAGCTGAATGAATCACTGGGAAGTTTGTAGCAACATTTTTTGGTGAGTCATAGAGTCATAGAATGGATTAGATTGGAAGGGATCTTTATAGGTTTGTCATGGCCTGATATTACACCTCTCTCCCTTCAAGGCTGTTTTAAAGCCTGTCAGTCAGCCCTGACAGCTCATGAGCAAAGACCTCTTGCCCATGTGAGAAATATGAATCCTATCTCACACAAACAGGTCTGCTGTTGTGCTGATCATCCTATCACCACAAAACCCCAGCTTCTGGCTGTGACCCCAGCCATGGAGCCAGGTATTGATCAACTGAGTCTGTCTGTTCCTGCAAGGACAGGGGGAAAAATCACCTATGCTCCACATTTCCTATCAGCCATTCCAAGGTGCTGAAGTCTCTTTTGATCACCCTTGGCCTGCACATTGTGACTTCATCACCCCAACATCGGAGAGCAATAATGAGTAACAGTCTGAGGGCTGTACCAGCCTGGGAAGTTTCCTGCTCATGTCCTTAACTTGGCCGCCAGAGAGGGAAGAGGCTTCCCTAAGAGGAAGGTCTGTCCAGCATTTTGGACCTACTGTTTCCTTCAGAAGGGAGTCACACACTGCTATAGACAGGAATGAGCAAAGGAACTCTCATGTAATTACTTTAGCTTTGCTTTTGGGTGTTTCCTGCTAAGCTCAATAAAGGAAAAATGTCTGCAGAGGGAGTTGGAGTAGTTGCAGGTTGGTTTAATTAAAAACCTGGAAAACTTGGACACCATCAGCAAGATCCAGTCTGAACCAAGTGCACAGTTAACAAAAGTCAGTCTGATAATAACAGTTTTTACATTAAAAAATCAAGTGAAGTTATATAGAACACTGTCCAATAATTATTTAATGTAATATCTGACCTAGACAGATGCTCCATAGTGCTGACCTCCCCATAGTAAGGAGTTAATACAGCCTAACACCTAATCCTAGTCTATGATTATGTCATTTGTGTGCTGGAGAGTGTGAGGCAGCATGTAGAGGATGAGGAGGGCAGGTACTCAGTGCCTGGCTGCTGTTCCTGGCCCTTCCCAAGGCCCTGGAGGTGGGTGGTGTTCTGCCCTCAGGGTTATCTGCCCTCGTGCCCCCCAGTTCTGGCGTTCCCCAAGTGATGCCGCGTCCCTCTCCTGGCTCTCCGCAATCCTCCCCGCGGGGCTCCTTCCTCCTCACTGCTCTCCTCGGAGCTGGAAGCCCCTGTGCCTGTTTGTGAGCCTGTTTGGGTGCCTGCTGGAGGCCTTTCAGCAGAGTCCCCTGGGCAGGAGAGCTTCTCCCCGTGGCAGCCCTGCCCGTGGGGCAGCTTCAGGCTGGCGTTGAAGAAGGCAGAGGCCATGCACTCGGCCGCGGCCGCGTCGCAGGCGCAGAGGAGCTTCTCACACGTGCTCCGGCCAATGCCTGAAAGAGAAGTTTCACAATTCACCTTTGAAAGCTGTTGAACTTACTTCATGTATAATTTGCCACGGGTAGATGAGGTTTTGAAAATAAAATTCTCAAATCTGCCATGAATTTTATTCTCCAAAGTCACCATGAATTACCTAAACAAAAGCCTGGCACCAAGGTGCTGGGCAGTGGAAGGTTCTGCTGGCTTTAGTTGAATTTGTGAATGTAAAGACACACGTAGCTGACTTCTGACCATAATTATAAAATGTCTGAATCTAAGTTTGTGTAGCATGCTCAGGTCCTGCAATGCCCCCATGGCATTCGGCAGTCTAAGATAGGAAATGCCTAGTCATGATGACTGGACCTTAGAAGCCCTTTTTTCCCCCTTGGACCCTTGCTTATCTCTCTGTAAGATTATAAGACACTTTCCTTTTGACCCCTGCTATTGGACACTTTCTAAAACCCCCACATCCAAAAACCTCAACTTTTGCCCAGCTCGGCAGAAGAGCTGTCACTGAGAACCTTCACAGAAGATTCAATAAAGACTCCTGTGGAACCTCACACAGCCTTCTCCGTCCCCCTAGGCACCTAGCAAGCAAAGAGCTGAAATCACAAATGAGCTGATAATCACTAGAGCTGATATCACTTAAGCTTGCTAAGGTAGCCAGTGGCTGGGGACTGCTTGGGAACTCGGGCAGTCTGTTCCAAGCAGGACTGCGCTATCTGGATCCACTGCAGCCCACTGGGGACACCCTGAAACCCAGCAGAGGCCACATCACTGGTCACATACGCAGCAGTGTAATAACCTTTGTCTCAACTAGGAAAAAAGTTCAAGTTTATAGTAAACATTGCTAATTTTTTGTAAGCTAAATATTTCTGTCTCCGTACTCAGCTCTAGCAGCTCTGTCATAGTGTCATTCAGTCTGTCATGTTGATACACTGTCATCAGGACATGAGAATTTCCTCTCACACAAGCTTACATTTTGGTGTGTGATCAAAACATACAACTTCAGATCTCAAATTTCTTTCTGCATGACATCCAAGTTTCTTAACTTGCTCCATACAGCAGTGATGAGAGAAGCAGCATCTAAAATAAACAGTAGAAGTAAATGGAAAATACTTACTCTTTCTGAATCCCAGAACTCTCACAATTATTTGTCTGTCTTTATTTTCAATGCCCATTAAAACTAAAAAAATTTAGTTTTCATACTCTGGAATTTTTTTTTCTATGAAGAACAAAAATCAACCTAAGCTGTTCCTACTTTATTTTATATTTGTTCCTACTTTCATTTTTCTCTTCCTAATTCTTTTCATGTCATGTGTATTTTCATGTCAGGAGTGTATTTTAATTTTAAGACACAATTACAATTGTAACCATGACCTGGTCTGCCATGAGAAGTGTCTTCCGGTCTTCAAATCTTGGCTAGAAATCTGAAAATTGCATCATGATACCCAGATCATCCATCATTTAATCAAATTTTTTCATTCCTGGGCTGTCTTGTTTGTGTATGAGTGCAGGAAAAAGGAGTGTGCTCTACTTGGACCTGATGTGCCCCAACTGTTACGAACTTCCCCAGAGGAGGAGATTTTTAGCTGTAAATACAGCGCTCCCAGAGATGTTTTTACTTGTGGAATTGTCTGCATTGCCCCTCATGGTCAGCCCTGCTGACTCTTGGCTGCAGCTCTGACAGAACTTTGCTCCAGCTCTGCTCCCTTCTGGAGGACAGTGTGCCCTGGGTGGATGTTAATTCTTCTCTTCATAAGTCACTTTCCATGCCACCTCTGAGCCAAGTCACCCTTATCCTCATCCCTTTGATGTTCTCCTCCCTTTGCTCTGCTTACCTCCCATTGTTCTCCTTTCTTACTTGGAGTTAGGAAGTCCTCTCCAAAATATTGGCACAACAATAGAATGTGGTTTAGTCACATGAGAGTATTTTGTGTTTTATGTATTTAAGTAGATTTTTTTCTCCAGAATGTGACTTCACTACTGCTCCATAGCTATACAATGCCCAGAAAATGATGTTCTGATCTTCCTTGGTCCATGGGCACCACAGTAACACCCACAGTTAATGGCACACACAGAGGAGCCCACACCTGTCCAGTGCATCAGTGGGATCTCCTCTTCCCTCTTGGCCACAATAGCAGCCATAGGACTCAAATTCCTCTGGGCATCTCCCAGTTAAGCAGAACAGCATTTCTCCAAGCTGGGGCAGCTCCCTCTCCACTCTTCCACGTCCTCTCTCTTGCAGAAAGGTCAATCGCTCACACACTGCAAAGCAAAGTTGTTATTTGACACATCGTGTTCTCACTGCTTGAGGGCTCTCTTGTGAAGAGAGAAGTGTTTCCAGAGCTATCTGAAACTTTGAAGGACAACATTTTACCACCTCTAAATTACTGCTTCTGTCCTTGAATTATGGCTCTTAGAGTACTGCTGGCTGAGCAAGACAGCAAAAGGGCAAGGCAGTTTAAAGGGGAGAGAGATTCCTATGAAGATAGAACATAAAAGTCAAATTGCAATGAGAATACTTAGCAGTCCTTTGTAATCTTTCATAGGTGAATTTTTTCTTTTGGAATATTCAAACTCAGCTGAGTACTCAGTGGTTTCTGTCTTGGTGATTTGGAAAATACAGTCCTAACCTCTTGTGCTTCCACAGTGAGAGCTGGGCAATGACCATGTTTTGCTGAAGGAAACAATATTTTTTTTTTTAATCTCATTTGAAATATAGTCCAATGTGAGCTGCAGTGCCCCTAGACCAAATGCAGGAGTGATCTGTTGTAATGGCTATTGTCTTGCTTGAGGGTTTTGGTATCACCAAATCCCAATCCTAATGAGTCTGTGGCTCCCTCTACTCAGGAGGAACTGATATTTTGGGAATTATTCATAAGATTTGAAAAAACACAATGTTCCATATCAGGAAAAAGACATCAAAGGGACCTGTTCTGGGACTTTGCTGGGAAAGGATGCAAGAGGCTGCTGCAGGAAAAGGAGGGAGGCTGATTGCAGGAGAAGGAGGGAGGGAGGGAGGGCTTCTGTTTCCTCTGCATCCTCCCTTCTCCCACGAGTAATCCCATCTCCCCCTCTGGAGCTCTAGACTGATTCCCTGCTCCTGTCAGGGTCAATCCTGGATTATTTTTTCCAACAGGAAATTCTGCCCATGTGCCTTCCTGGGTCTTGATTCATTCATGTTAAATCCCAGAATAAACCACAGGCTCAGGGAATTGATCTGTGCTCTCTAAAAGCTGGTATTTTAAAATTGTATTTTCCAGTTTGGGGAAAGGTGGTATTTATTCTTCTGCTCTTTTCCAGTTCCAGGGCTGCTTCTCTCCATTGGGAAGCCTAAAAAGATGGATGAGACAGTCCTTGAGTGTAGATTTATAGCCATGACAGGTCTGAAATGTCTTAGGATCTCTGGGATCCCTGAGCAGGAATTGGAACAGAATCAGAAATGGTGAGAAAAAGTCTGACTGGCAGGACTGTGGCAAAAGGTCAGAATGAAGAGCAGGAAAATTCCTATTGCTGCTGCTGCTGCTGCTGCTTATAAAACAAAGCAACTTAGAGATGTGATTAAATTACTTCCAATAAACAAAAGCAGAGAGAAACATTCCCTGAGCTCATTTTAGATACTGCACTATATGAAAAAAAATTCCTTACATGCTAATAATTAGTGGTTTTTATAAGTGTTACTGACGGCATACTGGCAGAAGAGGTTGAAGTGATGGAAGCTTTTGCAGATGTCTCCACCTCCTGTTCTTCTAAGTATCAATACATGTGTGCTTAACTGGTTTAAAATAACTATAATATTTATATGTAATACATACCTGCTTTTAATACAGAGGTTGCTGAATATTTCATCAGATGTAATGGGGAAAAAGCCCTTTATTTACCTTTTCCTTCAGGTCCCCTCTCAGACAGTGCCAGGTCCAGAGCTCTGCCAGAGGAAGCTGTGCTCAGGTCACCCTTTGCAGGGCTTGTCTCTGGAGAAGACACATGCATAGATTACACTTGAGAAGGTAGAATAATTCTTTCAGGAGTGTGTCCAAAACTTCGTATTCTAAACTATGATCAACTGCAGTCTCCTAAAATGTGTTCATTCTTAGTGGAAGGCTGTTTATTAGGGCTTAGTTAAGCCTTCCTGGTCAGGCGGCAGTGAGGTGCCCTTTCCAGGGCAGTCAGTGCTATTCTTTCTGTGTTGTATGCAACCTCCAGATTTAAATAACGAAACAGTTTCATTCTACATATCCATGAAAAATGCTGACTCCTCAGATAGCTGTAAACAGGAATAGGGGAGTGCTCTAAATTAGAAAAAGTGTTATTAATTTTTCACTTGCCTTTTGCTTTTGTCCTTGCAGGTGTGCCTGCAGGACTCCTGTTGGTGGAGACAATTTTGACTTGCATTGAGTTACTGTCTCCTGGGAATGAGGCTGGGGAGGTGGTTATCTCTTCCACTGGGACCAAAGCTTCCATAAATCCATCTTCTTCTGAATAAGCAGAAAAAAGAAAGCAGCAGAAGAAATAGAAAATAAACAGCAAGATTTTAATTTTAGATAGCTGGTGAGAGTAATATCCTCAGGCAGAACCAGTGTGAATTGATGGTCATAGAGAAGGAGTATCTGAGAGGAAAATTGGAAAAGCAGAGTATCCACACTGGTCATTTATGCACATCTCTTGCCTTCCAGAAGAAATGACTGTGGTTAACTATATCCAATTTAACTGCTGATTGTTTTGGTGTTTTTTTTTTTTAATTCTCTATGTACTGAGACAAAGAGCTTTGCCAGGTGCTGAAAATCATGTTTGCTGCTTAGTCAGCTGTACTGAGAGATAAGGTACGAGTGAGATGTCATTTGCTGAGTAAATTGCTTTAAAAGTG
Organism: Camarhynchus parvulus; assembly: GCF_901933205.1. NCBI lineage: Eukaryota > Metazoa > Chordata > Aves > Passeriformes > Thraupidae > Camarhynchus > Camarhynchus parvulus. Next base: position 143,262,163 of record NC_044572.1, read on the forward strand.
TCTGTTCACCTGAAGTTTCTAAAACTGAGAGTAACATCAGTGAAAGAAGAAATTAATTGATTGATGCAGAGCTGGGTGACTGAAGGGTTTTCTGGGTTGTAACCACAAGGAAATATTTAGGGGAAAATAAGTTGAAAAATAATTCTTTTCAGGAGATTCTTTATCCTAAAAATCAATTTGGTATTTGTTTTTAGATTATCTGACACTTTATTGTTGATCAGGCATGTTTTGTTGAATTTGGAGGTACTTAAAATCTTTTTAAACCTTTTTTATATAAACTAATTTGTAAATGAAAACACTTATCAAATGGTTTCACTTCCTTTTCTAAATGCCAATGTGAGCCATGTGGCATTTCACAAAATAAATACTTTTAAAATACTAATGGGCATGTACTTTCATATTTTTAAAACTTTTTTTTTAATTCTTTGGCTGAATTTATTGATTGAACTAAACTCAAATTCATTAAGCTTGTCCCTCTGATGTTCTGGTTTTAGTATGTGTTGAAAATAACCTGTCAGAGGATAAGAGAACAGATTAAAAGAAATTAAAGTACTGCTAAGAACACAGCAAAGCCCATGAAAGGTGGCAGAAAGGGATCAATAGTCACACACTGGTTTGATAGCTCAGCAAGGTGCACATTTTATACCCCTTTGTTTGGGAGTGAAGTGTTGAAATGAAAGTGATTCCTGCTGGATGTAAAAAATAAAACCAGAGTTTGGGAAATTCTACACTTAGCTAAGAATAGATATCACAAATAATCTTCTGGGAGCCATGCAGACCTAAAACACAATACACAGATTTTCTGGTACATTCAAGCTAATGGAGGAGAGCATTTAGTGATTTTGACCAGTGCTTAGTACAGCAGTGCTGATTCCATTGGGGTAGGAGACAGGGATTTTATTCAGACTGTGTAATCAGAGTCAAAAAATGACTGCTCTCTACTCTCCATATGCAGTTTTCTCTGACATTTTTCTGGTGGATTTCAGCCTGCCTGGATAATCCTTTCTACCCAAAAGGGGCCAGAGGAAACTTCCAGATCTATCAAGGTGCTCCATTTTCAGCTGTGCCTACTGGTGAGGCTGTGCTCAAAGCACAGACACCTGCAAAAGCTGGAACAGGTTTTAGACTGCGAGAGAGTTCCATGAAATTATCTGTAATAAAGGAGGAGGCAAAATCAAAATAAACCCTTCTGGCAGCAGATGCTGTGAATGTAATTTACAGAAACAACCATTATATCATTAAACCTTATGTGAAGAGGCTTTCAGAAACACTTGGATGAAGAGTGCAAATGAGTGGCTGGAGGCAAGGAACAGCTAATGCTTCTCAGGTTTTATTGTCTGTGTATCTTCTATCTGACCCCGATCTAAATTTGATTCTCTGGCAGCCCTGTTGCCACCATGCACAGAGTTTTAACTGTGATGCTTTTAGATGAAGAATTGCTGTGTCAGTCAAAGAAAGAGAAAAACTGAGGGTCACTGACCTTTTATTGAGAGGATGGGAGCAGCAGGAGCTGTGCCTCTGTGGTCCCTTGAGGTAACTGTACAAAAAGCAGAGGCATCATGGTACTGACCTGCCAGCTGAATTTCTGCCATGCATTTCTGAAATTACTTTGACTTAAAGCATTATAAAGCTTAACCAAACAGCCTGGATTTATAAAGATGGTAATTAGGAGAAGCAAGTGTTTTGATGAAGGATGTGCAAGTCAGCAGAAGAAATATTATCCAGAAATCCTGTGCTGAAGATTTTTGATTGTGACACCACAGAGCTTCATAAATGAAAATCCATCTTCACCTGTAGTCAAGAGTGCCAAATATTTCAACAAAATTTAATGACTCTTACCTCTGGCTTTAGAAGTTGCCAAGACTCTGTCACGGGGCTCAAAAGAAACCACTGTTGAAAACAGAAAATATAAACTCAGGAAACACATTGCCAGCACAGTTATGGACAGTCAGGCTGCTGAGAGGAGCTTTTTCTGAAAACAGGAAGACACAGACATAGCATGGAGAGAAATTTGCCTGTTTTTCTCAGTGGTGTATTGACGGTTGTAGTCAAAGTGATACTCATAAATTAATCTCATTTCATGCAAATAATTACATAGCCCTAACACAGGATTCTATGATTCTATGAAAGAAGTGTAAATATGGCTGAATTGGGAAATTCAATATTAAGTCAATTTGACACACAAATAGACTAAACTGGATTAGGTCTGGCATCCCAGTGTTGTGCACAGAAGGATGCTGGGTTCCTTGTGAACGTCTCGGGTTTGCCTGCACTGAGAGCCAGGTATGGATGAGCAGCCTTAAGTCCAAATACCTCCCTGACCTCTAAGTTGTTTCCTTTACCTGATAAAATTATTTTCATTTGTCAGCTACCTTTTGGTAAATTATAAAAATAGCTATCAAACTATCTAAAAAATCATCTCCATATTTTTTTCTGTGTAGTTAGGATGTTGTGAAGAATAATTTATTTGCCTTTGAGTGAGTTTCTCAGTGATACTTAGCTTTGGTTTAATGAAGGTTCTACAGTTGTCAATGTTGAAGCTTCTTTGGGCTTAAACAGGAAGACGACTGGATAAATAGTAAGTGATTCTCCAAATGTTTCCTTCAAAGACTGATTAGAAACATTATCTATCTTGCTTTCAGCTTTCTAAAATTCCTAATACAGGTTTTTGTTTGTTGGTAATGCTTGGAACCTCATTAGGGAGCAGGAGTAGTTGTTTTTCAGGAAGTAAAAGATTGCTTCAGAAGTGCAAATACAGATGCTCTCATTCCTTCAGGAGTTCTGTTTTCTATTAAAAAGTGTCCCAGAAGCAGATAGAAAAACATGGAACAACACTGGAGCTGCTGCTAGGTGAGAATGAAAAATATTGTAAAAAACTACTTTGATAATCCAGGAGAGCTATGAAGGAACAGCCAGAACTTCTGCATGTGCTGCAATTTAAAAATATAAAAAACAAATAAACCCACAAACCTTTACATGTAAGAAACATTGTTTTTTAAAAAGAAAAAAAAATTCCATGTGGTTTTCATTATTCCAGATTCACACTTAGGGCAATGGCACACACAGAGGAGCACGCTAAACCTTGAAATCAGGTTCTTAGGTTCTCAAAAACCCCAGCTTTCCACCTCTCCCTGTGCAAGCTGGTTTGGTGGAAAGGTCCCTGCCCACAGCAGGGGATTTGGAATGAGATGATCTTTAAAGGCCTTTCCAACACAAACCACTCTGCAATCTTCTGGGTTAAGCAGTGGCCTGGTTGCACACGTCACTGCATGTTGCCTCTGTGCTTGGCAGATTTGGGGTCTATGAACAGAGAATCTTCAGATCACCCAACACAGCTGTCAGCCCTGCCCTGTCCCTGTAACCCCTAAACCACCAAACCACATTGCCCAGTGCCAGATCCAGGCACCTCCTAAACACCTCCAGGGGTGGTGACTCCAACACCTCCCTGGGCAGCCCATTCCAATATCTGAGCACCTGAACAGTGAAAAAATTCTTATCAATGACTCATCTGAATCTCCCCTGTCTCATATTGAGGACATATCCTCTGATTGTTTCCCTGCAGGCACAGCAGAGGAGACCAACACTCACCTCACCACGCCCTCCTGTCAGGTGGTTTTGGGGAGCAGTGAGGTTCCCCTGAGCCTGCCCTTCTCAAGACCAAACAAACCCATCTGCTTCTGCCACTCCTCATAAGAAATGTTCTCTTGTCCTCTCATAAGCCTTGTTGCCCTTCTCTGGACACACCCCAGCCCCTCAATGTCCTTTTAAAGCGAGGAGCCCAGAACTGAGCACAGCACTCGGGGTGCAGCCTCATGGTGCTGAGGGGTGATCACTGCCCTGGTCCTGCTACTCACACAGATGTCATTGGCCTTCTGGGCCACCTGGGCACTCACTGGCTCCCACTGAGGCAGCTGTGCTCCAGCACCCCCAGGCCATTTTCCAAACAGCTCTGGTGCCACTTCTCCCTTTACAGCAGTGTGGCTTTGCTTGCGATGGAGCCACAAAACAAAGTGCTAAACTGGGAAAGAGTGCAAGACTGGTCTCCCTCTCTACTTCATATCTTGGCCCTCCCAGAGCTGCCAAGGGCTTTGGGTACTTCTGTCCCTGGCCTCTTGTGTGGCAGGACAGAAATGTTTGGTCACCCACAGCAAGCAGACCTGCTCCCAGCATGCAGTTTTGCATGCAGCCATGGTTATCCTGCCACTCTGACTCAGGGAAAGGCAGCACTCAGCCTTTCTTTTGTCTGGGGATCAAACTGAATGGTTTGATCCTCATGCAGGCAAGAGGAGAACAGATTCTCACAGCAGCAGTGAGGTTTTGCAAGTACCCACTCCTCAGGAGACAACCACTGATTGTAGCAGGAAAAAAAAAAAAAAAAAAAAAGAAGACTTCCATGACAACCACTCGGCCTTGTGGTTTAGAGACTCACCAAGGAGCCTCCAGAGTGAGGAGGTGTCAGCCTGGATCTCTGCATTACAAGTAAATAAAACACCAAACTGGTGGCTCATTGGCACAAACCATGCTCAGAATTTCCTCGTGCTACTGCTTGACCTTAATTAATTCAATATATTTTAAAGACAGGGAAGATGCAATTGGCTGTGGGTCCAGTGGTTGGCACCCACAGAGGGCATCTCTGCCAAAGAGCTCACCTGCTCCAGCCTGTGTTCCCAGGGAAAAAAAGCTGTTTTGATGAAAACAGGTTTTGTTGTAGAGCACTCATTCTCAGCCCTTGGGAAACTCACTGTAAACACTGGTTAAACACATTACATGCACAAATTGAAAAATTGCACCTTCCCATTCAATCTTGAACTCGATCACCAAAACATTACATCTAGTTTTACATCAGTCCTTTTAGAAGGGCAGAAAGAAAGCAAATATCTTGTATTCTCTCAGCTTTTGGGAGCTGCAAGCTGAGCTTTTTTCACTCTAAGTTGCAAACCTTCTTCCACAGATGCAGTCACAGCCAGTGTTTCATCAGTCCCTTGATGAACCAATGCTGCAAAAAGAAAATTTTTTTTACTTCAGAAACTCATGGCTTAGGGTGCTCCTTAGACTGTATCCTGGAATAACATGATCAGAGTCATCAAAAAGGAACTTATTTCTAAATATTATTATGATTACAGCAGCAGTATTAAAATATTGCTTTAGTATTTATACCCTGCTGATACTAAATTCTATTGAGCTACATGCAGTATAATAATAAAAAATAATCCCAAAGAGTTTCAGCCTCAACAAGAGGAATCAGCTGGCAGTCAGCATTCTTTAAATTCCCATTTCTTCAGCTTATTTTTCTGAGTATAAGCTGGTCTCAGTTTAATACATTCCAGACAAAGAATTACAGAGGTGACCTACCCTCCATGTGTCGTGTTGTCAGCTCTCTCTTACTGGTTGTTTCTGAAAGAGAAAAGTCTCTCATAAAGTATGAGAAGGGTTTTTTTTCACTGTTTGATCTGAATAGCACAAATCAGGAGTCAATTGAATGTATTCCTATTAAAGATTTAGTCAAATACATGCCTATTTCGCTCAATTTTTTCTCTGTAATAAAGAACCTACCCAAATCCTTTGTCTATGGATTCATCAGATAGGGTTTGTTTTTTTTCCCAAAGTCAGAACTGGACAGAACAGCTACACAGGAGGATTATAACATGAGTGAACATTAAATGAAAATGTTTCATTCAAAGTTGCTTTGTTTTTTCTCCTCATTGAGAAATATAATCCTCATCAAGAACTATAATCATCAAGAAATATAATTTAAAATTAGCAGAGGCATCCAGTGAACTCAAATGGAATGTCTTTATCAGCAGTGACAAAATCAGCATGATTTTCCTGTTACCACTGGACAATTTCTCCTTTTGGTGTGTTGGATCTACGAATACTGTATATTAGGGACATCTGATCCCAGTGAAAGATTGCTGTCTTAAAAAAAGATAATGAGCTGGCTTTGATGCAAACCTTCCTGGGGCATTTTCTTCTCCCTTGATGCATTCAGGAGGGTATGCACACATCCAGGCTGTGATTCGGGTGTGTGTCTGTCTGTCCTTAGCACTGGAGGCTGTGGCTGTGACCCAAAGTATTAGAAAAGCTAATGCTGATTTTCACATCTCCCTCGGCTTGGGAACCCAGAGCTCCTGCCCTTGCCATGCTCTGGTTGCAATCCATATGAATGAAGTTTCTAATCCAGGCCCGTTCCCACAGGGCAGGCATTTGGTCTTGCAGGGCTGTAATTTCAGCTACAGAGCACAGATCAGTGTGTGACCATGGGGATAAACCTCCCCTTCATCCTCAGCAGGGCTTTTTTCCCTCTAGAATAGAAACCAAGTAACTGAAGAGAGTAAGCCTGTTTTTGCTTTTCCAGTCAGTTTTTGAATGGTTTAGGGGAAGATTTGGGTTAGCAATATTTTCAGCAATTCCTGCTAGTGACATCATCACAAATATCACTCATTCATTCCAGGTGGCAAAAGCTTCCTGAAGAAAAAAAATTCTACACATCTAACTTGAATTTCCATGTTGCAGCGATGCTCCTTGCACCCTGTGCACCTCCAAAAGGGTCTGGCTGCATCTTCTCTCCACACCCCACTCAGTACTGAGAACTGCAAAAAGATCTGCCCCAAGCCTTCTCCTCTTTCCTCATGGGCTCCAGCCCCTTCCCCATCTCAGAGGCCTCTCCTGGCCCTGCTCCAGGACAGCAATCAGTCTGCCACCACCTTCTCCCCTGGTACTCACCCAAGCAGCAGTAAATGGACAGGACACATGAAACTGAGACCAGGTTTATGGCAGGAAAGCACCCAGCCCCTGCTTCATTGTCGCTGGGTCACATTTGGTGCCAGCAGAAAATCTGGCAGGAGGGGGCACTCGGTCAGATCCCTGTTATTACCTGTAACTGGAGATGGGCAGGAGGAGACATCCAGCCCATTCAGGGAGGAGTTGATCTGGGCATTCACAAAGCATTCAATGGCATCTTTGTCACAGGTGCAGAGGAACTGTTCACAGGGATCCACAGACTCTGGAAATACAACAAAAATCCAAACAAGGCGCTATTGAAAAATCCTTTCCACCTTCTGCTTTTTCCTCCCTGTAAGGTTTGTGTCTTTATTTTGTTAGTCCAAACCTATTTATAATGTGCTTCTCCATGCATACATGGACAAGTTTTGTAGTCCAACTCTTGTTTTAAACAACAGTTGATGCAGCCTGGCATGGCTGTCAATAAAATATTGCCTCTTTGGTTGTGTCTGCAGAGTATTGAGGACTACAGAGCAAGGCTCTATTCTTCCATGGAAAACCTAATCCAGCTGATACTGCATTTAACATTTCACAGACTTCATCAAAATATTCCTCCTAACTCCACAAAGTCACAGTCCACAATCCAAGCCTTTCATGTGAGATATGATTTGCTTCTTATAAAGAATCAGAGAACCCTAGAACAGCTTGGATTCAAAGGTGTGTTAAACCTCATGTTATCCCATCCCCTGCCATGGGCAGGGACATCTTCCACTAGACCTGGTTGCTCAAAGCCCCATCCAACCTGGCCTTGAACACTTCCAGGGATGAGGCATCCACAACTTCTCTGGGATACCTGTGCCAGTGCCTCACTGCCCTCAAAGTTAAAATTTTTTTCCTAACACAAAGGATATGAAGCTGTTCCCCATGAAATACTATTTTCCCTCTTCAGAATTCCCTACCTTTCAGAGTTTAAAAAAACATTGACTTTTCATAGCTGTCACACTTCTATTTTGTATTTGTGCTGGGGACTATATAGAAAGAGCTTAAAAAGCATTATTAATGCTTAAATGCACTTGGACTATTAGAGATTGGCCTAAATAACAAAAATGGTTTTAATTTGAAACAAGAAATGGAAATTGGATCAGATTGTTGCTTAAATAGGACATAAGGGTATTAATTTGGGGATTCTGCTCCTCTTTGCTGGTATTCTCAAACTATGTTCTAGCATATAGTTTTTTCTGAGCCAATTCTTGATGAAAAATTATATTACGTGTTATTAGGCACTAAAGAACCCCACTGCACTCTTGTCAGGCTTGTACCAGCATTGCATGGAATAGCTCCTGTTATAACATACAATCCCTGCCCTCACTGGTGACAGAGCTGTAGCTGAGGAGTGTGTGTGACCCTCTGAACAAAGAATTTGATCCCTCAAAGTGCAGAAAAATCAGGCCTTGATGCCTCAGAAGAAGATTGTTTTTCAGGTTTCTACTCAGCATCTGCTGCGTTTCTGATGTGTGGAGACATCTCCAGCAATGCTTAGTGGTCTTGCAAAGTAAGGGAAAGCCCGGGAAGAGGCTGCCTGTTGGAGGAGCTCTGGGAAGTGGAGGTGGTTGCTGATGAATTTGTCTATGACTTTTGGTAGGTAGACCAGAATGAACTACTGGTGAGGCTCCAGTGTTGTGCTCTTTTGACAGGTCAATCTCACCACAGGTCAGGTTTTTAGTAGAGCAGCTGACATCTGCAGAGATCTTTGATGGGTCCCATGTGCATTCCATCTCCAGCGCTTCCTCGTAGCACCTACGGTGCTGAAAGCAGCATCTTAAAGAGGAAATAACAGAGAGGTCGAACACTCAGTTTGATCCCCAGACAAAAGAAAGGCTGAGTGCTGCCTTTCCCTGAGTCAGAGCGGCAGGATAACCATGGCTGCATGCAAAACTGCATGCTGGGAGCAGGTCTGCCTGCTGTGGGTGACCAAACATTTCTGTCCTGCTGTGGTTCTCGGGTGCTTGCAAGGACATTACAGGCACTTCATGTAAGAATTCCACTGCCAGTGCACAAATACTTCCCCTCAGTACTGTCAGCTCACTGACAAGTAAAGCCTCACAAGTCAGCCCTAGAGATCTTGGATCCAGTCGTGTTCCAACCTTGCTCACTGCAGATTTGGAGAACTAAACTGAACCTGACAGTCATGGAGGGTTAATGGCTCTGCAATATGAATTCCTGAGTCTCATTGGGACTATATAAATACACACAGTTTTATCCTCTATTTCTTGTACTTCTATGCAACAGTCCCAATTGAAATGCACCATTTAGCCATGGGAAAGGGCCATGAAATATTTTTCTCACACTGGAGTAAAACAGTTTTCTCCTGCCACTATACATCACAGGCAGTCAGAAACCTTGTGTTTTCCTGCACCCCTGCTATTCTGTCAAACTCAAATTGCCTACAGGACCACTTCAGCTTTGAGTAAGAATAAAAAGTCAACTAAACCAACAAGTTCTTCTTCAGTCCTCTCCTCTCTTCAGCTCTTTGTACAGATAAATCATCTACACAACATCTCTGTGCACTGACATCAGCTGTAAATGAAACTCCAAGTAAAACAGTCATCATTTACCACAGGTAAAATTGTTACATAGATTAAACAGTCTTGCTGTTAAATTCAGATTGAAATACCCTCATTTCAGAGAAGTGGACTCAAAACACAGCTCTGTTATTGAGTTGCATTTGTCCTGGACAATGCTGAAGGCCAGGACAGCACAAACATCCAAACCCAGCATCTGCTGCCAGGAAGGATCACACCTGCTCCTTGCCAGGCTCCCTTCTAGGGAGCCCTTCTGCACATGCTATTCATGCACTTTCACTTTTTCACCTCCTCTATTTAGAAAGAATTTCATATTAAATCACTGTCTGTATTAATAAATAATTATCACAATATTTTATTTGTCTTCACAACCAGGGAAGGAGTCCAGGGAATGTATCTAAAAAAAGTGAGGGCAAATAGCATTCAGCAGGCAAATGCCTGATGGCTCCTCTGCACCACAAATTCTACTGTGCCTTGTTCCAGGGATGAGGCTGAAACCTGTGAACTCCGTCAGGAACAGGGTTTTGAACACCTGACTGGTGATGTCTCAACACTCCTCTGACTCTACCTGAGGTCTAGTGAGGTGTTAGCATCCAAAAGCTCCTCTAACTGTATAAGAAGTCTAACACAAACTCTCTGCACTTCTTCTTTGCTTAGACATTCACTATTACATCAACATTTACTGCAACAGTTAATCCAAAAATTCACTTAGTTTCCCTTTGCAAGCAGGGAAGGGATTGTTTCCCTGTCATTGCAAGACATGGATGGTATTTTGGGCCTGCTTCTCTTTCACAAAGTCTATGGGGGCTCCTAATTTAGATATGACAATGAGCTACTCTGGGAAATGGGAAAAGGTTGCTCTTACAGGCACTAGTACTTTTCCATGCCTTAAAAACCTGCTGTGAGACATTGAGTCCTTTTCTGTGGAACAGAAATGGCATAAGCAAGCCCCAAGATTTCCAAAACTATTTTCTAAGAAATAAAATCAGTGAAAAAAAATTGCAACACTGTGGGAACTGTCTGTGGGAGAGACAGGCAAGCCACTGGTTTGGAGGCTCCCTTGAAGCAAGAGCACATCTCTGTCAGTGGCAAAGCAATAATTCAGTCTCTGTTTGCTGCACATGGCAGTAGGAATGCTGTGCTGATAGGGAAACCTCACCCCAGGGCTGCACAACAATTTGTAAATACAAACTGTCTGTGTGGGTGATTCTCAGGACAAACCTGCTGATGGATGTCTCTGCAGTTTCTGGGTTTGTGCTGCTCTGCACTAAAATGGAGCTGAGTGAAGCAAGAGTCCAGGTGCTCAGCTCTGGGGTATCAATCCATTGAACTGACTCAGGCTCCCATTTCAGGATGTCATCACAATTGTTCAGAAAACCTTTCACAGAGAAGTTCCATGGCTTTTTTCCAGTAGCAGGGTTAGATCTCCATTTTCCCAGCCATCCCATGCTGCAGAGTGGATGGATTAATTTCCACCTATCTATAGGCTTAGCCCTTCCTGAGCCATTGCTGTCTTCACTCAGGGAATGAATACATTACTTTGTTGGAAAACCCATTTTCTTCACAGACATCTATGTACCTTGGTTCTCTTTGAATTTCCTTTCACATCTCCTGCTGATATAATTAAACAACTATTTGATTGTCCTGGCCTGAAATTACATTTTCTGTCACTAGAGCCAGATGGTGTGGGTCTTACTTACCCCCAAATAAATCTATCTTTTTATTACTGTTTTAAAATAATTTATACAGGTGTTACGCTTTGGGTAATCAGAGCATGAGGGCATTTCTTTCCAGTCAGGGCAGAAAAGGACCTCTCATGGATGTGACTTACTCATCAGCTTCATCCACGGGGAGCCCTTCCATCTCAAACCGGCAAGAGCAGCCGTAGTCCTCGAAATCCCTGGGGCAAAACCCAGTGACACACTTCATTCTGTTCACAAAGTTGAGAAGGGCAGGGAAGTTGGTAAAGATGGACTGTAACCAGGTGAAGTGAGAGCCCAGGCAGTCTGGAAAGAAAACAGCCATAAAACACCTGGTAAGTGGAGGTGAGGCAGGTGTGGGTGACACACAGGTGAGGTTTGCAGGAGCACAGAGCCCAGACCAGGCAGGGACATTGGGCAGTGCTTGGCACTCAGCAGTGCTTAGTGTTATAGTGGCCTTTGGGGAGATCTGCATCCACAAAAATCCCTGTTTTATTTTAGTAAATATATAAAAACAAACCCCACAGGATTTCTATTCAGAGCTAAAGTACAAGTGGAACAGGTACATACCAAAAAATAATGCAACACTTTCCACATTTTGAAAGACTCCATTGAAGAGTGTGGCATTGTCTAAAAGAAAAATAATCAAACAAACAATGCTTAATTAAAAAAAAAAATTCTCCCCCTTCCAGGCTTCCCCTAGTCTCACTTCAGTTGTTAAACCATTTTGAGATGAGTCCCTGGCTATTTCCTCACACTTCCCTGTGATGCTTCTGGAGCACAAGGATTCCCACTGCCATGCAATATTGCAGAAAGTAAAGCTTAAACCTTTCTTACTCAAGATTCTTTCAGGTGTGTTAAGCAGCTCTGGCAGGAATGCTGGTGGCTCCAGTTCTTGGCCACCTACCTCAGCAAATAAATTTGAGAAGAAAAAGGTTTAAATGTAAAAAAATCAAAAAACAAACAACAACAACAACAACAACAACAAAAGAAAAACCAAAAAAAACAAAAAAAACCCAAAAGATCACAATTAACCAGCAACATGTATTTCATTATGACACACTGCAGGCATCTTGAATATCTTCATGCACTGGTAAGCTGATTTATCAAAGACATGAAGTGCTCAGCTCCGCCCCCACCCTGGGAAGCCCAGAATTGTACTGGTGTGGACTGGTGTGGACTGGGAATTCACACTCATTTCAGCTCAAAACCCAGTCTCTGCTGAGCAGGTATTGCTGCTGGGGATGAGCTAACCCTTGTCTTCTGTTCTCATCAGAACAGTTGCCCTTTCTAGGACACATTAGTAGAATTATATAAAATTGGTTTAGTGCCCACCTATGTCCCAAATACTCTGTAACCCTGTGCTATAATGTGAAGCAGGGTTATTTGAAGTGATTTGGTTTTTCTAAGTCCATCTTGGCTGTTGCCTTATTGCCTCATTGTCTCTCTTCCTATAACTTCATATTTCAACTTAATTATCTTTTCTTCCTTTTGAAGATGATGTGGTAGATTTGGTCTATTTTCAACACTTCCATTTTTTCTGTTGGCCAAATTCTGAATTAGATTAAAATGTAACATTTGTTCTCTGCCTTCCCATTTTTAATCTGTTTTTTTTTCCTCTGCATGATTTCAGAAGATAATGTATTACTTTGGATTTATTTAACCTTGTTTTTAAAAAAAGTGTAGTAAGTAAAGGGTATTCACTGTCTCAAGAATCTATATATTTAAAACTAAAAAAGCCCATAGTGTTAAACTCATGGCATAAGTTATGTCTCAGAATAACTGGCATTAGGAAAGCTGTCCTTTTTCTCTAAAAAAATTCTGGGAAAGAGCTGACAGTTCTCTTGCTCATCTGTTACATTTTCCTGCAATAAATATAGGTGTAAAAGAGTAAAGCAGAGTAATGGGGTTTTAGATAGGAGGCTTAACTCTATGCTTAGTAAAGCATTAAGAAAAATAGGATTTTTCTTTTTTTTTAAGATCATATATAAGTGCTTTCTCAGGATGTCTACAACTTTGTGATGTGAACAAGATTTCCATGGTAATAGTCATATCCTCCCAGCAATTAATTTCTCAAGTTCAGTTGCAGAATATGGATACAGGATTGAGTGAGTCAGGAAGAGGTACTTCCTCTTGTGTTATTCTTTTTCCTGAAATTCTTGGTCACAATGAGAAGCTTTTACATGAAGAGTAATCCATCAAAACTGTCCTTCTCTGCAGCAGGACTAAGGGGAGCAAATTGCTTTCCCCAAACCAGAAGAAGCCTCCCAATAAAGGCTGGTCTTTCCCAGAACTGTAACAAGTCTGTTGAAAGCTTCATTGCCATGAGGAATTCAGCTTCAGGCAAAATAATGGCATGCCTTGCGAAAAAAAACCAGCATTGAATGCTAAATTTGTGCAAATGCTTGCTAAAGAAAAACTAACCCTTATTTTCTGGCTTAAAGCCTGTATTTCCTCTGCAATGACAAACATCACCTGGGCCAGGTTCTGTCAAGTGCAGCTGGAGCCAGGTCTGACACAATGCATAACACCACAGCTCAAACAGCGTTGAAGAAAAGCCATTAATCATTTGGTCCTTTCAGCAAAATATTTGGGAAACATGAAAATCCCATGAGTTGAAATATGTCAGAGGAGAAAATTGACAAAACCATATTCCAGGGGTACTGGAACTGTGATTGCTCCACTATCCTTCACTTGCTATTAGTTCTTCTGAGCAAACTGAACTGTGTACACCCAATTAACACAAAAATGTTTGAAGTTCCCCTGGAGAGGAATGTCTGCTCAGCACTTTGGTAAATCATTGGCTCTTCTAATCCTATAATTACAAAGAAAAACTTTTTTATTTGTCACCAAGTCAAGATCGATGAACCAATGTTTGCTAAAAGGATTGCTTACTTTTGTTTAAATTGGGGGTGGGAGAAACAAGGAGAAAATACTTTCTGGAGTAATTATTCTCTTTTCCTCTTTTGGGATCATGTATTTGGAAATACTGTCCTATGTCATTCCCTTAGAGGCAGTGAAAGATTTCACTATAAAAATCAATCCCTTAAACCTCAGAAGACCCTGAGGATGCCAACTTGTCTCACCTCTCTCCAAAACCTGGTAAAAATTTCAGTACATTTTGAGGAGACTCCTGTATGATACATCAGCTCTTGGGCTTTTCCATTTTACACCTTATCCATGAAATTTCTTTTTATGTTCAGTTACATATAAAATTGTTTCTGCATCTGTGATTTTCCTACCTGACAACAGTTTTCTGAAATGTTGTACAAAAAAATCCCATCAAGAAACATCACTGCACCTCCAGTTGTCTTTTTCAGCCATGGCTCACTAAAATGTCCTAAAACAGGGTATGGATTCACTTAAAATTCTTGGGAAGCAAAAACCTTGACTGTGCCAGAAAAAGTCAGAGTGCAGCAAACCCAAACTGTTTGATTTATTCAAGGTAAATCACATTAATTCCTCTCAAAGATGTTTTTTCATGCATAGATATTTGCTTCAGTCTCAAAGCAGAGATCAGCAGAATAAATCCCACAGAAATATAAATCAATAATCCTCCCCAAACCTAAATGTGGTAACACTTTAAATATTAGTGTTCTCATTTTATTTAGCTAAAGGGAAAGAATCTAAACACTGCTGCACAGCCTTTTAAGGTTTGGGGGATTTTTTTTTTCAAATATCTTGTCAGAAAAATGTATGAATGTCCAGATATTTTTGAGTGCAGTATCAATATAAAAATATATACTTTTAAAATCAATAAATAGTGCAGATATTTGGGCATTTGCTATCACTGCAGTGGGAAATGTGAATGTTCTCTCTGATTTCTCTCTATATAGTAAGAGTCTTAAGGTTCAGCTTCATAATTTTAGCCTGTATGTTTTGTGTTAGACCTGTTTCATTTCTGAACTGCAATGCAAGCAACCCCTCAGAGGAGAAGCTACTGGTAAAGCTGATGAAGGTCAGTGCAGAATTTTCTGTGCTGGGGTCCTGAGTTTTCTCTTCCCTTTAGAAATATCCCCATGGATTGACCAGAAATGGTGATAGACCTTCTAAGAATCCTTCTCTTCACTTGCACATCATAACTCTCACTGACATTCCTACCCAGTGCAGAGACTGCAGAAATTTGAGATGTTTGCCCATCCCTGACTCAGGGAAGTTCATTCACTCATGACAATAAAATCTAAAGAGTTATTTGAAGGAAAAGCTATTCATACTATAATTCAAAAGAGGAGGTTTAGGTGGACATAGATTCTATCTCAGGATGTACTGAATGGTTTGGAGAATTAAGACAATACAAATGTATTTAATGAGTAGAATCTCTTTATATGAAACTTATAAATTTGGAGTCTTAATGGCTTAAATAATGATAAAGTGCTAGCAAAAAGGAGTTGCAATTTTTTGGTTGTATTTTTAACCCCACTACATATTTTGTTGCTTCACCACAAATTCTGAGAAAAAGATATTTTGTAAGTACTTCATAAAGAAATGTCTTCAATTGCATTTGGGTGTTGAACAGCCAAATTTGAGCAGAGAGAAGGTGTGTTTCTAAGGGACTGTTTCCAAATGCTCATACTTAAAATAGTATTTTGACATAATGTCAAATAATCATAAAAATACATTGCCACTTACCACTGTACACCACCATGGACATAGACACCAGCAGAATTACAATCATTTTTGTTTAATCCAAAGACAAGAAAAAAGTCTCACAGCAGACTGGTGTGCCTGGTAAATCAAGTAAAATATTAAACAGAATGTTATTTCTTCAATCTGGGATTGGGAAGACACCATCTTGGGAAATCATTCTTTTGTAGCTTGGATATATTTCTGCTTGATAAAATTCAGTTTTTACCCTGATTATAGTAAATGCACATATTACAAGAATGATGAGCCTTATATATCCTTATTTTACCAATGCTGTCAAAAAGTCTGACTAACAATATTTATTTTGGTATTGCTTTGAGTCAACAGTCTATGAAGCTGCCATGTAGCAATAAAATGGTGCATTTGCAGTTTCTTTTGTTTTGCAAACAGTTTTCACATCTTCCTTCATCTCATACAATGTTCAAACAATTCTTATGTTTAAATGAAAATACTGTGAAACACTGTTTAAATGAAGTTATTCTGATGTTACATCTATGGAATTCAGTTTATCCACAATCCATTATATTTGTTTCATATCACAAAAAAATATAGTCAAACATTTATTCTAATCTATGTTGAGACTCATCTAATAATCATAATTTTTCCTAATGAGAAATATGATGTTATTTGGAGATCTTCAAGAAATGTGTGTAAAAAATTCTTCTCAATGTGTTGCACTAGTATTCATTAAATGGAAGATGACAGATTGGTTTTTTAACTACAGTCACAAATTACTTTAAATTTAGAACAAGTAAGTCAGGGATAAGGCTTTTTACCAAAAAAATGAACAAAAAAAATGAACACACACATATATGTACCTGCTTATTATTATCTGCTTCTCTGAACTCAAATATGGAATTAATTTCTATTAGAAAAACTTTTATTTTATCAGGAAGTGAGATTATAAATCTAACAGCTCTAAATATTTATAGCCTATTTTCCCAAATCTCTTGCCTATATTTTTTGTCTATTACTCCAAAGTCACAAATAGCTTATTCTACATTGTTTTCTTCTTGCTTCCCTTATTATAGAGAGCATCCAGAAAAACTTACCTTGAGGGATATTATCCCAAAGCAGCTGGATGGAAGACAAATGAATATCAGCAAATCCAGTACTAACTTATTTATACCCACTTGGATATAGACCTCACCCATGTGATCCCTTCCTTTATCAAACCCACTTCAACATTTATTAATTAATTCTGCCATGAGATTCCTTGGAGTCTTTATGCCCAGTGTATCTGTAATATGGCTCCAGCCATGTAAAGGATCTATACTGAGAAGTCTGTTCTGCAGGTGCCTTCACCATATAATAACTTTCCCTAATACTCTTGGCTGTAATTAAATAACAGTCATCCCATTGTTATTAATCACTCCCAAAATCTCTTGGGAATGTGAATGTGGCTTTAATGGCTTAGCAAGAGGTAGTGTTTGGTGATGAAAGATGAGTGAGAGTTTACACAGCTTTAAACACTGGCATTCCTCAGGGTTGGGAAGTCTTCTTTAATCTATCCCTGGTGGCTCTGACCCAAGGCTGAGTGAGATGCAGGAGAAGGTTGGTTCAGTGAGCTTTGGGCAGGCTGCCTTTCATCAGGAAGGTGTGCTTTCTGCCAGGGCCAGACACAGCTACCCTTCAAAGAGTCCATCAACAGAGACAAAATGCCCACTGAACTGCAGCATGGAGAAGTGAGAAGTCTGACAATTGGGAATTTTAAAAATACTTACATGAGAAAAGGCCCTTTGACTCTGTGACCTACAAGGTTTTCAGGAAGGCTTTCACAGTCACCTGTAAGACCTTCATGGAGAAGCTGTTGATATCTGAGCTGGATGTGCCTGGGGAGGTGGTTGAAAGTGGACTGGTGGGGCCCCAAGGGTGGTGGCCAGTGGCACAGAGTCTATTCGGAAGCCAGTGCCTGGTGGTGCATTCGAGCAGCCAGTGCTGGATCCAGCCTGCTTAGCATCTCCATGAATGGCCTGGGTGATGGGGCAGAACGGACCCTCAGAGGGCTGGCAGGTGACACTGAATGAGATGAGTGTCTGGCATTTC
Source organism: Camarhynchus parvulus (assembly GCF_901933205.1). NCBI lineage: Eukaryota > Metazoa > Chordata > Aves > Passeriformes > Thraupidae > Camarhynchus > Camarhynchus parvulus. Next base: position 143,279,855 of record NC_044572.1, read on the forward strand.
AAAGGGTCACACTTCCATCCAGGACCTCAACAGGAACTCCATGAAGTTGAACAAGAAGTGCCAAGTCCTGCGCCTGGAGAGGTGCAGCCTCATACACCAAGATGTGCTGGTGGCCACCTATCTGGGAAGCAGCTTGTTAGAAAAGGACATGGGGTCCTGCTGGACACAGGGTTGAACAGAAGTGAGAGGTGTGCCCTTGCAGCAGAGAAGGCTCAGGATGTCCTGTATTGGGCAAAGTGCTGCCTGCAGGTTGAAGGAGGGGTCCTGCCCCTCTGCTCTGCACTGGTGAGGCCACATCTGCAGGACTGTGTCCAGTTCTGGGCTTCCCAGAATAGGACAGACATGGAAAAACTTGGGACAGTTCAGAGAAGAGGCACAGAGATGATGAAGAGACCAGAACATCTCTCATGAGGAGGGGACAAGAGAGCTGGGACTCTTCCCTAGAGGAGCCTTGGGGGATCTCATCAATCCAGTAAACACCTGAGGGGAGGGTGCAAAGGGGACAGTCAGTCTCTGTCCAGCAGTGCCCAGTGACACGACAAGGGGCAATGGGCATGGACTGAGGCTGCTCCAACAGGGTGAGACCTCCCACAGCATGGCAGTGCCATGGCCATGTTACAGCACCTCTTCTTGAACTTCATTAATTTCTTGTTGGCCCATTTCTTCAGCCTGTTGAGGTCCTTCTGGATAGCAGCATGTCTTATTTCCAGCACATGCTCATTGTATCAACATTCCTATTTACTCCATTGGCCTTTCAATATCGGCTGAAATTGGTACCACTCCAATCTATCCTGCTCTTTGACATGACAGAAGTTCTTCTCTCACACTATTGAGCACAACAGCAGAATGTATTTTGGAAGAGAACTACTGCATCCCACCTGTCCCTGGGGTCAGCATTGCTCATATTGCCATTTCCTTCCTTGGCTTTGCCTTTGAACATCTCTCTTCAGTGAAACATCAATGTGCAGCAGCTATAGTGCAAATAAACTTCTTATTTAAAAACAGTATTAATGGCCTGATGACGTACTCTGGGTAGATGGTAGCATAATGTTGCTGCAGCATAGAAAACTATGGGATCATGTGATTAATTTGGTTATTCTTTCTTTTATTTAGAACTGGTTTTTAGTTCACTGGACTTGCATATCAAGGAAATGAAAGCTGTGTTGGAAGGGGCCCTGAGCAACCTGATCTGGTGAGGTTGGAAGTAGATAATCTTTAAGGTCCCTTCCAACCCAAACCATTCTATAATTCCATGTGTCTATGAATCCTGGTGAGCTCCCACAAATACATCTCGAAATATGAAAGATCCTGTCACTTCCTGGGTTGACACTGCACAACAGGAATTGCTAAAGTAATGGAAGTTTTTGATTTAGAAGATAATCTGCATGTGTTTAATACCAGAGAGTACTGCTTGTCTTCAGTATTTCAGGTTGCTTTTAAATTACTTTGCATTTGTTAATTTTGGTTACTATGTCTCAAATGTCAATAAAATAAATAGAAACTATTTGCATTCATTAGCCAGCCATGTAAATATCCTTTATAAAATAAGATTTTTAAAAGACTTTCAAAGTTTTTATTGCAGTTACATCACTTGTATAAAAATCTCTGTTTTTTAGACATTATTTTTACAATGACTTGGAGGAGGAGACATTTCTAGGTTAACATCTGGTTAATAGCTTGTCTGATTTCAAATATTTACAAATAACACGTTGCTTTCTGATTTTTACACTGAGAAATCAAAAAGAAAACTAAAACTGCCACCAGTCTTCCAACTTGCAGTAAAATTTCTCAGTGCTCTAAACTGATGTACAGATGTTTTTAAGGCATTTTTGCTTTAATGCTGGAAGAACACAAGAAAATATTAGTTAGAAGAGGTTTTACAAGAAAATATTAAAACATGCCTGATGGTAAAATAATTTGTTTAATCATTTGGAAATCATTATCAGATAAAATAGCTATCTGATGACAGATAGCAAATATTCTGTGGATATGCAAAAATCTTTGTTATATCTTCATAACAAGGTATGTAGAGATATAGAGATATAAAGTGAAAATGTACTTACTGTGGGAGTAAGCAACTCTTTTGACCCTTTCGCAGACATAACTTGCATTTTTCACAAACCAGGAATAGTATTCAACACAGTATCTGAAGATGGAGTTACAGATAAGAGATGCAGTTAAAGATAAGAGGCTTGTTATCTTTCATAAGGAGAGGGACTTTGGACAAGGGCGTGGAGTGATAAGATGAGGAGGAAAACGGCTTCGGGCTGAAAGAGGGCAGGTTTATATTAAATATCAGGCAGAAATTCTTTGCTGTGAGGGTGGTGAGACAGTGGCACAGGTTGCCCAGAGAAGCTGTGGATGCCTCATCTCTGGAAGTTCAAGGTCAGGTTGGACTGGGCTTGGAGCAGCCTGGTCCAGGGGAAGGTGTCCCTGCCCATGGCAGCAGAGTTGGAATAAATGGTCTTTAGATCCCTTCCAACTCAAACCAATCTATGATTCCATGATAAGCACAGTGTATCATGCTGCTATTATTAAATATGGAAATAAAAAGCTGGAATTCCAACCTCAGTGATGCCATTAGATGTTTGGAAAGATGCAGCTGAGCTTTTTCCACTTAGCTGGAATACTGAAGCAAGATCAGGTACTGATTGGTGCACTGGGACATATTTGGGCCTCAGCCAGTGGCCACAGACCCTCCAAAATAGTCATTGGTGATTGAAAATTGTCATTTGGGAACAAAAAGCCCAAAGGAGTATTTTAAGCAGATCGAGAAAGAAAACACAGTGCCAGGTGTTACCTCATGGCTTCCTTTCTGGAATATCTTCTCTGACCAACACAGAGGCACAGCTGAAAGAACCTACAGAGCTCCATCACACAGGGGTTGATCTTCTGCACTACGAGGGTGACAGGAGGGGAGGTGACACGGGGCTCTCTGAGCATCGCTTGAGGGCACCCTGGGGACAAAACACAGCTCTGAGCTAGCCCAAAGGCTTGTGCCACCACATCTCCTGCTCTGCCTGGTCTGGGCTATGGCCTCCAAAGAAATGGCTTCCCTACTCCAACAAATAAGGGATATCCCTGAAAATGCCATTATGGGGTGGAAGGAAGGAAAGAAAAAGAAAAGGAAAAAGGAAGGAAGTGGCGGAAGAAAGAAAAGAAAGAAAAGAAAGAAAGGAAAGAAAAGAAAGGAAAGAAAGGAAAGAAAGGAAAGAAAGGAAAGAAAGGAAAGAAAAGAAAGAAAGGAAAGAAAAGAAAGAAAGAAAAGAAAGAAAGAAAAGAAAGAAAGAAAGAAAGAAAGAAAGAAAGAAAAGAAAGAAAGAAAGAAAGAAAGAAAGAAAGAAAGAAAGAAAGAAAGAAAGAAAGAAAGAAAGAAAGAAAGAAAGAAAGGAAAGAAAGGAAAGAAAGGAAAGAAAGGAAAGAAAGGAAAGAAAGGAAAGAAAGGAAGGAAGGAAGGAAGGAAGGAAGGAAGGAAGGAAGGAAGGAAGGAAGGAAGGAAGGAAGGAAGGAAGGAAGGAAGGAAGGAAGGAAGGAAGGAAGGAAGGAAGTGGCGGAAGGAAGTGGCGGAAGGAAGTGGCGGAAGGAAGGAAGTGGCGGAAGGAAGGAAGGAAGGGCGGAAGGAAGGAAGGAAGTGGCGGAAGGAAGGAAGTGGCGGAAGGAAGTGGCGGAAGGAAGTGGCGGAAGGAAGGAAGTGGCGGAAGGAAGGAAGTGGCGGAAGGAAGGAAGGAAGGAAGTGGCGGAAGGAAGGAAGGAAGGAAGTGGCAGAAGGAAGTGGCGGAAGGAAGTGGCGGAAGGAAGTGGCGGAAGGAAGTGGCGGAAGGAAGGAAGTGGCGGAAGGAAGGAAGGAAGTGGCGGAAGGAAGTGGCGGAAGGAAGGAAGTGGCGGAAGGAAGGAAGGAAGGAAGGAAGGAAGGAAGGAAGGAAGGAAGGAAGGAAGTGGCGGAAGGAAGTGGCGGAAGGAAGTGGCGGAAGGAAGGAAGGAAGGAAGTGGCGGAAGGAAGTGGCGGAAGGAAGTGGCGGAAGGAAGGAAGGAAGTGGCGGAAGGAAGTGGCGGAAGGAAGGGAAGGAAGTGGCGGAAGGAAGGGCGGAAGGAAGTGGCGAAGGAAGTGGCGGAAGGAAGGAAGGAAGGAAGGAAGGAAGGAAGGAAGGAAGGAAGGAAGGAAGGAAGGAAGGAAGGAAGGAAGGAAGGAAGGAAGGAAGGAAGGAAGGAAGTGGCGGAAGTGGCGGAAGTGGCGGAAGGAAGTGGCGGAAGGAAGTGGCGGAAGTGGCGGAAGTGGCGGAAGTGGCGGAAGGGAGGAAGGAAGGAAGGAAGGGAGGAAGGAAGGGAAGGAAGTGGCGGAAGGAAGGAAGGAAGGAAGGAAGGAAGGAAGGAAGGAAGGAAGGAAGGAAGGAAGGAAGGAAGGAAGGAAGGAAGGAAGAGGAAGGAAGGAAGGAAGGAAGGAAGGAAGGAAGGAAGGAAGGAAGGAAGGAAGGAAGGAAGTGGCGGAAGGAAGGAAGGAAGTGGGCGAAGGAAGGAAGTGGCGAAGGAAGGAAGTGGCGGAAGGAAGTGGCGAAGGAAGTGGCGGAAGGAAGTGGCGAAGGAAGGAAGTGGCGGAAGGAAGGAAGGAAGGAAGTGGCGGAAGGAAGGAAGTGGCGGAAGGAAGGAAGTGGCGAAGGAAAGGAAGGAAGGAAGTGGGGGAAGGAAGTGGAAGGAAGGAAGAAGGAAGGAAGGAAGGAAGGAAGGAAGGAAGGAAGGAAAGGAAGGAAAGAAGGAAGGAAGGAAGGAAGGAAGGAAGAAGGAAGGAAGGAAGGAAGGAAGGAAGGAAGGAAGGAAGGAAGAAAGGAAGGAAGGAATGCAAGGAAGGAAGGAAGTGGGCGAAGGAAGAAGGAAGAAAGGAAGAAAGAAAGAAGAAGGAAAGAAAGAAAGAAGGAAAGAAAGAAGGAAAGAAGGAAGAAAGGAAGAAAGAAAGAAAGAAAGAAAGAAGAAAGGAAAGAAAGAAAGAAAGAAAGAAAGAAAGAAAGAAAGAAAGAAAGAAAGAAAGAAAGAAAGAAAGAAAGAAAGAAAGAAAGAAAGAAAGAAAGAAAAGACAGACATGGTGTGATTGTCAACTATTTTTTCCATTTTTGTGTAAGTAGCAGCAGGCTTTGGCCATGTGTGGATAAACTACCTTACATGCTGACTATAATCCCCTTAGACAGTGTAATTGCATTTCCAGGTTCACATGTCTCACACACTTTATAGCTCTGGGCAATGCTATGTAATGTGATAGCAGAGGTTATGAAGGTTAAATTTGGACTAATGAAGTTCTGTTGAAATAAGCTTGAGTCATCTAGTGCTGACAAGAAATTTAATATAAAATGGCATTCTTGGGCAGGAGGAAAATCAAGGCTCTACCAACCTGAAAGAGAAACTATTTTCATTGCTATGAAACTATTTCTCTCCTGGCAGTGCTTGGCCAAGATAGCGGGAGTATGTGAGGAGCAGGGCACAGACCCTGGCAGCTCCCAAACTCACAGGCTGCTCTGAAAGCCAGCTGTGTCACAGGCACTACACAAATACCAGGTGAAATTAGCAGAGATGGGCAAGAGGGAGACCCATTTCTCTTCACCCCAGCAATTTCACGTAAATGTCATTAGGCTTTGTCCACTTAACAGCATTTGACACACCTTGATATTGTCTTACATGGAGTAAATTAAAAATTAATGGTTCCTTGCTTAAGTAAACACACTTAATGTAAATAACCAAATATCAGAGCATGGGACAATGAGGCTTTAATATAAGTTGTCCCTGAAAAGTAATGTTAAAATTGATGAGAAATAATAAAGTTGATAAATAATTAAAACTTGCTGAAGGCCTCCCTGTACAAATTTCAGCCTCCACAGGCTGTGAGTCCTCCTATTCTACTAAGCAGGTAATAAATGCTTTATTCAAGTCATGTGTTTTGCCAGCAGAAATTCACTTTTATCTAGCTGCAAATTGAACATTGGCAATTTCAATTTGAAGTCATCTGTGTGGGAAAGAGAAGTCAAACAAAAATGCTGAAAGCTAAGGAAGTTGATTTGGGTTTCATTTTTGACAATCACTTTAAATTAATACTGCATTTGCATAATACTGTATTTATTTAATGATGAAATAATTTTTCAATTAATTTTCTATTTATTTTTTTTATTGCATGGTATATTCACATCATATCATTGAAATTTAAATTTCCACCCATTCATAGTAATGCTTTCTACCTCTTCTGTAATAAATTTCTACTGTGAAATGTATTTTTTTGTGTTAGTACATAAGTTCATAAAGATAAGTAAAAGTAGGAATTTATTTCAGAATTTCTTGTTCTAAAAATTCTCTTTCTTAAGAGATTGAATTAGTCAAGAGACCAGAAAAGGCAAGAACCACAGCTCCCGTGCAGATTTCCTCCCATGTGTTTCAAATTGCCACATTATTGTCAGGGGCAGTGAAGTGTCCAACTTTTGCAATAAAAAGACAGCTCTTTTATTAATTCAATATCACATCCCTGTGACACTGAGATTAAATTTTGCTACCAGTGAAGACCAATGTCATGGTTATTGTGAATGATTCAGACTCAAAATATCCCTCCCTGCACGCTCTAATATGCACATTTACATGTTTTATTAGTTGACACCCGCTTCTGTGATTAAAGAAATGAATTATTGGAATAATGAGTCATCCTTCAAAACAATGTGAATGCCCTTTCTTACTTAAGGATCCCACTGCTGGATTTATTTCCCCAAATGTGTGGTTGTTAGAATCAGGCAGGCAGCCTGTGCCTCCATGGCTCCTCACACAGAGGCATTTGGTGACTCCAATTATCCCATCTCACTGAAATCCATGTTTTCCACCTTTTCAAAGCATCCTAGGTTCTCCAGGGTCTATAGTGTTGCACACCAGAGGAGGACTCTGGTGTTTGGAGCTCTTCAAACAGAAGTAAGATGAGAGAGAATGAAATCTGATTTCAGAATTAAATAGCATTATAACAGCTAAAAAGATACCATGAAAATGAAAGTGATTTGCCCAGCATTTTAGTTCCTTAGACTCTTCTATTTTTTTTCTAAAATATCAAGCCTAAGTGATATTGAAGACTCCTGGAGGTCAAGCTGATCTGTTATCTTTGCACTACCCAGCATCCATGCTTCTCCTAGACAGTCACCACACAGAAACAGGAGATGAGAACTGAGCTTTGATGAAAATCTAGTTGATGATGATCCTTTTTTAGCTGAGGAAGTAGTATGCAGTATTGTAAATTCAGAACAATTACGGGGGTTTCATGTGGCATGAGCTGGTTTCATAATTTTATTTATGATGGGATTTAAAGCATGATATTTTCTTTTGCAATGACTTATAAGAATGAATTCTCTGATAACCAATCAGTGCTAAAATTGCCCCACAGAGTACCTATGTTAATTCTATCACCACAATATAGTCTATGTTATGAATTTGCAGTTGTGTACCATTCACAAGCAAATGGGAAGCAGTCCCTTGGACATTTGGGGTGGTTTACATACATAAACTATCACAAGCTAATTAACCATGTATGTTTTTGCTGCATGGGAATGTTTCTATCTTGCATTGCTTGCAAACACATTGCTGTTCCTGTGCATTTACTCACTGGTAGCTGAGTAAAGTTTCAGTGTCACACCAGGTCGGTAGGAAGGTGGCAGAGGCAGTACTGTGGAGGGCAAATCTGGAGGGAGGGAAAAGTATAGAACTTGCTTTGACATCTTAAAACAAAAAGGCAGGTTAATTGAAGGAGCAGCAAAAAGGAAGAAAAAAAACTAACCCTGAACGCACAGTTCATTAATAAACATCTACATGGACAGTGATGTATGAACACATTATCAGTCATCTATTTCTATTTATTACTTTCTATTTCATAAATGTGCCAACTGACACAATTTGCTGCTATCCCAGACCAGTCTTACCTGGCTCTGTTTGCATCACTTTGCTGGCTTCTTGTGGAGACCCTGTCTGCATCCAAAGCATGGACGTGTCAGCTGTGGGAAGAGACAGACACACCCTTCCTTTTATTAATTATTTATCTGTCTACTGAGAAGAATTTCTAGGTATGAGACAGTTCAACAGCCAGAGGCCCTCACCCAGTACTGCCAATGACATATAAACATGCCAGGATGAAATAGGAAGGACAAAAGCTGTACTTGACTAGAACTCAAATAGACTGTGGTCTAGGGAAGGGCAGGGTTTCAAAAAGGCAAAAGAAGCATTTCTACATGGCTTTTTCACAGGTCTGCTCACCAAATTTGGAGCTAAATGTGAGGCAGAGGTGTTTGTGGGAAGCAAGACCAGGTTTTTCCCCTAAAGCTTATAAACTACAGGATGGAACCTCGAGCTGATTTTGACATTTCTGCAATAAAGTAATCAAACCACTGGTAAACCAGAGCGGGTGTCCCTGAAGGGCTCTCCAACCTCCACTCAGAGACACTTGGCCAAACCCCAGAGCAGTGGGGCAGGGCAGGTTCCAGAGCTCCTGGCCATACTCACTGGGGCTGGGCTGCAGGGCTGCTGGTGGGGCCAGGCTGCCCCCAGGGCTCAGGGGGGGTCTGGCCATGCCCTGGGGCCTGGGAGCATCCACGTGGGGTGATGGAAACCACGAGCCTTTGGCTCCAACTGTCCTTGGCCACAGCGGGAACTTCGTGGTGGGGATGGTGGGGATTCCCCCTCCTTTTTGGGCAAGAGGGGTCCTGGGAGCTGGAGAAGCAAGAGAGACAGAGAAAGGGCACCAGCAACTGCAACACACTGGGGCAGAATAATATCTAAAATACACCCAGAAAATCCCATCTACCCCTTGAGTGCTTCTCTGGCACTTGAGCAGGCACTTGTCCATTTTGTTTTAAATATGGGAATTCAGGGAGCTCCAATAATGTTTGAAATTTTAACTGAGAACATTTTAATGTGAGAGTTTTCATAAACAAATAAAGGAACTGAAATGTTCCTGCAGGGTTCTGTTTTTTCCTTGACATAACTTGGGCTTAATTTCCTGAACTGCTTCACTACAGTAGAAAGGGAAAAGGTCTTGTCTGTTTGAAGGTGAGCAGGCAGGTACTGGAGGGCAGATGCTGCAGATTGAGAACTGACACTCATGGATATGAGAGATAACAAAGGTGGGCATGTGGTTTAGGAAATTAAAAAAAAATTATAAAAGACAGCAGACTGCCTACAGGAAATGCAGGCATTTTGTAGGAGACAGATGCAGCTGCACTGACAAGGAGGTATGAAGTCAAGGTCAGAATTTCTATTGATTTCTACCACAAGCTAGCAAAGGTTTGCTTTTGGGCTTCCAAAATGGGGCAGAGCAGCACTTTTCTATCTTGTAGCCCTGTAGCAAAGTTAAATGCACTAAAGTTTATGAAATGCTCAAGTACAACTGAATGTCATATAAAGAAATAGAGAATAATACAGAAAAAAGCCCCACAGAAAATAAGAGGAAATAGTTTAAATAATCTTATTTTTTGGTTTGAAAACAACAAGGAGTTTTTCTCTTCTTCCCTGCCTCTTTAGAAAACTTATTTTTTTCTGTAAAATGCTTTTCACAAGAGTTTCTCTATTGTCCAGCTCTTCAATGCATTACTGGCATCATTTGCTGACTCAGAGAAATTTTATGCTACCCTTTATTTGGAGTTAACATCACAGTTAACTGTGCAGCAAACATACACGATCACTTGTCAAGACATTAATCAAGGAGAATACAAATTTAGGTCTGACAATATTTGCTCACATTTAAATGTCCACACATGTTCTGCTGATGAATCCAGTGTCTTGTTAGGGTCTTCCTGCAACTTCATGAAACTTGAGAAAATTGAATCTAGGTCTTGGAGGTATGAGGAGACAAGGTTAGAGCATTCACTATCCACTGCATATTGTGTGAGAAAAAGGAAAGAAATCAGATTCTGCTACCATAGAAGTAGCTGTTTCTAATTAAAGGGGGTTTTGGCCAAGTGTAGTCATTGTTTTTGTTTGGTTTTAAAAGGAGAAACATCCCACAGCTTTCAGCACAACTTGCCACTGATTTCAGTTTGCCTGCATTAATCTGTCCTTGAAAATGGGAGATAGTGATGGGCAACAATGAAAGGTGAGCACCTGAAGGGCAGCTCAAACTGGCAAAGCAGTTTTGGGTGGAGGAGCCACACAGGACAATGACTGAATGTATTCACCTGCACTCTGAATGTAACTCATGTAGGAGGTCATTTGTGCTGAGAGCTATGGAAGGTACCCAGTTAGATTTAAGAGCACTAGAGACCCTCCCCAGCCCAATGCTGAATTCTCTAAAAGCTCTCATCCCAGCAGGTTTTGCTCCACCAGAAGACCTTGTAAAAAATCGTTAAAGATTGTAAAATGTACTTACATTTATTATATAATTACTGTATTAAATTTTCAACAATACAAAATATTATTCTAACTATAACCAAATATATAATATTATGCAAATAGATAAGAAATAATAAAAAAATTAATATTTCTAGTAGTGGAAGTGAGGATGGAGTACTCATTGCAAGAGCATTATGGACATGATTTTCACTGTGGTTCCTGTTTCCTTTTATTGCCCAGGGTGTACTTACCCAGGTCAGATGATGTGTTACTGGAAAATGTGTAATTAATAACAGGAGACTTATCTAGTATTTCCAAAAAGTCAGACAGATTTTTCCCTGCAAATAGAAATGCTTACAAATATCAACAAAGGCTTGTTTCCAGTATAAATCATCACTGAGGAAAACTAGGGAAATATTGTTGGGTGGAATGATTTTAACTTTTACCTGTCTGCCCTGCCATCACACAGATGTAGATACAATCCGAGTCATTGCTCTGACGCACTGAAAAGCAAAAAACATAAAAGAGATCACCGTTACCAGTTTTCCTTACATGGAATTATCTTAAACAGTTGAAAACACAGACAAAAAATGGCATGTGGCTATGGCAGCTGACCAAGTATGTTTCTTCTGAGCTAATTTTTGACAAAAATCTCAAACTACCATCAAATCAAAATGTTTGTATCTTCAGGGGAAAAGTTTCTATCTAATTAAAATTCTAAATTACAAGCATTTTTATATGGAAAAACATCTTCAGATAAAATAGCCCATACTTATTCTCTGTGAACCAGAATTGCTCAAAATATCAGTATGTAATAATAATTCTCAAACCCACCAATTTTAGTAATTAATTATAAAACATTCAAACAACATAACGTAGAAACATGTACATCTCTATATTACACACATTCACATTATGTATGTATCTTGTTCCATGTGCTGCAAGAAAAATGCTGTTGAATAAGAGCAATAGGCTTTTATCCACATTTTTATGGTTGATTTCATGTCAGGAGAAAATTATAAGACAATGATAAATGTTCAAAGGAAATGCAAACCTGAGAGAATAGAAGTGGATTTGAAAATTTCTGTGAGATAACTGGTGGAGTTTCCAATGATATCAACAAGTAGAGCTGTAAAATCTAAACAACAAATAGAGAAAGTTTATTATTGAAAACACATATCCTATCATGTGTGCCAAGTCAAAAATTCACTCTTATATGTGATGATATTTTAGATATATGCTCATACATGGCAAAGGTTAGAATATTTTGCTGGAGTGAACTGAAGAAAGCACAAGAATACTTTCAGAAGTATGTTTCAAAGATGATACCCAAAATGACATTTTTGTGTCTAAAAGCAAACTTAAATGGAATTTATCTGTTCAAGAGAACATTTTAAAGTAATGCTGTACTTAGTCTGCTTAAATGTAGAAGGAGATCTAAAGCCTGCAGGCTTTCCCTGCTGTAATTGCTTGTCTGCTGTGTAGGACCTTCCAATAGGCATTGGATTCTTTCCTCTGGGGTCTGCTTCAGACATAAGGATGATTCAGATGTCAGCCCAAGAAATGGCTGGTGGTGTTTTAGTGGTACTTCCTAGCAGTACCAGGTCACTGTTCTCACTTAGGGAGTGCTGGACCTGAGCCCTGAATTTTTACTGCTTTGGAGAATGCTCCAATCCCCAAGATATTCTGGAATTGCAGCACAAAGATTAAAGTTTCTCTGTTATTCTCCAAGGCAAACTGGGTAATTATCCATAAAGGCTTGTGAGATGTGTGGGTCCAGAGAAAGGCATGAAAGCCACTGTGGCTTGTGCAGGGTCACATCTAGAGGCTTTAGAGTGTGGTCTGTAGCCGTTGATCTACTCTTGATGCCCTACATTAACCAGCTAAAGAATCCAAACACTCAGATGGATCCTGAAATGTTAAATTCTGTGAAATCAGGGGTGTGAATGAGGATTTCAGGTGAAGGGTTTGCCCAACAGTATTTTGTAGTCCATTTAACAGTTCTATGAAGATGTTAGTGCTTGCTTTTCCCTTCTCTTGGGCTCATTGCGGTTACTGGATGGAGGAGTGCGCCTCTTGCTGGTGGAGTGACAAAACTATCCTTTGTCCCCTTAAAAGGAAAGAAACCCAGAAGTTTCTCTCCTCAAATAAGTGAAAAGATGCCTCATAGGACCCAGGGGACTTCATCTCAAACTTAAAGATAGCTGATTAGACAGAAGCCAAAAAGTCTTGCCTGGGCAATTAACTAGAAGAGGATGTGAATAAAGAAACCAAAGGCTTTTGTAAAGTGTTTTACCAGGAGCAAGAACGTCTAGCACCTGGCTCTGTTTTTCTGTTTGTTATTTTGACTTTTATTAAACCTTTTTGTTTCCAACACTGCAACAGAAGCCATCCTGCTGCTTTTTATGCCTCCAAGGCTAGCTGAGCTATCTTGGGTGTGTTATAGGCCTCTCAGAGCTTATTAGACCTGGCTCGAAGAAGTCACTATAACAAGTGGAAGTTTCTCTGTTGGTGCAGAGAAGCCCTTGTTCATCTCCTCAGGGTTATCTCAGGAGAGAAAAAGTGGCCAAGATGAGGTACCACGTATTGCTGGTTGTCTCTCCTGTGCTGCAACTTGTATTTCCAAGGAGGAAGGGGAGGCTTTTGCCAGTCAAACCACATGAGTCACTTGGCTGGTGGCTCCATCCCAGACTGGCTGCAGCCACCTGAGGCTGTGGACTTAGAGCAGCCACTCCTTGTGAGTTACGGCTGTTGGCCTCAGAGTGGTGGTGGAAATCAAAAGGATGAAGTCTGCAGAATTCAGACTACAGCCTTCAGCTCCAAAGGAAATAATTTAGCTTAAGCACATGCAATTGCCAACCTCTTTTGTGTACCCACCTGTCAAGTCATTTGTCACATTATTCAAACAGTAGCAGTAGTGCATAGGGAGCTTGCCAGGGTCAATATTTTTTGCATTAGAGACTGGAGGGAGAGACAGAGAAAAAAAATCAGCGTGTTGTGGCATAGGCTGTGGGAAAGAAGCTGCTCCAGAGCTGAGCAAACCCAACACTCACTGTTGTAAATGGTGACTGACACTTTGTGGAAGGCGAACGAGCTGTAAGAGGTGATGCTCAGCAAAGAGAAGAGTTTCTTGGTACCTGCAGAGACACAGGTCCATGCTATTAGAGCTGGGAATAAATAGTGAGAACAGCATGTTTTGACTCTGCTCATTTAGCGTCTGAAGGATTCCCAAGGTGCCAGTATGATACAGCTGCCTCACACTCAGTCCATTCTCATTTCCACTGAAGGCACGATCATTTGCATTGCTTCTTCCTTTTTATTTTGTTTTTCTTTTAATTGAAATGTACACTGGATTAGAAAGTGCTTTTGAAAGGCATCCTACAAGTAATTATATTGTGTCTATATATAAACCCACACTAATTTCCAAGATCTCTGGGGTAGACAGCCATCTGCATGATAAATGCACAGAGGTAACATGCCCCTAGAAGCAGCTCTGGAGGCTGACAGCACATGTTTACAGCTTCTCCTGCCAGCACCTGTAGTGCTTTTTCTCCTGCTCTGCTGGGCTGGCAGCTGTGACCTGCCCGGCTGTGTCCCATTACCTCTGAGTGCAGTGCTCAGCATCCCATTCACCAGCTCTGTCAGGTTAATGGCAGCCAGGTCCAGGGACTTTGCAGGCAGCTCTGAAAGAAAAGGGGTACATGAAGGCACAAGGAAACAGCTGTGCAGCCACTGCTCATGTGTGCTGGAAATCTGCCAGAACAGGAAAACCAAAAAGAGTAGATTATGCACGTTTGGGGCGTACCAAAAAAAACACTGATGGGAGAGTAAAAGTCCACCACGGAGATGAGTCTAGGAAATAGCAAGATACAGCAGCAGTGGAGTGGTGGGCCAAAATTCAGGTCTGCCAGCTGTGCCCTTGACCATGGCCTTGAGCAGCTGCAGGACCCTGCCAGCCCTGGCATGCTGGTGCTCTCCCCTGCTGGGCAATGGGTGTTCGCTGCCAACAGAGCAGCAGATCTCACCATGCAGGTCACAAAAGGCAGAGAAAGTGCCTAGGAAATGTTCCACCTTCCCCAAACCTACGTGAAAATACAGATTTTTGTTTTTCAGCTACATTGATGGCTATATTGCTTTTTACAGAAAAAAAATTGCTGTAGCCAAATCACTCTTTTTATCTTAACATATTTTATTTCTGTTGTTGTTGCTTATTTGTTTTTCCCAAGTCTTTTCAAAGATTTTTTTTTTGCTTCTCTCCCACAAAGTCATGCAGAAGCCGAGCAGTGCAGTGTCTGTGTGAGGGAGGAAGGTGTGTGTGAGCATGACAGAGAGAGGAAGAACAGAGCAGGACAGAAAAAGAAGCACAGAGAGCTGAGATGCGAACAAAATTGAATCTGGGGAGAAATGCAATTTTCCAATGACATCAGTACTATTTATAACCAGTTTGAAGCCAAGCTGCACCCCAGGGCTGAAAGCAGCACTTGTCCACAGCGTAGCAGAGAGAAAAGGAAAAACAAAAGGGAATGAAGAGCTGGGAAGGAGAGAAAGGAAAAAGAGAAGAGCAGATTTTGGGAAGGACAGTTGTTAACATGGCCAGGGACTGGACTGGGTGGGTTGGGGCTCACAGGCTCTGCAGGAGCAGGGCCCATCTGCTGCCATCTCCATGCCCAGCGCAGCACCTCCCTCTCCCATCCCCACCCTGACTCTGGGGCCCCTGATGTGCTGCCTGTTACCTGCAGTAGCCAGCACTGCCAATTGCTTCTCTTTCTTGTTTTCTTTTCTTAGGCACGAAGCTGAAAAGGGAAGAAAGAGACTGAGAAACAGTTTTTTTCCTGTTGAATTTGCCCCCCAATAATCAAAATAAAACTATAATAGCAAATATTTGTAGAGATCCTCACTAGGCTTGCACCCAGAATTTGATGCAAGGTACAGAGTAAAATAATGCCAAATCCAAACAAATCTTCCCTTCTTTCTGCATGCTTGTTATCAGAGCAGTCATGCAATTGAGGATTGTCCTCAAGAGCTGTGTTGCAGGAGGAATGGGCTGAAACTGGGCTCAGGAGGTTGGACTGGGTTTCTGGGATCACTTGGTGACCAGCTGAGGTGCACAGCAGTAAATGAGAGATTGCAGGACAAGTTGAAGGTATGTGTTTGAGATTTAGGTTTCCTATCCCACCAGAGGAGAGCTGAGTGCCTCCTAGGAGTAATCCAAAAGTCTCTCCAAAGGAGTCAGTGCTAGAAAATGCTAATCTGCCATGTTCCTATGAAGCTTTAGCTTCTCAGCCAACCAAGTTCCCCTTTATCTATGTTTATAAAGGAGAAATACCCAGTAGGCAGTGTATAATCCAAGGTTTATAAATTGCGATGTTGTGTTAATCAGCTGTATTAACAACCCTCAATTAGTCACAGCTAAATTTGGATTGACAATCTAGGTGGTAGGAGCTCTTCTAACCCTTCCCTCTCTTTCCTTTTAAACCTTTCTGATTCCAGATTCTCAGCATGGGATCCAGGAACAGGCAACCCCTGCTCTGCTCTGCTGAGTGACACCAGCCCTGGAGCTCCAGCCCTTCAGATGTGGCAATGGGGCTGTGGGAGCAGCTGGGAGGTAGACACTGGGGTATTCCCTGGGGAGCACCAGCCCATTGTCCTTACCTGTGCTGAAAACCAGAAAGAGACACAGAAATCCCAGGCTCATCTTCGCTGCCACCTGGCAGCAGAGCCCCTGCATTATGGATGCTGACTTCCAGCAGGTTTGGCTGCTCTAGGAGAGAGAAATGCTCTTTTGGTGGTGGTAAAATTTTTAGCATGGAGCAACTTTGTCCAGCCCTTGTCCCAGAATGATTTAACCACAGGTGAAATATCTGATTTCTGTGATGCAGAGAAAGATTGGGTTGGAAATGACAAAGGAGCAGAGATCCCACAATCAGTATTTCCTCTGTGCCTCTGGATGCCTCTTGGTTTTGAGTCCTGCCTAACTGGCTTTTCTGGAGGATTGGTAATGTTGTCAACACAACCCTCTTCTCTGGCAGGATGAGCTGTGCCTAAAAGGCACCTGACACATCAAGTGCCTAAAGCCGTTCTGCTAAAAGAAAATAAAATTTGCTTATGTTTAGTTTCAGACTAGAAATGACAACTGAAGTTCTCTTCCACAGAAATGTTGCTTTTCTGATTATTCCTGGTTTTGTATTTCTGTAGTTACTATCACCAGGTTGTGTCCTGTGCTGCCTTGCCTACCTGCTTGGTAAGGATTAACAGTGTTCTACCTTTCAGACCATGAGCTGCTTTCCAGGTTTCAAAGATTTAATTACATGGTTAGGGAGGAGGGAAAAAAAAAGGTTTCTTTTCATGTTTCCCCTGTTTTTTCAATATCAGAACATGTCAAATAACTCTGTAGTTGTCAGAAAATGAGGGATGATATGAAAACCAGCAAAAAAAAAAAAAGCCCAAAATTTTTTAATATCCTCTTGGAGCAGCTAATCTTGCAAGTATGCAGCAAAACATTATCTTGAAGGTAATACTGTTTGATTAGAAAACTATTATCATCATATTTAAAATATTTTTCATCTTGAAGTCACTGGAGAATTGACACATTCAAAAAATGGCTTATTTGTACTTAGTGGCTCTAAAGAGATTCTTCCCTGGGATGGTGGAACAATACTAAATATTTCTGTGTTGGAAATGTCTGTGTTTGCTGGCCTGATGAGTCAAAAGTGTGTAAGTGCCAGCTCTGCTAATTCAAGCAAGGCTCTAAGAGCATTCAAGCAGTTCATCCTACCTTTTCAGCCCATCTGCCCAATCCTTTTTACTCAGACCCAAGCTTGGACTCATCCACAGTTTCTGCACAGCATGTGCAGAAGAAAGGAACTGAGGCAGAAAGTGTTGGTCAAATCTCATTCCCAGACTTCATACTCCATCACCTTTCTATGGAGGAATTATGCATGGACAGAGTCCAGTATCCCATGGGCAAGTCCAGTGCCAAAAATCCTAAACCTGGCTTTTCTTGCAACAATATTTGGAATCTGGCAAACTGCTAGATTACAGACCATGAAAATGTTGCTGTCATGAAAATCCCAAGGCCTGACTCCCTGGCAAGGCTATCCCTGCTTCCACTCTCTGGTGTTATGAAGCTTCCTGGGACTTGTAACAGCTTTTTGTTTGTTTGTTTGTTTGCTTGTTTGTTTGTTTTTAATGGATCTGTGGACTCTGTAATGAGGGGAGAGCAGTGAGTTAGCTCAAGCCTGCTCACAGGTTGATGTGATGGAAGCAGTGGAGGTGTAGTCTGCATGGAGATTGGGTAAAACCGACCCACATCTCTGGATTCTGGTAATTTTTTTGTGGTCTTTGGATTGTTTCAATGAAATAGAGAGGAATTGGTGAGAGATGCTCCTCTGTGGAGCTGAGTGTGAGGAAATGGTGCTTTGCAAAGCAGCAGGGAGGTGGCTGTTGGGGAGAGTAGGCTTGGGGAGGTGGAGAGTTGGGTGGGTTGTAACTGCATGTGATTTGAAGCAGGGGTCCATGGTGGCTGGTGCATCTAGATAATCAAATCTCCTATTAAAGGGAAACTATTGGGTTGTGTCTTTGTTTGAGGTCAGAAGTGGGGTGATTTGCTGCTTATAATAGAACTGTATGAATTTTGATTGTATAATGAGAAGTGTCACCTTAGCTCTGCAAAATCTGCAATAGGATGAGCTGTGCTTTGTGATGATGGTCCAGTGTTTATGGGCCACAGCCCCTGTGAGCTGTTCCATGCACACACAGGAGTGACCAGGCTGCAGAGCCAGTGCTGTCCCTGTGCACACCAACCCAAGGGACACCAGCAGAAAATGCAGACAGCAGAAGTGCTGCCACTGAGCTGTCCCTGAGGTGCAAGGCTGGCCAGCCTGAGGGTCTCTGCAGCCCTGACTAGTGAGTGACCCCACTCCTCTGCCCTTCACAAGGATTTTGGCTGCATGGCAGTTGAAAGACCCAGAGCTAGGAGGTGGGAGAAGAGGGCATGCCCTGTGCCATTTTCAGTCTGTCCCTACAGATCAATGCCAGTGTTCACCCACCATGAGGAAACTGGATTTCCAGGACCTGCTTTGAGGAATATGGGCTCTCCTGGGTCACCAGTGAATCACACTGGCACTGAAATCCTTGGTGAGAGCATTTCACAGACTGATGTGAAAGCACAACTGTTTTACAGAGGTTCATAAGTAAAAGGGTAGATAGCAGTTAATCTCCTATCAGAGATCTTAATGTTGATTTATTAAAACTGGCCAGAGTTGTTCATGGCAGCAGGACAGGGGAAAATCATTTGACAAAGGACTTGGTGTAGCAAGTAAGAGCAGGGTCTAGAGAGATCACATTCCTAAAACACAGAGAAGAGGCAAGAGGATTGACACATGAAGGGATCATCTATTTTAGGAGAGAGAGAAAAGTTGTAAAAATACAAACAGAATAGAGCAAGACAAATTGTGCTTGGAAGCATTCCCCATACACTGGGTGAAGCTTTCTTTCTCACCTGAATTCTCAGTTCCCTGCTGTCCTCCCCACAGAGCTGCTCCTCTGTGCTAATCAACACAAACAACTCTCTGCATACATAGTGCTGATTTCCAGCAGGAATTCAGAGAAGGCATTACCTGGCCATATCACACTACAGACTCAGCCAAGCAAAACATCTAATGATAGGGACAACACGCAAAGATTACCTGGAAGGATGGATCACAGTAAGACAAATCTTCCTCTACTTCTACCAAAGAAATATTGAGTATTGTTCCTACAAAATGATGGAAAATCCCCCATTCATGAGAGTGTTTGTTTTGCATGAATGCCATTTTTAGCACTGCTGTGTTCCCTGACTAGCACAAAATGCTTAAAAAGAAATTGCAGATAAATCTTAATACTAGGGATATCACTCCAAAAGGGACTACCCTTGCTCCTTATTGGATAGAGGCTTGATTTAAATTTGAAGCATTAGCTTTTAGTTGCTTCCCAAAATCTTTTTCCAGTATTAACTCCCTGAAATTTATGCCATCCAACCAAATTTCAAAACTATGTGTGACAACTATTCCTAGAACTGTTGCCTGACATATCTTATCTCTCAGCAATGTGGATATTAGTAATATTAACTCTTGTAATACACGTCACATTTGCGTTACTCTGGTTATTCAATATCCAATTTCTACTTATCAGGGACAAGCCTTTATTGCTTTGCAACTGTATCTCTCTTGAAGTGACTCCACTGTGATGACTGAAATACATGTCCAGGTTGCAAATATGAAACCCTCATTGTCCTCCAGACCAAAATCACCATTTCCATTCCAGACTGTACTGAGATCCACAGGTGCCTCACAGCCCCAAGCAGGCAGATAAATCCCATAAACTGACTCAGAGAAGGTTTTCCTTCCAAACATTTGTCTGATAAAGACTGGGGGTCAAGTCTTTGGTTACAGTTTCTCATTCACCTCTGCTGGTATAACAATCCTCCTCTGTTTATTTTAAACTGAATGATATTAGTAGAATCTATTTTATTTAGAACTGTTGATCCAGAGTTCCCTGAACTGCTGAATTGGAGATTTTAATCCAGTTCAAATTACTTTTATACACTCAAGAAGACCTCTTATTAAATCCCTCCCTGTTACTCTGGGTTAACAGCAATCTTAAACCAATGTGTTTATTAGCTATCCTTCAGTAGAACTCCTTTTAATGTGGCAGGTAACCATGAAGTTTAAATAGTTTTCATTTTTCCTGTACCAACGTACTGCTCTCCAATCTCAAGCAGTTTCCTCACGTCTTCACGCTTAACAGAGCAGAACAGAAATCAAGAGAACAAAGAAATAAAAGAGGAAAGTCCTTGAGTACAAATTTCCTTACCTTCATTCAGTTGCAACATCTAAAGGTAATGTCTCATTTTAAGCACACCATCATCCACCAAGTCTAAAGAAATATTTCAAGTTAATGTGAAAATATGCCCATTACAACTGCACGCTTCATTACATTGATACAATTACTTTTTAAGTTCAGATTTATTTGTGTGAGAATGCAATATAATGCAATAAATTTACATTTAGTAAAAAAAATAATTTAATTTGCTACATTTCCACTGAGCATTAATAGCACAGCTGAGAAGGTTTCCTCCAAGTACAAGCAAAACCACCAAGATCTGGAATAGTTAACATCCACTTACCTGATTTCTCATGACAAAAATTATGATCTTCAGAGCCTATATAACACTGAAAGTTATTGCCAGATGTTAATAAACACCTTGTGAAAAACTTTGAGTAGACAGGCTTGATAATCTTTCCTTAAAATCCTGTGAAAATTGTTATCCTAATCCCTGAAGGACTCACCAGAGGTAACACAATCGTAAGCACACAAAGTGCCTGTTGAATCCTGCATGGAAAGGCTCTGTGGCAGGTCAGGTGGGGATTGGAAGCTCCTTTTGGCAGTAGAATTGAATTGTGGAGGATTTTTGTTCCCCTTTTAAAGGAACAGCTCTGCTTACTGCAATTAGACCCATGGCACCTTTGATGGTGAGAAGTAGGCAAGGGTGAGCCCCTCTGGTAAAGCTTTAGCCATCCTTCAGGTCAAACAAGGGACATTGTCAAGAGGGCAGAGATGACACCTGAAGTGTATCTTAAGTGTGGAATCTCAAAAGGAATAAAATGTGAGTTACAACAGGAAAAATTGCCTGGAATCCTGGTTAGGTGATGAGGAAAGAGGACAGGTCTGGTCAGAGCAATGACATAAGGCAATTTCAGTGCTGCTGAGTCATGTTCAGTAGTATCCAAGGGAAGACCACTGTTGGAAACAGTCAGCACCATTCTGCTACCATTTATTCCAGTGGGCTGGAAAGAATTGCTCTGAGATCAGTGATTTTAGATGCAGCATGGTTAAAAGCCAATCATCCATTCAGTGATTTTATCCCAATCCACCAAACGTTTGAGTGGTTGTGAAACCACTCAAAACGTTGTAGCCATTTATAAAGGAAATCTAAGTGGGTTCACAGTCAGTTTATGAAACAGAAAGTGCCTTAGCAACCATTTTATGTGTATGGTTGAGCTGTGTCTCTGTCTGCCTAACAATCCTGCCTTTACCAAGGACTTCAGATATTGCAAGGCAGCTGCAGCCACATTTACGAGAGCTGTAGCTGGTCTATAAGATGCCCACACATCTGTGCACATACATGCAAATTTTTTCCTTGTTTTTGTCCACTCTGCTTTTCACAAAAAAACCATTATGTGGTGGGGTGTCACTGCATCTAGTATTATTTAATTCTTTATGGAATTTACTGCTGTGAAAAAAGGAAAATTTTTGAGACTGAATGCTGCAGCTGGAGGAATATGGAAGCATCTTTTCTTTGACAAGACTTACTTTTACTGGCTTAATTACCAGTTGCTCAATAGCACATCAAGAAGGCTGGGATGAAAGTCCCCTCTGTAACAGCTGACAAAACCAGGTATAGCCAGGAAAATGTGTGTGCTGGGATCAGTTCCAGTCGTTTGATGTTTGCCTGCGAGGATAATTAGACTTTCAGCAGGTTTTGCCTCATGCTGTGTTTTACTCTGGGACTCTGTAATTTTAACTTTCCTCAGCTGCTGAGCAATGCTCAGGTGACCTGGGAGGGGGCTTTTGTTCAGCCCCAACTTTGACTCTTGGGGACAATGCTGTGTTCTCACTCAGAACATC
Organism: Camarhynchus parvulus; assembly: GCF_901933205.1. Taxonomy (NCBI): domain Eukaryota; kingdom Metazoa; phylum Chordata; class Aves; order Passeriformes; family Thraupidae; genus Camarhynchus; species Camarhynchus parvulus. The sequence goes on from NC_044572.1 coordinate 143,301,845, forward strand.
CCTCTGGGCAAGTAGCTTTCTCAGGAGTATAGTCTTTACATGCCTCCTTTTTCCAGCATCCCTTTGTGAGGCAGCACTGTGTCCATAACCAGCATCCCAAAATCCAGAACAGGAAAAAAAGACATTTTTAGTGTCTCTTAGTAACACAGTATAGACACACAATTCATATAAATTACCTAGTAAATGCATCCATTTGCTGATGGTGGCACAGGGTAAGGCCCTGCTAATGTAATTTAAATAAACAGAAATTCAAGGAAATGCCTGTGATTTATCTGTAAGAGACAGTGTGGTGTGATGTTCTGGTAGGGAGGGAGAAAATGAAGTTTGGCTGTTGGAGCTCTATCTCTCTGTGGTGCTGAGAGCACAGAATGAAATATTTCTTTCTTCTAGCTTTTTCTTCCTTCTGGCTTTTTCTTAGGCCTTTAGACATGATTAAAAGCACACATTTCTCTGTAGAAATTGCAATATGTGTAAGTGACTGCAAGAGCTGCAGCCATACATTCCTGAGACCTCAGCCAGTGGCATGGACAAGTGTCCCCTCCCACCTGCCCTGTCCTGGGGTGGCAGTGGCTCATTGTCCTGGTGTGCCACTGGTGTGGCAGTGTCCTCAGATGTGGCCACCCTCCAGCCTGGCGGGGCTATGAACCAGCTCTGCCCTAAAAGATGAGCAGTGGCACCTGAACTGCCTGATTCACCTGGTTAGAAAACACAAATCCAGCTGTGCCCCTCTCACCCAACGCTGACTTGCAAGAGAGAAGGAAATGCTGTTTGTAAATAGAGTGCAAAGAAGCAAACTTGACCCAAGTTTACTCCAGAGCACTGAAGTTTCATTTTCACTTCATTTTACTGCGGCAAATGCTTCCATAAAAGCATCTTTGAGTGATTGTTACATAAATTTTGTTTAGAAAAGTATGAGTTGAGTACATTTCATTTGTTCTGAAAAAACTGTTTGAACTTCAACACTTCTCTGTTAGTCCTCTACCATTACAATTTTATAAGATATTTAGTTTATTTTATTAAGAAATGTACTAACTCTAGAAAGTTTCAATTTCAGATCTTACCAATATCCTGCTATTATATTTATTTTTGGCACAAGTTTTATTAAAGACAACTCTCTAAATGTATTACTGTTTCTTTGTCAATCTTTTTTCAGTAGAATAACATTTCATCTCCTAAGAGAAAAATTATATAAAGAAACTCAGAATTACTACGTGTGGGAAAGACCTCTAAGATCACTGAGTCCAACCATTAACCCAGCACTGCCAAGTCCACCACTAAACTACATCCCCAAGTGCCACATCTACACATTGTTTACAAACCTTTAGGGACGGTGATTCCCTGGACACTTCCTGGACAGCCTGTTCCAGTGCTTGACAACCCTTCAATTGAAGAAATTGTTCCTAACATCCAATCTAAACTTCCCCTGGTACAACCAGAGGCCATTTCCTCTTTTTCTTGTCTCATTACCTGAGAGAAGAGACTGACCCCCACCTGGCTACAGCCTCCTGCCAGGCAGTTGTAAAGACTGACAAGGTCTCTCCTGTCGCCCTGTTCTTCTAAGTTCTTCTAAGCCTTCTGATGTCTACATTTTTGTAATGGAGTTTCTCATGCACTTTTCATATAAATAATGACTGTTTTGCAATTAATGAGATTTTTACACAATACTCTGCACTGCTTCCTTAAGGGCTTCCAAAGAAGTTAGTTTGTGATCAAGCACTTGGCATTTTTGAACATAGATCCTCATAAAGCCTTGATTAGATATCAAGAAATTTCAGCAGTCCAGAACTAACTTAGAACAATATTTAATGACTTATCCAGTAATTTTATTTCTGATAGGATGTGTGTCAGAGATGAAACTAACCCCGTCAAATCTGCCAAAACATTCATAGCACATATTACACCTTTTTTCATGATCTCTGCTCTGTATTCTGCTGTCCATCTGCACCTGACAGAAAAAAGCAGAAGTAAAGCTGTGGTGCTGTCCCAAACCCACTGGGCTGACAGCCGTTATCTTAGAGGGCAATTTCTTGAAATAATGTCTAGCTCCTCTGCTGCTCTCTGCCTTGGGACTTGGCTTTCCTGATTCCATCCCTTCTCTGTGTTCCAAGAGGAAGCTCTGTGTTTGTCAAGCAACCATTTTATCCTGGCGAGTCTTGAAAATCAAAGCATCCTACAAATAAACAGAAGAGTACACTGAGAAACTTCCGCTCCTGACACTGTGTCTTGATTGACACTGTTTCAATTTTTACCCTTTCCAAACTGCTGACCCTAAGTCTTATTCTGCTTAGGTGGGGGACAATTGTATAGGATCCCCAAAGTCCCATATAGAGGTAAGAACAGGCTGCAGCCCTGGATATAAGCAAGGCTTTGCCTGAGAATAGGTATCACACCTTCTTCCCATTTCAGAGTCCACTTCTTAAAGGATCAGACCTAATGCCTCACTGAAATCCAGTGACTTGTCAGGTTTTGGTATTTGGGTGACAGCCAAGGGAAAATTTTAATGCAACCCCTTTCAGCGCAGATGAACCAAAGCTGAGTTCACCTGTTGTGTCTGTGAAATGCTCAGGGAAATGCCATTGCTGTGCCTGGCTCCTGCAGGGCTCAGCTCAAGCCCTTCAGCTCAGGCTGGGACATTCAGTGCTGAGGCAGTGATGATAATGCAGGGTAGAGTTGACTATAAAAGTGGAGACACTTGAAAAACCCCAGAACCTCAAAAGGTTCAGAAACCACCACTCTGGTGTATTAGTTTGGAAAAACACAAACTGTCAATCTTTGGAAAGAATAGAACTTGGTTGTAAGAGCCTGACATTCACCCTATTTATTTTTTACTTATTACTTTTATTTAAATTGAATTATTTAAAACAAACAAATAGACTCAAAAGCACTACAACTTAATATTCCAGTACTAAAGGATCTTTTAATTATTCCCACTTTACAGTGGTTTAGAAGTGGGATAAGACATGGCATAAATGCTGAATATTTTTTTACCTACCACAAAATTTTAAAAAACCTTAGGTTATAAGGTTTTTAGGTTGTATTTCCAGTGTCCAGCAGAGCTCATTCCTTGGTGACAGCCATGAAACTGAAGCCACAATGAATGCCTTAAAATACTTTTCAGTGTTCAGCTAAATTTTTGGGAAGAGTTGATGTTTCACGTGTTTCTCTTCCTGTCTCATTCAGACACAGAACCACACAGAAATGCAGCAACAGAACCAGGGGCAGAATTCAAGCAAATTCCCTGCAGGGCATATTTTCATCATGCTTGTACCATTACTGCGTTCTCTCCATATTTTGTTTGCAATTTCATCATATTTTAGCACGTTATGTTTCTAATATGAATGCAATTTCTTCCACTTTTCATTTCCCCCTTCACATATTCTCAAAGCCATATAAATTACATGGCCACTAAATCAAGAGATGTCACAAATAATGGGATCTACTGTGTGTTGACAGGGCTGGCTGTGGAAGCCACATGAAACCTGCTCGTAGCTGAGTTTAGTCCTGCCCAGATGAAGTCAAAAGGATCTTTGCCAATGTCTCTGCTGGGGATACATTTGACAATATATCCTTTGAATATTTGTGAAGATATCAAGATTTAAATGAAAATAAATCCAACCACATCATAATTGAAATTTCTATTTATTAATAAGTGGTGCAGTTTTTAAAGACAGAACATAAAAAAATCAGTTAAGAAGTATTGTTTGCATAATATATTGAAATAAACATATTAAATTTGTTCAAATATTGGACAGTGCCAGAATAGAAATTACACATACAGTTTAAAAATTACAATAAATAATATTATAAAGAGCACTAAAGGCCACTTGTATAAAAGTTGTGTTCCCTTGTCAGCCAGAATCTGAAAAGCATCTTTGTAGCATGGAGAAGATTTCAGTGAGCAAGGCACAAATACTAGTAATAATAAGATGCCATAACTAGAAAACAAAATGCAGTTGGCTATGTAACCTTCAGTCTCAGTGTTCTTCATGATGGAAATAGGAGCCCATTTTCACTATTTTTCTTCAGTTAACTTCAGAGGGAAGCTACTCAAAACTGAATTGGGAAGGATCAAATCTTACAGCCTAAAAACCAGAAGGAAAAGTGATACCCAGGGTCTTAATTCCCAGAGTGCCCAGATAAAATCACTTGAAAATGCCCCTTTTTCCTCTGCACCTCTTAAAATAATCTTCAAATGGAGCACTCACATCCAGCTGTGCCCCTGAAAAAGTGACATCCCACCAAACTCATGAGGTGCTGTAGGAGATTTAGGTTTGCAGCTCTTAGACACCTAGAGCTCAGTGATGGGGGCTGTGGGGTGCAGGGAATCCAGACCCAGCTCTTTCCTCACAGGCTCTGCAGTAATCAGGATGGATTCAGTTCCTGCCTAAGCAGATGTGACACCTCTGCAGCAGCTGGGCTCCCAGCAGAGGTGAGGGTGCTCCTCACTCTGCATTTTCTGATTGCTTTAGGCTGTGATCTTGCAAACTGGTTGGACCTTGGTGCTCTCCTGAAGGCCACAAGGTCCTGCTACCCCCGGGTTCAGGTGGGCTTTAGTTTGCAGCACTCATGGGCCACCATTTGAAGCAGAACAATTTTAAACTATTTCCACTCTGGACCATAATAATGCAGCAATGTTAAAGATAAAAACAGAGCAAATATAGCCAAAGGACAATTTAGGGACTTTTTAATCAATCTCTCCATGGGTTGAATTCCCTTTTATTTAGATACAAACCAGAGTGATAAATTCAGGGCAGGGAAAAGCCAAGGCAAGGACAACAGTCATTACCTGACTAGATTTTTTTTCAAAGTGCCAACTCTCCAAGTAGAGCATAAAGCACATTTTTCATACCTTTATACTTAACAAAGCATTCACTTTTGCCTTAATCAAATAGTTCCAGTTTGCATCTAAAATGAGGAAGCTTAATTGATAATAATGCTGCAAAGAGAGGCACACAATGTAAACACAGATTCACCTTTGTGAAAACTTCCAGACATCTGGCATTTGTTAGGGACTGAAAATGACTCTCAAAATGTAGCCAAGAAAAATGTCTCCAGATCAGTGCTGTCCTTCATAAGGAAATTTATAAATAATGGCAGATTAGAACCCAGCCCTGCTCCCAGTGCATCACTGTGAGAAGGTTTCTATCTTACTTCAAGGAGAGCAGAAAAAAGTTCCACAGTTTCAAATTACAAAAAAAAATTTCAAGGCCTGAAATGAGATGAGAGTCATCAAAGTCATTAATACTTTTTAATGTTAAATATATGCAAACAAAGTGCTAGTGTCAGTCAAGATGCTAGAAAGGTCTGACCCAAGGAGAATTGATAACTCTTTAACTGAAACATCATGCAGAAGAAGGTATAAATCTAACTAATTCCTATTATAAAGACTATTATTGACCCAGATGCCTTTCTCAAATGAAATTGTGAATAGAAATTCCTTGTATGTGGAAACAGGTCTTGACATTCTTAATGTTACTGGGATGACACGTGGGTTTTTTGCTTTGTCCAGTGCCTATGGCTGGCACATGAACCACAGCTCCAGGGTGGATGCACTCCCTGGACTCACCCTGATTGGAGTCTGATGAATTTGTATGCAAATCCCAGATCTGGGATGGTCTCCAGATCTCACCTTGCTGGTGACACCTTGACACCTATCTGTTGTCATCACAGACAGCAGAACTGATTTTTAACCCTGATGATGTAAATGGCAGAGAGCTGCTAAGAACAGCACCCTTATGAACAAAGCAGTGACAGATTTCAGTGTTAAGAAAGAAAAATAAATATTAAAATAAGCTAATTAGATCTGCCTGTCTCATTTCTTGGATCTCCTTCACAGGACCCACAGATGTCTACTGCAGAGAATCTTGCTGACTTTCTCATCAGTGCTTTTTAAGAAGAGGCAGATCTTATCTGGCATCATTAAGTATTTAATGATGTGGCTACAGATACCTGATCTGACACCTTAAATATGCATTTTGCAAATTGTGATTGCAGGCAAGAGAAAACACTAGCTTCAAGACAGTTCAACTGCTAAGTATGCAGAGTGCAGGGCAGCCCAAATCCTTTCTCTGGGGCTGTATACCCTGTGTGCAGGTGAATATTCATCCAAGTCTCTGCCCTTGCTTGGATTTTCTCTTGGAAAGAACATAACTTTGTAAGGAGGTTATTTATGGATTTTCAAACAGGTTTAATACTGAGAAAAGGTTCCTTTTATATGACCTGTCATGGAAAAGAACAGAAACCTGGACTGAAGAATTTCAGTGGGAATTGGACAGGGAACTGCATGGCATAGCCACTGCCAAAGACAGTCACAAACAAATTGATCAGACTGCACCTGCTTTTTGGCTGCCTTGAATTTTGATTGTTTAGGTCTAGGAAGCATTTAAAGAAGGATAAAATTCAGATTAAATCAGTAGGAAGAACTGATTTCTTTATATCCAAGAAAACTGAAGCAGGCTTGTCTAGCACATACTTACATACACTTCAGAAATGTAGCAATGTTAAAAATAATTTTTTCATTTTCCATTCTCTTGTCATGCGAGGGTTAAATCTCACAAGTTGCCACAGACATCTATTACTATTTCAGAAAGTCTGCAACAGGTACCATGAAGGCATTTCCAAGAATCATAAGGGCCAAAGAATTCTCAATATGCCAAATTATAACGAATTACAATTTGGTCATTTAGTTTTATTCTTTGTAAACTTAGCCACAAAACTGTGCCAAACACAGATTATCTTTCAAGTCAATGCTATTTTGTCAATTAAATAATTACCAAAATTGTGCCTCATACCATCATCGTTAGTGGCTTCAGAACAGCTCCATGGATTTAGCCCAGTCTTCAAAGGTTGTAACTGCTCTGCAGTATTTAATCCACTAACAACAGCAATTTGTTCTTCCTGAAGATCCATCCCAGAAGGATGAAACATGATTTAGCTGAAGAATCAGATAAAGTAAGAAGATCCTAATCCTTTAGATGTCTCTTCCAATAGAGAACAAACGGTGAAGATGAAGGCAATGCCCACATCTGGGAAACAACAAAATTCCCTGGATGGAACGACTGCTATGAAATGTCAACAGCGCTGAGGAATTTAACAAAAAGTTTACTATGGTCAGAAAAACCCAACAAAGTATTGGAGCACTTTCCATGCAGGGCTGTGCAATTCCCAGTAAGTGCTGGAAAGCCCAGTAACGTGTTCTTGGCTCAGACTGGATGTGCCAAAGATGCTCAGTTGTGCAGCTGCAGTGTAATACAAGAAGTCTTTACAGAAAATCCCTTTTCTAACATCTTATTTGGGTCAAATCCTGCCATTTTTGCTGGTCAGTGCCCTGGCCACAGTAGGGAAGTCATTGTGTGGAGTGACAGGGATTGTTCTGGACATGATGTGGGGATGAGCCATGGCAGAGGCTGCACGGAGA